>NC_051156.1:100587222-100664722 GCF_013339745.2 Dermacentor silvarum
TCTTTTCCCACGGATGCCCGAGGCAGTTTGTGGGCCACACAAGTAGTGAAATGCGAGCTATGATAGACAGTGTCATTCATTTTAAGCCCCACCCCTTGCTTCCTTGTGTACTTTTCGGTTAGTTTCCATGAACGAAACGTACCGGCCTTTCATCTAGATGCGTTGAAGCTTAGCGAGAATTTCCGTTGTCAATGAAAGCAATGTATTTAGACTCCCAGTTGTAGTCTGAATATTCCGGCTACTGCTGTGGGCCTAATTTTGTGCATATTTGTGGACCATCCTCGGGACATTGAGTGCTACACTGTTTTCTTTCTGTTTCTCTCTAGCTGCATATGCATGTCGTTTTCACTTGCATGCAGCATGAACTTGTCCCTTGTGCGTTCCTATTTCACTTATGTTACTCCTTAATTTGCTATTTTCTGTTTCTTTTCGAAGTTCTCTGCCTTCCTCACTAGCTTTGTTCAAAATGTACTCTTTTTCTCTAACGGCCACGGCTTTCCGGTGCCGAGCATTAGGTCGAGGGTTTGATTCCCTGCTGCTCCGGTCCCATTCTGATAGAGGTAGAATGCAAGCAAGCCCACATGCCAAACTTTGGTTGCACGTTAAGAAGCCCCCAAGCGTTAAAAATAATCCGGAGCTCTTTTCACTTTGGCGTCTCTCATAGCCCCTGGTATTACGTTGGGATGTTAAAATCAATCAGGTTATAAATAAATAAATAAGCCTGACTGGCTACAACATTCACTCGAGCCCGGCAGGTGAACAGACAATTAACTAAATTCTGCAAGTCGGCTGTCAAGCAAGCCCTTGCTTCAATTAGAAAGCTCTCCTCCTCAGACTGCATTTTCTGCACAAGTGTGAAAAGTTAAGGAGTACTGACAGAAAATTTCATGTCATTTAATCGCTTTATTCGATAGCTGTTCACCCACTGATTACTCTGTGCTGCATTAATACTTCGAAAGTTACCTTTTAATAAGGCCAGTTAAAAATGCATGCCAAGTGTAGCACGACTTCTCGTGTGACAAAACAGACTCGTCACATCATTGAAATCCGTTGTGGCGGTCTTGTGGTACCACTGATGTGAATGCACACACTATGGCCATGCTGTAGATCATTTGACTGGATGCAGCCAATCACTGATGAGACAACCATAGAAACATGTAAGCAACACACATTCCACGATGGCTTGCGGCCTGTTATCACACAGGCCGGCAGTGAATTATTGCCACGGCCACACTGTCTGGCTCGTTAGGCCTTAATTGGAACTGCGTCCTCGGGTGCTGGTGACTAAAATTTGGTTTTGGTGCCAAATTAACGCAGACCTATTCGCAACGGTCACACGGTGCTCAGAAAGCCATCAAACCATCTCGCCAACGAAAGCCGAGTGTACAGAGTGACCATTGTTCACAGCGGCCATCTTTGCGAAACAGTGGTCTCTTGTTCCAAACACTGCTCGTAGGCTCACGTTGGTCTCTTCTCTAACTTCGAACAACTTGTCACAAGACTAGCTTTGGATTTACATGATGGGCTCGAAAATGTTGTGTGACTAGTGCACTGACCAGACAGCTGCAGATGCATTTACACGGATGGTCGATGGACGCGGACGGAGGGGAAGGAGTGGTGTCATGCGTTCCTTGCCGTGGGCCTCCCAATTTTTGAACTTACGACAGGCAGCAAACCACATCCAACCCAACAGTGAAAAGGCGGCCAATGACTGCAGGGAATGGTGTCGTGTCGAGTCACGTGGTGTGCTTCCCCGCTTTTGTCTCTTGCACAGACTGGCCATAACGACCTGACAATAACCCACAGAAACCACCTGCCATAAAGATGGGAAAACTTTCCATGTACATAGTAGAAGATCACCATATGAATTACACCTTGGGTAAACAGCGCAACACAATAACCCAAATGTCAGTTGCGTACGTAATATTAATTACAGTACGGCCCACTGTTAAACTGGAAATCTGATTTGTATTCAGAACAACATAACTTCACCATTTCTTCAGCTTCAGAGGGGAAAAAAACAACAATTGATTCTATACAACAGACATTATGCCAAACATTGTTTTCCAGACCTGCGTCTACAAGCACAGTTGTTATCAATGCTGGCATATTAACTTTGCATTCCCTTTAATAACAGTAGACCATGCTATACATATTGATTCCTGGGTACTGAAGTTACTGGCAGCTAGCAATATTCTTGTTACACAATGTTAGTAGACTCCTGAGCATGTGCAGCACCAGTGTGTGTGTTGTTTTTTTGCACAAAATTTGTAAGCAAAGAAGTTTGTTGAATTTTCTGATATTTGATATTCAGTTCGACATTCGGCATTTCTTTCTTTGTTCAGTTTGATATTCGATAAGAAATGTACTGTTCGGTACTGCATTCGCACACCCCTATTTTCAACCACTGTATTGGGCTGACTGGCGAGCTCTGAAGTTTGTAATGTCACGGTGACTGCCATCTCTACTTTCAATGATCTGACGAGTCTCCTTTTTTTGCATCCACAGCCACGCTGTGCTTGGTGCTTGTTCTGAATGGGCTGTATGAGAGGCGCTGTAATTAATTATTTTTGAGGCTTTGTACCAAATTCATGGAGTTGACAGCTATTTAAATAAGAAAAAAAAAAAGCAGGACACTTTTCATCTCAGTACTCCTTCAAGGGACAAAGCGCGAGTACAAGGTGTTGCCATGGGACATTAAACCCCAGCGAACAAATCAGCCTTTTTCACGTTGTGCCGTTTCTGGTGGCAGTTGCCGGCCCCAGCTATTTCCTCTTCTCTCTTTTTTCATCTCTCTGTGGTCATTTTCATGTTTGCAAGCCTAATAAGAACAACCAGTTTGCATGGGACTGCATCCCTGTTCCAGTTGTGACCTGGATCAAGTCGGAGCAGCAGCAGCGGCTTGACGCATGTTGCTGTTGTCCTCTGATTGTGCAGGCCACACTAAGTTCAGCACGCTGGTGCTTCGGCCAACAGCGATGTACGGGGAGGAGGACCATCATTTCGTGGTGCAGTTCTTGCGCGTTGCTAAGTCCTGGAAGAACACCCTGACCAAGATTCGCAGCGTTGATGAGCGCTTCCAGGTACGTACGTGCATTGCTGCTTTACTGCCATAGTGTCAACAACATCTTATAGCATGCCCTCCACTACGGTGTGCCTCATGATCAGAACTGGTTTTGGCACGTAAAACCCCAGAAAGAAGATGATGGTATTTTGACATGTGAATGCTGGTTAGGAGAGTTTAGCATTAAGACAGCACCACAAAACGTGGGCAACTGGTACTATGTGTTGCAGATCGGCAAAAGTGGGAGTAAGAGGCGTCGTGAGTGGGGCACTGCGTGCCGTGCTGTGAAGGACGATGTACATTCACATTCACTATGAACTGCAACAAAGTGCTCGTGGCCAAAGGAGCTCGAAGACTCCAATTTTTCGTATGTCAGCTCCACAGTGCAATCTTGAGGCCGCTTCAACCACGGACACCGCGTTGCAGCACATATTGAATGCAACTGTACCGTCGCTGGAATGAAATGCGAACAAGAATAAATAAGTAAAAACACCTCTTTTGCCTGAAGTGAGATGTGTGATCGTGTTGCAGCTGTGTGCTAAGAGCATGCTGGTCTTAAAACTAAGCCTCTGTGAATGAATCACCACAGTGTCACACACTGGCGGCAAACATGGAAAGGGAAATTTGACTTCTAAGTCATTTTCTAAGTTTGCATTTTCATTCAGCGTGATAGCGTGCCAATATCATTTGAAAGGGGACACCAGATTTGCATTTCAAGCCAGTCATTTTTCTTGTTCCTGTTCTCCAATTGTTTCATGAGTGGGATACTTGAGCATGATAATTGTATAGCAAATAGCAGTTAGTGAGGTTATGACTTCCATGTTTACAGGAACCTGTGCTCGAACAGAAGAGTATGCAGGTGTTCTTTCTCATTTTCGTGCAAAGTGTACTAGCTTCTTTGTTCCAAATGTGCAGCTTCCTATGTCTATTTCCTTCACTACATCGCATTGCTAGGATGCTTACAGTTGTAGTCCATCGTGAGCATTTAAATGTAATTGTGTATCAAAGAACTTAGAAAAGGCTAGTCTTATTGAGACCAGGATGCTTAGATCAGTGCATGAGATTACAAAAAACAAGGATTAGCAAGGGAGCTGCTGCACTGCACTTTTGACGTGCTCAATCATATAAGATAAGTCAGAGTGGTTTTATGCATCTAGCAATTCTAGCTGACCTGTTTTCATTACTTCACGTGGCAGTCAGGCGGTATGGGAAGTTGCCGAGACCAGCTAGTTTGGCAGAATGATCATTACAGCCAACATTGGCCAGTTCAGTTACAGAGTCATAAAGACGGTTGGGCCAGTTCTTTTTGATAGCCTCAACTCTGCTTTGCCTACTGCCACTGCAGTCAGATGACGCATGCAGGCAATGAAGCCTATGTGCATTGAAATGCATGACAGTGCCAATTGTTGACCGGTGTAGTTGGCATTGGTAGTCTAAAGCAGCCAGTGCTAATTCAGTTTAAGTTTGCACATAGAGGGGTGAGGGCACTGCTGCCCTTCCCTTCCAAGCCCACAGAAAGGTGGGGGGGGGGGGTTACAGATTTGACTCATGGCGTACAATCTTCTGAAGAACTCACAGATGACTGTGACTATGAAAGATGGGAATATTCTTATCTGCTGTAATGGTAAAGGGTGCTCATTAATGAGCACAAGTTAGCTATTCCTCCATTTATGAAGATGCAGTATTCTGAAATGGCTGCATTTCTTGAGATGCTTGGAAATTTTACAGATTGAGCTAGCATGATCCAGCGAAGGTGTTGATAGGGGGTTCTTATCTATCCAGTAAACAGCCGCCTCGCTTGCTTCGTAACCTCATTTCCTCCTCCTGTTTTGTTGTCACTGCAACAACAGGTGACATACGTGGGAAATGCTGCCCTGGCACACCTGCGGGCCATGGAGAAGCTGGCCATCGACGAGTCGGTGGCAGGCGAGGTGTTCTATGTGACGGACGACACGCCCCTCGAGGACATCTACGAGTTCCTGCGGCCGTTCGTCGACTGCCAGGGCTGCCGGCTGTCGGACTACACGGTCCCCTACCTGCTGGCCATCCTGGTGCTCATGCTGCTGACGCTGGTGCTGCGTCTGATTCGACCCCTGTACCGGCCGCGCTTCTACGTGCCTCCGCCCTCGGCTGTCACCTACATATGCACCTCGCTCTTCTTCAACCGCACCAAGGCCACGCTGAGGCTCAACTACTACCCCAATGTGACGCCCGACGAGGCTGTCCAGCGGTCTGTCTCCTACTACAAGTCCCTCCAGTTTCCCGGATGATGGCACCGTCTCGTCGTTGCCGATGCTGCCCTTGCCTCTGTGGGGACCACACCATGCCACACTCCAGAGGTCCCTGTTAAGCTTGTAGGAGTGCTCACTGGTCGTTCCCAAGAGTTCCTAGGGGGCAGTTTGGGGCAGTACTAACGTGTGATAAGAGTTGCGGGCAACCACTGTTTTACGGGATAGTATTTTCGGACTCGTTCCCTTCTTGCTTCCATCGAAAACGGTCCTTTCAATGCGTGCTGGTAGGCTGGAACCACGTAATGTGCATATGACATTCCTACAATATGCCACACTAGCAGATCAAAGGTGCACATTGTCAGATACTCATGGCACTTTTTCTTTTTGCAAACCTTGGTACGAACCAGGCTAACCATGGTACTTGGTCATGGTACAAAGCTTCTCTTTAGATATATCTTAAACCTCAGAATTAGCCTCAATCCAAGAACAAGATCAGGCTGTGGTTCTTGACAGGCATCGAGGCATGATGGGTGTATACCGCATGCTGGCACGCTGCCTCATCAGGCAGTGTTTTGCATGCCAGTCACGATTTCGCATGCCAGTCGTTCCTGCAAATCTGTAGCTGTTCACGCATGC
This sequence comes from Dermacentor silvarum, assembly GCF_013339745.2. Classification (NCBI taxonomy): domain Eukaryota; kingdom Metazoa; phylum Arthropoda; class Arachnida; order Ixodida; family Ixodidae; genus Dermacentor; species Dermacentor silvarum. The sequence continues at coordinate 100,593,154 of NC_051156.1, forward strand.
GCATACTCGATCAAAAGTTGCGTTGCTGTGGTGGTTACAGCCACACGGGGTTCAGCATCAAATACCAGCTACTTATTATTCACAACTGCTGCACGCTTGCTTCGCGGGAATAGTGTTGTCATACCTATCTGCTAGGGCTAGACTTAGCTCCTTCGTGAGCATGAGTCGCCAAAAGAGGTAGTGCTAGGCTGCTTTTCTTGCATCTTGCAAGAGTCGCAGTAGCGAGTCGTATGCTCCGACAGCACTCTGTGACGGAGCGTGCTGTCATCGCTACCACCACCCGTAATCGTCATCCTTGGCCAAAATGGGTGAAGGAAATAACTGCCATCAACTGTCTGTATCGTCAAAGACGCTGGAAAAAGAGCACAGCACTGTCACCATGGCCACTCAGGCTCGGAAGAAAAGCCAGGCCAACCATCAGGCGTCCCACGTATGTTGAAGTGCAGCACTTTTGCCCTTCAATCAGTCGGCATGTTGTTATCCCGATGCCTGTGAATGACTCAGTGCTTCCGAAGCTACAATTTTGCATAACTGTGAAAGAACCCTCATCTTCCTGTGACTCCCCCACCCTTATTTTGTTCTGTAGTCATTAGAAATGCCCTTGTTGAGGGTACCCACTGCTCAAGCTGCATTTTTTTTTCTAGGTTATAACTTGGACGTTTAAACTCAATGGGAAGTGCGCACTGACATTATGGAGCTTTAGTAATATGGGACCCAATATTAGGGGGCGCTATAGAGTGGGCGTACAAAAAAGCAAAGATGTATACAAAAGAAAACAAAAGGAATGCAGGCAGGGCATGGGAATTTGGGCACGCGAAGCCGCTTGTGGTCGCTATTTCTAATATTTCCTATCGCTGCGGTGCCCACCATGATATTTTACTTCTGGTATGGTGAATGGCTGCACATTGTCCTGATCTGTCTGCTTTATCTCCAGCTACTCTGCAGAAGCAGTGAATAGGCCGACGATACAGCTCCCATGATGTTGCCTGAATACACCAAATGAAGTTACATCTGACGCGAAAATACCTTCATTACATCTGATATTCATTATAAGCGTACTCGTTGATGTCATTGAAGAAATAATTGAGTCTAAGCGAAAGTAATGCAAGCATGATGCCTTCGATGGGACAGCGGAGGCTCTGTCAATTTTAATGGCCCGTAGGTGCCTTGCCATGCTGATACGTGGCATGTAAACAGATCGAAATTACGAACATGTTTTGTACCATTACTACATGACAGTGTGGTTGATCCGATCGTACAGAATCGGCTCGTTAGGGCAGGCCAGTCAATTCGAGCCATTGCTTGGCCAAAACACTCACGCATGCATGTTGAGAATGTGTCATCTCAAGTTGCTCTTGCCGAGTATTTGACATTTTCAGCTGTAAGCACACAACTGTTCGCTTCACTGTAACCAATATTATCTCGTATCTAGCATTCCTTTTTTGGGGGGGTTTCGATTCGATTTTTCGGTTAGTTCGATCCCAAGCGAAGGTTTCGGCCGGAGCCCATGTATTTCTGTGGGCCCAAAGCTTCGTTATTTCGATTATAAAATTTTCCTTCGCCGTATAATTCGAACTTGACCAGTCAGCACGCATGCACCTGACCCCTATAGTGACACCAATAATGACCCCTTTCGTGGCAGTATCTGTCATGGCCGAGCTTAGGGAACAGCGAATGCATTGAACACGCGTCACTTTCCATCGAAAACGCCTATTTCCGGCCAGCCCTAGGAAGATTTTGAAGCAACAACGGTAGCACAAAATGTCTGATTATGGTGCTTACCCGATTCTAACGCGCGCCTTTTCTTTTTCAAGGAAATTGGGGTGAAAGTAGCCTGCGCGGTGCAATCTGATGCGAAACTAAAGCTGTCTTCACAGCGTTCAGTGCAATGCTTTTATGTCATATCTTTATCCGGTGATTACTTCTACTTAAATCGTACCCTCATATATATCATTGTATTTTCTTTCTTTAATATGGTCTACTTTGGTGGAGTGACCGTTCATGGTGGTGATAGTTTGTCGTATCGTTGATTGCACATATGCATTTGTATGCACTCTTATGGTGGAAGCTACATATTATTTTACATCATGTAAAGACCAGGGTCTGTACAGATTATCTTTGTTTCAACTCCGGAAGGGGCCGGACCTCTCTACGTGTGCTGTTTCCCAATATTCAAGAAATGCGCCGCACTGTTTTCACTGAAGACAGAATGGTGATGTGCCTTTCTTTCTTTTGCACTGTCATTCATTGTTCATCGCAACTGTTGTGTGCTGTCATGTTGCTAACCCACCACGTGTCACACTAACATGGCTATATCTGGGCGCGTTCTCGAGGAATGCATATCTAAACGTGTTGAATGTGTGTTCAGGGTAAAAGTTGTGAGGATGCATTAGCTGACGCCGACTTTCCACAAACATATAATGATTGCGCGCAGTGCAGATCAGTAAAACATTGAGCACTTTGTCAGTAAGTAAAAGTGTGCGGGACCAAATGCACCTCCCATGGAAATGTGAACTGTGATTGACGGAGTTGCGCTGGTTTTTGATGTTCTTTACTCACGATTATACTAGTTCTTTTATTTGGATTTTTTCTACAATATTTTCTTCGACGAGCTCTGGCCTTGAAAAAGTTTACAATGGTATCTCTTTGGACACTAGAGTCGATTTTTATGAACATGTGTGTATACTGAATGGTGGAACATGTTACCGTCAATAAAGGCTATTTTTGTGAATGACTGTACCCGTGTATGCCTCAACTTACTTTGTAAGTCATTGCAGTAATTTGAGGTGGAACTGTGTCCAGTGTATAGGTGCTGTGGGTGTGTGGGCTGATATTCAAGAAAATACCAGACTTGCATTTAAAGCTGGTAACTAACTGTCCTTGAGCCGCTAGCATACATTGAAATGCAAACAGGAAATAACTGATCAGAACTCCTGTTCCGCGTTATTACATGACAGTGTGACTTGTAATCCCTCTGTAGCCAGTTTCTAGGCATGGAGTGTAGTCCCAAGTGGACGTTTCAGAGTCTGATTTAACCCTTTAAGGCAGTATGTACACAATTGTGTACGCCAAGATTGTGCATCAACAGCACAAGCATTGATGAAAGTAATGATATTTAAAAAGTGTTGCGTACATCTGGAAACACTGCTAATTGGAATTGTGCTGCAACTTTGAATAAAATGGGAAAAAAAATGTTTAATAAAATGAGTGCTATGGTAGACTGGTTGGGTACTTTTGCCTGGTGTGAGTATGTTGATCGTTGTATGCAGTGGGTTCACTTCTTTCACTGTTTTTCACAATGTGTTGAATCGGGCATAATTTTCAAGTGGCTGGATAGGTGCTTTTAAAGCCTGCTAAACATGAAATAGTGGATTTTCTCGTATCTGATCTTCCTATAGTGAGTTCTCGCATGGAGTCCACATTCTTTAAACTTCCACAAAACCCATTAAATATTTTAAAATTATCATTCTATTCTTCAGCTGTATGCTTTTTATGATTCTTAAGATGCAACAAATGTGGTGAAATTACGTTTTAAATCAACAGAAATAATTGACACCTGGAAGTAGGTTAAGCTGCTGTGACAAATGCAGGTGAACCTGGAGAGAAAATGTATTGGAGTACTTTCTGAAATTGTCTACGTTTCAATTTATGCTGATAGTATACCTGTGCTGATACAAACTAAAGTTCCGGGATTCTTCATCATGAGAGTTGTAGAGCAAGCAGCTGAGCATTGTTCCTGTACTTGCGGCATGTTTACAATTAAGGATAGCTGTTTGAACACTGGTTAAGTATTCCCTATCATAGTGCAGCAGAGTGTGCAGTCAAACATGCAGAATTTCATGAACAAATAACAATGCCAACCCATGCACACATGTGGCTGAACAAATAGCGAATCTGTTTTTTTTTTTTCCTTTTGTCAGACGGTCAATGCAGGTGTTGCCAATCTGCTGTGGCAGAAACCTAGCTCCTAGCTGCAGCCGAACTCCTTGTTGTGGCTGCAAGTGTCGAGCGGAAAGCTTGGCAGGTTGGTATGGATGCACAATTTGAGAAGAACAGCGGAACAAAAATAAGCTAGAAAAGGAGATAGTGCAGAGTATGTGCATGTCGTCTGCTATCTCTCTTAGTTCTTGCCTAGTGCTGTGTTTGTTTTCTAAATCGTGCCTGGCTCCTAGCCAGATTTTGATGTGCGTTTGATTTTTCTTACGCACATCCTGAACACTATGCAAGCTGCTGCAAAAAAGCTGCAGCTGTGACCCAACTGTCTTTCCTCACCTCAAAATAAAATTATCATTTTCATAAGGCTTTTCCTTCCCCCATGTTTTGTTCTTGCATTTGTAAACCTGACGGAGCTCCCCACTTAATGAATTCTTTAATTTCCCACACTCCGCTTTGCCAGATTGGCGTCTAACTGTACGACATTACATTGATGCGTAATTTTCCAAACGCTTACATCTAAAAAGGCCTCACTCAATATGTTACGCACTACGTATTGTACGTTTAATACATATATAGGAATTATGCTGTGCCAGCTAGCACACTGGTGCTATCCAAACAGCTTAAATATCCTCATTCATGCCGGCATCGCTAACACTCATAAAAGGCGTTTTTAAATTTAGAAGTTGTGTTTGTCTCTGCGTTGGTAATGTCTTGTAAGTATGGTGACCTGTGTTTTTATTCTAATAACATTGAAAGAAGACAACACACTTTGTGGTTCTTTTTTTTATTCGTTTTCAGTTAAGTTTTGCTGCAAGATTTAATTTTTTTTATCTGCATCATTCACTAAAGACTTGGCTTGGTTGCTTGTCTGGCTCAAAAAAAAAAAAAAAAAGAAATTATGAAGATCCAATGCACTTGTCGAAGTCTGTGATGTGGCTATTTTATGATGTGGTTAAATAAACGCGATATCTTCTTCGTATGCAATGTGTAATCTCGTGCAATGTTTGCCTGTACAACTAAACTGTTCTCAAGCTATGCTGAATTGCAAACACCAATTCAGGCGGATGCACTGCGACACAATGCAGTGATGTCAAGAGGACAAAGGTGATGTATGATGCTTTTGAAGGAACAACCGTGACTAGAGTTCTATCAGAGGTTAGTACGACACATATATAAATATATTTAGGCATTCAATACTTTTTGTGTTGCAATGGAACACGCCTATTCTGGAGAATTGGCCAAAAATGGGCACATACTATACCCAATGGCCTAAGAATGCGGAAGCCCAAATATGAGCAAATTATAGTAGCTGTTGAACGTCACCTGCTATTCCTTTAAGGGGTCTGTGTGTTTTATTAGAGATACCTACAGGAACTGCCATTTTATGTATGCGTTAACTTGCAAATGAAATTCTATGTCGTGATTTAATGTTAAATTGACTACTGCACAAAACAGTTGGCTCGAACAAGCCAACTGTAAAGACATGGACTAATTTTGCTGTCTAGCTGTTGGCAACTCTCAAAAAAAGAAATGCAACTCGGAACATCCCTAGTGTTTATTTTGTTTCCGAGCACGGCTGCTTCGCACATTGCCACAAATGCGAAAACTCTTTCATGGAGAAGGAAATGAGAAGAAAGAAGAACAATTCTATTGTAAAATATAAACAAAAAATGGAAAATCTTTTTTCTTTTTCTTGAAGTTGATAGAACAAGAACACAGGTAACTTGAGCTTTATTAGCTACTTAGTTCTATTACAGTTACTTGGTCAGATTCCTATAGCAGCTGTTTAGTAATAAGTTTTATAATACTTGACTATGTATGTGGTTAAAAGAAAACCAGTGAGCAGCTAGCCGGTTTCCTTTTAACTTATGTTAAAGTTATAACATTAACATTATTATAAAGATTAAAGCGATAACATTGAACCAATTTGTGCCAAGTGGTACATGTACTAAATTATACCATGCACGCTATGATAAGTTTTGGAGTGCTTCAGAAAATATATTTTCACTGTGCATGCCAGCCGACAAACGCAGGCCCGTAAACGTAAGAGTGCGTTTCTATTTTTTTTTTTCGCGATTACTTGTCCTTGTGTGTTGAACTTAGCAGACTGACATAATTAGAATTAACTACTAGGGCAGACAAAGTTTGAACTTTTGCGTAAACTTGGCACTCGTCATTGTAGTGTCGGTAGTGTCTGCTTCAAAGTTCGCGGCTGCGAGGTTGTCAGAAAAGGAGAAACGGAAAAAAATATTTCTCTCTCTCTGCAACAAACTTTTTCCCGCAATATATAAACGCAGCGACATAACCTAAGTAAAAAACAAAACTTACAGGCTCAAATTCATAATTCGCGAGTACTAGAAGCGAAGGACCGCTACCTCAATTTGTGCTCCAATGCTGTGCTCATCTCGCCTTTTGGCAGCCGTAAACAACACGTGATCGCACGTTTCTCCGCACGGAGCGCCGGTCGACAACCAGGGAAGTTTGGTGTTTGGTTCGGTCGTCATGGTTTAGTATTTTCTCGGTTCACGAAATTTATCTGTTCGCATGCGAGGACTGCGGTGCGGACTTTCGTAAGCAAACTGTAAGACAATGACGCTCTTCTACTTGCCCGGCACGGCCAGCCTCCTCGAGGAGCTCGACAAGAAGCTTCTCGTGTTTCTACGCGACGGACGCACCCTGATCGGTTACCTACGGAGCATCGACCAGTTCGCCAACTTGGTCCTGCACCAGACCATCGAGAGGATACACGTGGGCAAGCAGTACGGCGACATTCCTCGGGGCATCTTCGTCATTCGCGGCGACAACGTCGTTCTGCTGGGCGAGATCGACGAAGACAAGGAGAAGGACGCCAACCTGGAAGAAGTGAGCGTCGAGGACATACTCGAGGTGCAGCGCATCGAAGCGGACGCCAAGCAGGAGCTCGAGAAGCAGAGGGCGAAGGCGATGAAGGACCGGGGAATGCACTACCACCAAGAGATCACTCACGACGATTACTGACTGACGACCCCTCCGTGCGTGCGCTCGCTGGTCGCGAGCGCGTTTGTGCGTGCGTTCCGTGCGGCCCTAGTGAATCTACTGGCGGTGAAAACTGTTCCGTTTGCGATGTATGGATAAAGACACGCTTGTTTCTGATTTTTAAGACTCACGAACGAAAGCAAGTTCGTGGTTAAACAAGGCGCGATTGTTTCGTTTATGTGAATAAAGATTTCACTCACTCACGGGTGCCTTGCTAGTGATTGACAGGGTGTGTTGCGAATATTTATTTCGTGGCCGACCCTTGTCAATATGTCTACTCATGCTTCTCGTAAAAAGTCCAAGTGGACATGTTTGCTCGGGAGATAGAGAACGCGTTGTTATATCTGCTCCCCTGCTTTTGTAGTAGCTAGCACGATGACAGGTGCTGAGTGGTTGGGACGACGATACATGCAGCCATGGTCATCGCCATCAGCATCACCGCCGGCCCGAGAAGTTTTTGCGGATGTTTGCGTGCGGCCCGGATCCCGTTGCTCGAAGCGCTGCACGTTGTTGTAGGGTGTCCCGCTGGCGGTAACGCCGCGGTTGGCGTTGACATAACGCGCTACCCGATGCCCCCATGTTCATGTACCGGCCTCCTCGCGACAAACTGTCATTCGTTGCCAAACGCGACGACGTCTGTCCGATGACAGCGGCCGACGATGTCCACCGTCAGGAAAAAGTCGACCGCCGACCCGAAAAGCGTCACCCCTTCACTGTGCGTGACAGAACTCGTCCAGGTAATTCTCCTCCGAGCTCTGCACTTAGCAGAGAGCTGCCTTAGTCCCCTTGGCGGTCCATTAAAGTCGGGTGTCCGGACTAGCGCGCTGTTTATCAACGACGCCGCGGCACGTACTGACAGCTGCGTCTTTCCTCTCGTGTTTCAGCTGACTCAGCTGGGCATTCCGCTGGAGCACGTCACATGGCCGCGTGTCACGGTCACCCCGAGCCAGTGGCTCTGCATTCGCCACACCATGACCTGCCGAAAGTGAGTTTACGGTCGCGCCTTTGCGCACGGAAGCTCGCGAGCTGTCGGAGGCGCGCGCTGGTGCGCACGTTCTCGCTATGCCAGGCGCTTGGAATACTCACGTTCACACGCTCTCTCTGCTGGAAAGACCGAGAGCCGCGCACTAATTGAAACATGAGAGCGGCAGGGCTATGCGGAACCCCGTCGCTACTGCTCTTTCACGCATGCGGGGGCAGTTACGCAATGAAATGTGACATCGTGGATTAGTTCGGCATCGAGGAATCTTCCCGCATAATAAACACGTCCTCTGGGGTCAAAGAATTTGCGCGGTATTGCCGATATAGCAGCAGTATCTAAAGGAACCTTAGCTTTCGCGTAATACACAATGGTATTCAAGCGACCCAAGGCGAGACAGAAGTATGTTCAGCCTTGCAACTTGTCATTTTGCACTGCTTTAGACCCTGTGACATGCGTATATGTCACATGTTTGGAATTTCTTCGTCTTGCCTTCCAAGGTACATGGGGCACATTTTCCACGTAAAAAACAAATTTGGAGTGGTATGCATGCTGTGGAACTTTCATAGAGGGAACAAAGCCACAAACTGTGGATATTTAGAATGATGTACAGTCTTTGGAAACCATTTTTGCGCGTAGCTGCCTGAATCCTGACCTTATGACCCTTCTTCAAGTGCAGTAACATTGTTCTCAAGCTAAAGTGTGCAAATTTGCGTGTTGACCGGTACAATGGGCGTGACACTTCGTACATTATTTGCTGCAGTGCTTCCAGCAGTGCCGACAGGTGCTCGGTGGTGACGGTGTTCAACCCACAGCGGTCTGCGCCTCAGACTTACAAGGTCGAGGCACGCTGTGCCAAGCTGAATCCAGACAAGCCCCTTTTAGCCATCACAGGTAAGAGATACATCATTGCAGTTTGCGACTGTGGGATTTAGCTGAAGTATCATTGAAAGGCGTATTCACAGTTGTGCTCAGAGATCATTCATGTAGTGTTGGCGAACATCTGACGAAGTGGCTAAAAGAGACAAATCAAGACAAGAGAAGGTCAGAGCAACAAGTGGTGCTGTGGAGGAGCAGATGGGCACAGATGACAAATGGAGTAAGAGCTAGAAGGCGGTTTGTTAAAGGAGTGCTGGCACTAGATTCTCCGGTGATCATTTATTACTGTTGGGTAATACCAGGGTCCTTCAATACTTTCTTCTGGTCATGAAACTCCCGCCTGAAGTTTCATATAGGGACAAAAGCTGCCACCAGAGGCACCGCCGTGAGTAGAAGGGCACCGATCTGCCGCGCTTGGAAGGCCAGTCGCGCGTTCGCGTGGATGTTTGCCATGAAAAACACCTCGCCCACATTTTTATTGCACTGTGTCTGCTAACTGAACGTAGCAGTGCTTACTATTGACCAAATAAGATAGCATGCGAGTTGTTTATTACTTCAAGTCATTGATTGTTAGCAATGGTTCACCCAAGGCTGCCAGTCAAGTGTTGCAATTTCGCTTGTGCTCGTACCTATACCTATGTTTCCTGATTCCTGGGTAGGTGATTAAAATCGTGCTTAAATTATACAGTGTGCCATGGCTAAGCCTAGCTGACCCACAAATTAACGTTGCTTGCGCAAGAAGTTATGGTGCGCCCTACTGCGCGCTGGCGGTCCGCAGCTCTTATTCTCCTGTTAATTGCCTGTTTATTCTGGGGCATCGCGAAGCTGCCAATGGGAATTTCGCGTGCAGAACAGGCACGCTTGAATAAAGTCATCTTGGCACTAATTGCAGCAGCAGCTGTGAACTTGGCATGGTAGATATAGAGGATATGTGTGGTTTCTAAGCGAAAGTTCTTGCATTTATGCATACAAATTTAAACATGATCTGTTGAAACCTGTGTGAGTGTATTTTTTTAATCCATTCACATTTAATGTCGCAGTGACCATCAGTTCAAGGTTGGAGTTTTACTTAGTCGCCCGAAAACACCACCTGAGTCTTTTTATAAAAATACCTGCGCAGATTGAAACCAGCTCGGAGCTTGACGTAATAGTTCAGCGGAAATCTGCTAGGTGGAGATAAGTAATTAAGGGGAAACTGAGACATCCACCCAAGTCTCAGTTTCCCTTTAATTACTTATCTCCACCTAGCAGATTTCCGCTGAACTATTACGTCATACACTTGCCTTTGCTTCGAGTTGTCGACAAATTCGACTTCGCCCTGCCATCTGCTAGCCGCCTGGTTAGCTCAGATGATAGAGCGGCTGCCCCAGAAAGGCGGTGTTCCCGGGTTCGAGTCCCGGACCAGGACGAATTTTTCTTCAACTGCGAGGCTTTCTTTCGAGGAACCCGGTTGGGTTTCCATTGTAGCAAATTGCTACATTTGGGTGGATGTCTCAGTTTCCCTTTAACAGCTCGGAGCTTCCATCGTCAGTAGGTCATTCAAGACTACATTTACCGATCAAACTGAATAACTGTATTATTTTTTGCATGTTTCTCTTGTTTGTCTTTATACTCAGTTTTCTTCATTCAACTAGAGCCAATTTTTAAATTATTTTTTCTGCCTAACAGAAAAGTTTGCATAGGTCTTGTGGATAGCATTTTGACTTATGCTAACCACGCTACCCCTTGCAGGACAGTGTCTACTTTGTAAAAGGGCGGAATGGAGGGCATGGTATACGATTATTAGGGAGTAATTACTAGCAAGCGTCAAGAATGCCAAAGTGCAGCAAGCGCTAGTGCACATATGATTGCAATTAAGATTGCGTTTGATACACTGGAAGAAAAGTTGGTGGATCTCTATCTACCAACTTTTGAGACAAAACACCTGGAAAAATTATTTGTCACTGCTTTCCTCTCTCCTGTGGCTGGACAGGATGAACGAGCACTAGCACGAAATAGCCTGTTCCTTTCGCATGTAAAAAATGCAAACGGCACTTAATAAAAAAAGTGCACACCTTCAGCCGTAGCGCTGACAAAACGTGTTGCGCAGCCAACACTGGCCGAGGAAGTACGGTCGTTCAGCAGGATGTCTTCAACAATGTTCATGCAGACATTGGCACAGGCTATATTGTCCACGGTGCACACTTCTAGGTGCTCGTCTACAATTTCCAGAAGGCAAAAAGCTGGTCTGATGGCACTTGAAAAATCCCCTAGTCTTTATTTCGGTCAGTGCACTTAGCTCTCAGGAGGTGCTCCTCAGTGTTTAGAGGCAGTCCTTGCAGCTTATTTTAGCAAACTTTCATGCAATCTAGCCACCAAGGTAGTCCAAAATGCAGTCCTTCGTTGACTCCGGACGATAGATATCTTGCATGCACTCAGCCGGCTCCAGTAGTATATCGTCCAAAAGAAGGAATTTCGTAATGAGAGTGATGCCAGTTTGCCTGCGTAGTGAGCAAGAAGCATATTCGAAAGGTGTGTACCAGACTAACCGTGAATTTCTTCTTCGGCTGCATCGGTGACGTTTGCAGATGCGACGGTCGCCACTTCAGCTTCAGCGCAGTTTGATGATACCGTTCGCCGCCTTTTTGCAGGTGGGCGCCGTGTCGTTGCATGCGAACGTTCTTTGGTCTTAGACAATATACACAGGTACGCCTTAGAAAATCTTCGGAATAGCGTCTTTATACCAGTTTGGGTCGATCGCGTGGCAGTGACACAACGTTTCCATTCACTGTACACACGTCCGCACGAATAATGTCTCCGGCATCAAAATGTTTCTCGCACCCGCGAAAATACTCCGATTCGAACGAGAACCAGGCAGTCTCTTGTCGCGGGATTGCTCGCTTCCACCTGTCGCGTAGTTCTGGGTTTGCTGGTAAACTGAATAAGGATACTTTTTCGTCGACGCCCTCGTATCCGGAGCGGCAGCCTGGCGCACAGCAAGTGTTAGGCATCACTGCTATTGTGAATTAAGAAGTGTAGATGTCACTACATGGACAGACACGTTCAGACGAAACAAAAAACAACCACTCACAACAGTACGCCGCACCGACACTCCGCTTTTCGGCGGCAGCGGCAGCCTTCCCCGTCGCCCTTCTAGCGCCGCGGCGCCGCAACTGCGGGCGCTATATGAAGCTCTCCCATAGCGTTACGCGGGAGTTTCATGACTAGGAGAAAAGTATTGAAGGACTCTGGTAATACTAAAGGCCGGCATATGCACAGCCGTCTGCCTAGTAATTTAATACAACGATTTTTATCATGCAATTCAAGATTTCAACATTCCCACCAGCAGGGGTGGATAGCCTTTGGGCCTCTTCGATTACGCAGCCCCGGACTGCCCGCAAACTGTTTGCGGCTTCCGGTTTGACTAGCCCTGACAAAAGGGCACGTGAAAGTCACGTGATTCAGCTGTCGGGGACTGTCGAAGCTTTCACTCGAAAGCACTGGGACCGGAAGTCACTCTCTTGGCTACTGTCGTCTGCTCGTACCTATTCGTAGATAGCCCCACTACCCAGCAAATTCATTAGCATGGGCTCCGACATGGTGCAGTCTTGGAATCAGGTCGCCGACGCTACCATAAAGCTTGCATAGTGGAATCGCAGCCTGGGCACATAGAACGTGTTCACAAAGCGTAGTCCACGTCGTGCTCTCTCTTCATGCCACTGAACCTCTGTAATTAAGCTAGCTCATTGCCTGCGAAACTTATGTGGAATTCCCCCATGGACGTAAGTAAAATCACGATCGTGACACGTCGCTGTTCATGCCGGTGGCGTAGCGAGAAATTTTGTTCGGGGGGGGGGGGGCTCACATTGCAGCGCGGCCTCCTCCATTTAGAATTTGTTCAAGGATCAAATACGTCAATAATAACTGCATTGCCAATGCCATTGTATGTTAGATGCTGCAAACTAATTGTTGAGTGCTACGCACTGTCAAGTAAAATATGTGTTTTTTCATAAAAGAATATATTCGCATGTCCTAAAAATTATGGCAGAAATAACTGATATCAATGATTCCGCGTTTTTTTTTTTGTCTATTTAATAAGTGAAGAAAATATCACACATACTTTAGAACTATATCAGTTCAAACCAGCAAAGCAATGCATGCAGCTGATATGAAAAACGTAAAGGCCATGAAATGAACAAGTTGAGGACAAATATTTTGATGAATATTTGTCATTCAAGAGCCTTGTTTACATTTTTGTAACGGCCAGGGAAAAACCTGAATGACACTGTCCTTCGTTGCAATAGATTGCGCAGGAGCAGCTGTTACCGATCGTGTAGTGTAACTACACCGAGATTATAGCTCGCAACAGTGAGTACATATAAAAAGTAGGAGTTCTGCAAAATATACATTAGAAATGTGAAGACAGAATGGAATGTACAAATGCGAAGATACAACTTGATAAAGGGCAAAAAAGTGTCGCTGGAAACAAGGTTCACTGCTTGTATACACAAAACCTCGCAACAAGATATTTAAATATATGTATAAGTCTCCAATGAATCTACGTATTTAAGCAAATGTCACTGTATATAATGCGTAAACAAGACAAATAAACATGTTGCTCAGTCGCAGACAGTAAACTTTATGCATAGAAAGACGGACGATCCAGGCAAGAACTAAACTAAGATTGCAGAAATCGTTATCTGTACTTGGGCCATGCGGCGGTCGCTACAGCAACATATTGTCGAATAATAAAGGAATAATGCAGAAATCTCTACGAAGAGGTGTAATTTAACTGCTTGCAGAGCGGCAACAAATATTCTGCACCCAAAATTAAAGAAGTAGAAGGGTTTGCTTCGGTTCAAAAAAGAAGTAAGAGCAGGTAGCTAAAAAGGAAAGAAAAGGCTAAACGAAAGCCACAGATGATGCAGCAAGTTGAACTACCCAATATCCGAGTGTGTTTGATGGGAAACGCTGCATGGGCCAGGCTTTCAATGAGCAAGGTCGGTCAAAATTGGTGAATATTTCTGTGGTTTTAAATGCTAATGAACAGTCATACGTTTTCATAATTACGAGTTTATGGACCTGAAGGAACAGAGCTTTTTACTTGCATTAATTTTTGCTGCTTCGCTATCTAAAGGACAAACTTCACTCGCTGGGGAAGTTTAGCGAAGCGGTCAATGACTTCGGACACGTTGATGCCGACGTCTCTATGGGCGTATAGAAGCGCCAGCCTAACCATGCGTTCATCAGACATTGTAAAGCGCAAGTGGTTTTTTAGTAATCTCACGTTAAAAAATATTCTCTCTGCGCTCGTAGTGGTCACTGGAAGGGTGACAAGAATCTGCAGCAGTTTGTACACATTTACATAGAACTTGCAGTCGCAATGAAAGAGGGCATCTATTCCGGTGCTAAAACCTAAAAACGCTCCTTCGATATCGTTGGCATCCTTGTTTAGGTGCCTTGCACAAATGGTAAGCTGTTCGATTCCAGCAATATCCGTCATTTTATCAGCAAGTATGGAGAAGCAGCCTGCAGCGTTTACGTTTGCATCTAAGCTTCCTTCGATGATTTCACCACAAATTTCTATGATTTGGTTTTGTACATTTGGGCTTAAATACAAGGCATTTCATTACTGGGGCAACTTTCCAAATGATTCTTCAGATATGTATCTTCACAATCAGCTCGCATGTGAAGAAGCGCTCTGAAAATACCAGTATTTTCAGTGGGGGGCTTTGGCTTAAATCCATAGGATCACTGTCCCTATGGCCACGAAGAGCCAGACCTTGTCGCCCACAAAAAAGAACTGCCTCAATACTTTATTTTTCTTCTGTTTTCTCTTATTTTACTTTGCCTGCCCTGGTCCAGCTGATCGATCACATTGGGCGTGCTTCCTGAAAATCTTTGGAGAAAATTATCAGGTGCCAGCTGACAGTCACAGTGATATTTAGTATTTTCTTGTGTGTGGAAGATTGCGAGCGCGTGCATACATTTCTGGAACGGCTTGGACACGAGGGCTCCAGTGTGCGCATGTCGGCCCAAGTTTATACGAACATTAAACCCTTAAAGTTTCAGAATTGAAAATCTAAAGCACGTCCTTGGAAATGTCAGTGCACCTTTCGCGTGAAAAGTTTATGAGAACTTTATACCCATAAAATTTCGGAATTGAAATCCTTGCGCTCCGTAGATTCCGCAGCCGCTGCGAGATGCCGCGACGCGCCCGCTCGCCATCGAAAAGCCCTTGAAAGTTTGTGCTCGGATGGGGCTCCTTGCGTTACGTGACTCCAGGTGCAAGGGCGTTGCCACGAAATCCAGCCCGAATTTGCAATGTTCATGCCGAAATGTCTTTTCGAGCGTGAAAAAGAGATTCAAAAGAAAGAGCGCCAGTGGTTGTTTTGGTCGGCGGTGCATGCCAGCACGAAAAAATATTGGGGGGGGGGGCTGGAGCCCCATCAGCCCTCCCCCCCTGGCTACGCCCCTGGTTCACGCAGAAAGCTACCGCCGGTATCCTCAAAGCTTGCAAGACCGTCTATGAAACACCTGACGTATGTCTATAGCACAGAGCGCGAGTACACCGTCTACTAATCCTGCACGTCAAAAAGCAATCACTCGAACTTGGCAACAGAAGGGATCAACATATCGGAACAGCAGTCGGCAAAGGTCTGATTGTGTACCATCCCAGCTTTCAGTGGTAAATAGCCACATGAGATATGATATGCTTCCTCGCCCAACGGTTTCACTCACCTGAAAAGCGAAATCGACCTGTTTACTACACATATAGGCCTTCCACCAGGAGCATAATGGAACAGCAAACCACATGGAACGCTAATGCACCCAAGACCTTGTCTTTCTTCGATATCAACAGCTGTTGATATCGAAGACCCGCCTGCTTTTCTGGAATTATCGAAGGGCATTACAAAAGGCTAATACAGCTCAGATTATTCTTTTATTTAGCATCCTCTTATGCAAGATATTCTACCATTTTCTTTCCCTAATCTTTTGTTTGTGCAGACTGTGTTTGTGAATTGTGCTTTGAAAAATGCTTTTTTTATGTATAGCTCACTTGGCAAAAGACACTCATCCCATTTCCCACCCGACCTTCTCCCTGCTGGTTTGTGCACTGCACAAAATAATAAAAAAAAATTCAGATCCTCCTCATCCACCATGTTTCTGCTGGTCACGTGACCTATTGCCTCTGCTTTAATTCTGTGACAGTAATGGCACTTCTTCAAGTTAGGTAGTTCAGCTTTTTTCTCTTTTCCCCCCATAAATATTGCGTGTTAACTGTGATTGTGACTGACATGCAGTTGTGACCATGTAGTCATAAAAAGGCATCAGTTGATGTAATCAAGTCCATTTGCCACCCAAAAATCTGGCAGCGGTCCTTAATAAGCTATCGCCTACTCCTCAACCCATCTGTTCATTGAAGCTTTGAAACAACGGGCAGATTCTGATCTCAATAACTATGTGTGCATACTGCTTGACAAGTGATGATGGGTGTGTATGTGAAGATTAGGTGGATGTGTCACCGGAAGCTTTAAGTTTGGCTTGTGGAGGAGTCACGGCCCCAGTGTCTTGGACAGCAGGCCTTGTCCATGGCTTGAGTATTCCTCTTTTACTTTCAGCCATGATGCCACTGTGACTGTTGTCTAGCACAGCTTGCATTGGCAGTTCCTAGAGGCTGAATGCACAATGAAAGCTTGTTGTGAAATTTTCTTCCCTGCTCTTAAAAATGATTTTAGTTTATGTATTAACTAGTTTTTTTTTTACCCTCGTGTGGCTTCTGGCTGGGTTTGACCTACTCTAGCAGCAGAACTATGTTTGATTGAATGCAATGCTGTCTGTGTGTCACCAGATTTGTGGTTGATCAGGCATGCACCCTCGTGACTTCTTGCTCACTGTTTCCCACCGCTGTGGTGCGCAGACCAGTGGGCGCTGTACCTGTACAGCACACGCACCAAGAAGCTGCTGCACAAGAGCCGGCTGGAACGAGACCTCGTCTACTGGGCCTGGGTCACACCGTCCACTCTAGGACTGGTCACACGCGACGCTGTCTTCCACTGGGACTGCTCTTCGGGTAGGTGACTCCCCCCCCCCGTGCTGTTCTAGGAGACGCTGTCGGAGTGTAGTTAAGCTGGAATTTTTTTACTGTGCTAAGCACTTATACGAGCTAGGTATTGGGATATCCCTGTTATCTCGTGGTTCCTTGTAACATCATGGCTCCTTGTAACTTCGGAAATTGAAAATAAAGCTTAGGATGGTATTTGACGACTTGCAGAGGCACATAGTGACAATATAGCAGTGATGTTTAAGTGAAGGTCAATCTTGAGCATGGTTTATCTAAACATTTGTTCAGTTGTATGACTTGGGTTGCTAGGCCGTGGGAAGGGGCATGTTGCAATGGAGCTGCTTAGTGCAGTCATTGACTCCAGGCTGCTGTGTCCTTGCCTTCTTTTCTTCTTGCAGCTTGTGCTTTGGCATAGAAGTTAGACTTGCTGCTTTTGTTCAACCATGATGCACAGCTAAAGGACTCTTAAATGTGTGGTCTGTTTGTAAAGTTTGGGAACTGCATGGTCTGTTCGTAAATTTTGCAAGTGTAAGTTCATTGCGGTTACGTTGAATATACACAAAATTCCAACACAGCTCTCTGCTGAGGCTTTGCAGAAATTTGCACTATGCTTGTTTGTGAATCTGATACACAGAGCTCAATCTATCATGCCGTCACATGCAGCTGCAATACCATTCCGCTCACAACCATGATAAGGCTCCATAAGCGCCCTGTGGGCCCAGGGTTGAGAGGGGGCATTCTGTGACTGGTGTCGACCATGCACCCAATGGCGGATGAGTAGAATTAAAGCTTGTTCTTGTTTGGGAACCCTGGCCTATGTTTTCTTACCAGCGGCTCATGGGAGGTGAACCCACTGCAATGTAAATTCCAAGTTTTGTAGTTTATGTAATGAGAGAAATGAGAGATGGAACGAAAAATGTTAGGCGTAATGTTAAGAAAAGAGAAGACAGTGGTGTGACTTAGAGAGCAAACCGGAGTAGCCAATACTCTAGAGGAAAAAAAAAAACGGATCCCGCGCGCTGTGGGAATCAGTTTAAGCGAAGTTTTCATTGGTGTTTGTGACGAATGCTGTTGCTGCTTAGCAATCATTTGCAAGTCGAGACCACACGACACAGATGGACATTTATTTCCACTGGGAACCGCCTCGCTCAACAGAAACTCGTTGCGCTCGATCATGCCCTTGGCATGCATGATGACCAAGGAATAACGAAGATGGAACGACCGTGATGACATGAAAAAGACGGTATGATGACAGCACAACGACAGCAATGAAATGACGAGGAAGGCACGATAACAATGGCTTGACGACACTGTAATCACTACAACAGCCGGACGGAACCACTACAACGGCATGACAACCATACGATGGCGATACTGGTGTGACGACGACGGCCATGTGATGATGATGCTGAAGTGACGACAAAATGATAATGGAATGGTGGTGACCATGTGATGATGACAATGGCATGGCGACTATATGACGACGAAGAAATTATTACAGTGGGCATGAAGGCAATGAAATGATGATGGCATGACGACGGCACGTCGATGTTGGAGCTCACATACATCACTTGCTGCTGCAGGCTGCCCTAATCACACTTTATCTGGTGTTTGTTTGTACTATGTTCGGTACCATGGGCTGCCATACTTCGCATTATATCCGCTGTTTACTTGCAATATGTCTCGTACTGTGGGCCGCCTTAATTCGCAATATATCCGGTGTGTGTTTGCACTATGTCTGGTTCTGTGGGCCGCCTTAATTCAAGATATATCCAGTGTTTGTTTGCACTATGTCCTGCACCGGCCAATCAGGTCGCCTTGACTTGATCTGTCATCATCATCATCAGCAGCAGCAGCAGCAGCGTATATTTATATCCACTGCAGGACAAAGACCTCTCCCTGCGATCTCCAGTTACCCCTGTCTTGCGCTAGCTGATTCTAATTTCTACCGGCAAATTTCCTGATTTCATCACCCCACCTAGTTTTCTGCCGTCCTCCACTGCACTTTCCTTCTCTTGGTATCCATTCTGTGACTCTAATGCTCCACCGGTTATCCATCCTACGCATTGCATGGCCTGCCCAGCTCCATTTTTTCCGCTTAATGTCAACTAGAATATCGGCTATCCCCGTTTGCCCTCTCATCCACACCGCTCTCTTCCTATCTCTTAAGGCACGTTCACACTGAGTAGTAGTAGTAGTAGAGGTTGAGGAAAAAGAAAAAATGCATTTTTCTGTAGCCCTTATATGGAGCACGGCTCAACATCTGAGGGGCAGGGAAAGGGGGATAGAAAGTAGGAAAAGTGGAAGAAGGGGAGGGAGAGGGTAGTTGTCATCGTCTCGGGCAGGGTGCCCTTACAGTCGGACAGCCAGCATCGAATCGACAAGGTAGCAAAGTACGACCTTTGAATACCCTGCTGGAACTGTGGGCTGGGAAGAGCAGGTCCATGCTGGAGGCTGAAGGCAGGCACATGCGGCGTAGTTGAGCCACCATGGTGGCTCCATATTGGTTGAGTGCGGGGCAGAAACATAGGAGGTGCTCCAGTGTTTCGTCTGCCCCGCACTGTGTGCAGGCTGGTGAGTCAGTTCTACCCAGGCGGAAGCTCCGGGCGGCTGTCCAGCAGCAGCCAATCTGTAGGCATAGCAGGAGGGTTCTCTCCCTCCTTGTCAGTCCCCGGTCCCGCAGCCGTGTCGGGGGACTCCGCCTCGCCACGCGCATACCGAAGGCAGAGCGGGCAAGTGGAAAGCAGGGAAAACCTCCTCGCCAGGCGGGTAAAGCGGGCGGAAAATAAGGCAGCTACCTGGTCGCTTGGTGAACGATATTTTTCCACTCGCCGTAGCTCTCCGCTTTGGCGCAGCTTGAGTGTATGTTGAAAATCCGCTTCGCCGTTTAGACACTCCGCTTTCGGTGTAAACATGGCTTTAATGTTACGCCTAACATTTTTCGTTCCATCGCTCTTTGCGCGGTCCTTAAATTGTTCTCGAGCTTCTATGTTAACTTCCAAGTTTCTGCCCCATATGTTTCTACCCCAGTCTAAGAGCTTGAATACTTCTTCTAGCATGCAGTGAATAGCATTGGAGAGATTGTGTCTCCTTGCCTGACCCCTCTTTGATAGGTATCTTTCTACTTTTTTTGTGGAGAACCAAGGTTGCTGTGCAATCCTTGTAGATATTTGCCCAAGATATTCACGTATGCCTCCTGTACTCCTTAATTACCCAATGCCTCTGTGACTGCTATCTATATCCGATGTTTATTTGCACTGTGTCCTGTACCGGCTAATTGGGCTGCCTTAATTAGTGCTATATCCAATGTTTATTTGCACCATGTTTGTTGCTGGCCAGTTGTGCAAGACTAGCCAGCAGATAGCAGGGATGACAATGGTACGATGACGGCAGTGTGGCGATGACATTACTTTTCATATGACACGCATTCGGCAAGACAACAGCAGCAGCAGGAAAGTTGATGGAAAATGCAAAGAAAGCTTCGCTTTAAAATGGTACTGGTCAGGCCATGTAATGTATAGGACGTATAATCAGTGGACCATTAGAGTTACAGAATGGATACCAAGAGAAGGGAAGTGCAGTCGAGGAGAGCGGTGAATTAGGTGGCAAGATGAAGTTAGGAAATTTCCAGGCATAACTTGTAATCGGCTAGTGCAAGGCAGGGGTAATTGGAGATAGCTGGGAGAGGCCTTCGTCCTGCGGTGGACATAAAAATAGCCTGATGATTATGATGAATGAGAGAAACAGTTACGAAGCTGAACAAGAGTAGCTGGTGTATGCTAAGGTGATAATAAGGAATAGCATTTCTACCACCTCTGACACTGCAAGGGTCTTGAGAAATATGTATCACACGAGGCTTTTGTGAGGGAAGCTAGTGCATTAAAGGGTCCTGAAACCAGCTTTGACATTTTTTTAACACATTTCAAACAAACATGTACATTGTGTACAGAATCGTGTACATCACAAAGATAGAAGCGCTTATGCGCCTTGAGGAAGCCACAAATCCCCAAAACAATCGCATTCTCCTCTCTGGGCTTTTCCGGTCCATTCCTCCCACATTGCGACTCCAGCAGTCATTCCAGCAGGCATGTGATGTCACCTGGGTAATAGTTGCCGATTAGTCCATCTACGAGGGATGTCAGTTCTGATCCATCTGCCAGTATGCGTCTGCCATGAATTTGCATGCCCGCTCTTCCTCGTTGTCTCGTTTTCTTGTCATGTGCAATCAACTGTTTTCACCTCAAGGAGCCTGCTGTGCCCTGTGTGTACCGCGGCTATTGCATGTAGCCGAGAAGCATTGAGTTCTGGTAAACAAAAGCTGACGGTGTTTTCAAACAAGAAAAAAGCACCAACATGACTATTGGTGCTGACATAGTGTCCACATGCTTCCTAGATAAGTACGCTGGAAAAATAGCAAAGATGAGAGCTCAGTGGTTTAGCAGCCCTTTAAGTCTGTGGCACAACTCGCCAGAGTGTTCTAGACTATAGCGCTGTCTTTTCCTTGGTTGATTCCAGCGCCAACAGAGCCGGTGTTCATGTTTTCACTTCATGAGCGCATACGCAACACAGAACTCGTCGGCTACATCACAGACCCAGGCCTCAAGTGGCTGGCAGTCACCGGACTCTTTCAAGAGGTGGGTCCAAAACACATATCGTTTTTTGCACGTGCAGTTAAACCTGGATATAACGAAATTGACAAATTCCCCAAAAACTTTGTTATAAAGAGGATTTTGTTATATGCAGGTTCGGCACAAAAATTCGAAAAAGAAACGCTTACCGTATTTACTCGATTCTAACGCGCCCTCGATTGTCACGCGCACCCGTTTTTCTTGACCAAAAGACAAGAAAAAAAATCTTTTACAGTACCGTGCACCTCATGCTTTTATACAGAAATATAACCATCGCTCAAGATTTACTCCCAATACACTAAAGTTGTGATGAACAAAAAAGTCCCAGTTTCGCCCGAAAGGTGAAGCATCGATTGCGACAGCAAATTAGCAGACAGCTATACGAAGTAAGGATAGTAGTTTTATCGGCCGTATCACCTTGTAAACATTCGCTGTTTAACTAAATTGGTAGACTAATGCCTAAGCACACGTACTACAGCACACGGTCGAAGCTACGGGAGCTAGGCTCGAAGTGCGTAGGAGGCGGCCATATTGAAATGCCGATGGCGGTATGGTAGTGCAAATTTACGGTCGTACTCGATTCTAACGCGCAGGCAATTTTTGGACCCATTTTATCGGAAAAGAAGTGCGCGTTAGATTCGAGTGCGACCCTAAATTTGCGCTACCATATCGCCATCAGTATTTCGATATGGCCAGGTTTGAATAAAGGGAGGGGAAAAGGTCATGCCTGCGACAGCAAGATCGCCAGGTCGAGGGATGCAGGCCTGCCTCACGCAAGCACGCACATGTGCGCTCGCTCTCGCCTCGCAGTCGCCGTGAATTCAAGCGCGCCAAGCGCGCCGCCGCCGCTTCGCATTCCGTCGTGGCGGAGAAGGTGCTTCCGGCTGCTGCTCGCGCAAAAATGGCACAATTTGGGGCGAAATCTCTAGGTTGTCGGCGGGGAAAATTCGTTATTTCGAGGGGGTCTCCCGCTGCCACTTCGTTACGTAGAGGTCTCAAATACATGTGCTTCTATGGAGTAACGGCGGGGAATAGAAAAACTTCGTTATATCCAGGAATTCGTTATATGGAGGTTCGTTATAAGCAGGTTTAACTGTATAACCTGCATAAAGCTTTTTTTTTTAGATTTAGCAGTAAAGTTGGGGTGCAGGCTGTATGCAAATTTTGCCTTAAGGTATTACTTCACGGCAGAGCAGCCGTGAAGCTACACCTTAAGGCAAAGTTCTCCACCATCCAAAGCTTTGTTATCTCCAAGGAAAGCCAGCGAGTGTGTGTGTCATCTTTCCGTGGCGGCTCCTTCTCTGGGCTGTGCAGGAGCAGGTGGTCTCTGGGCTGGTCCAGCTGTACAGTGTGGACCGGCGAGTGAGCCAGCTGCTGCCCGGCCAGTGTGCGCAGCTGTGCAGGCACCAGTTCCAGGGCCAGGCATACGCTTCACAACTGCTGCTGCTGGCCGACCGGGGACCCGCGGGACAGCGACCCGAGGGCCGGCTCCACCTGTCCGAGCTGGGCCCGCCTGCCAGCACTGGTGGCGCCCTGCGCGGGCCCATCGCCGAGACACTCGAATTCTTCGACCCCCTTGACAAGTTCGACTTCCCCGTGTGTCTGCAGGTCAGCTAGTTTTTTTTTTGCTTGTTCAGTGAAATAGGCTTTCTTTAGCAAGATTCCACATAGGAGTAATAATTTAAAGGGTTCTAAACCAGCTCTTGCATTTTACTCATCTTAAATTCATGCATCATGTTCAGAATACTGTAATGATCATCTTTGGAAAACATAGAAAGCTTCAAATAAAAAAAAATAATCTTATGATGAATGTTCACTTTGCTGCGATCAGCATTGAAGCTGATCGTATCGACAACGTATCGACACGCCGTATTGCAGCTGCCGAAATATGCCGTCTATAAGGCGTGTATGCAACTGGGATGCTCTTGCGTGCTGCGCCATCTAGCACCACTGTAGCAAAGTGCCCTCGTGGTGTGTGTGTGAATATATACTCGGACAAGATTGTATGAATATTTATGACGCCGGTACGACTCCGCCCACCACCGTAGAAATTTATATTATAAGGATGTTTATTGGACAGTACTTGAAGCAACGCAAGGGCGACAGTCCAAAAAGCGTAGCACGGACTCTCAGCACGAGCGGCGCTTGAGAGCCGAAGAAAATGACCCACTAGAAGGTACTGGAGAAGGAGACCCGCTTCAAGGTGCTGGAGCGAACGACCCACTACAGAGTTCCAACGCTTCACTACAATTACCCCGGGTGTGAAAAGGGAGCCGCCTGACGACTTAACAGGTTGTCACCATGAGTGGTATCTTGGTTGTCACCATGGTATATCTTGAGGCGCTCCGCATTGACGATGTCGCGCCCTCGACGGCGCATGTCCGAAGATGGTTCAACGGGATCGATGAGGTAATTTACTGGGGACGTGCGTTCTACGACACGGTAGGGGCCTTCGTATTTGGGCAGTAGTTTCGAAGAGAGTCCAGTTGCGGTGGTAGGGACTGAGAGCCAGACGGGCGCCCCAGGGACAAACGTGGGCGCAGCAGTGGTGGTCTCACCGGGAATGCTCTTCTGCCGCTCTTGTTCATTTGTAGTAAAGGTCCGGGCAAGGTCGCGACACTTTTCAGCATGTCTGGCTGTGGCAGATATAGGAGTATACTCAGACGTGTCTGGCTTGTATGGAAGGATCGTGTCGATCTTGTGCGACGGGGGGCGGCCATACAATAAGAACGGTGAGAAGCCAGTAGTACAGTGTAGACCGCTTATAACGTAAGTCGCCGGAGTCGCGAATATCCGCTTTATAAGCGGTACCGCACTATAACCAAAGCAACAATTTTCAAGGCCCGCACATATGCAAAACGTGCACCAAGCCGCCACGCGTATGCGACAATCGAGGAATGCGGCTAGAATGTTTGCATTCAATTTACAGTCGAATCTCGTTAATTCGAAATAATTCACGCGGCGGCGCCTCTGACCAGCACTGCTCCGGCACCGCCATAGAGTAAAAGCTTAGGAGAGACCCCTTAATGTCGCGCGCGAACACAACAAAAAAAAAAGAAAAAAAAACGCGTCGGAAATTTCACCCACTCTCAAATGGCAAGGTTGCCGATTCTGCGTTCCGCCGGAACATGCGTGTACGTGCCGACGTCTCAGCCACGTCACCGTAGCCACGCGTAGAAAATGGCAGTGAGCCCTTCTTTCTCCTTTATGCTTCCTCTACTTTCTAGTCACGTGTTGACCTTGCACGCTGCGGATATGGTGCAGAGGGAAGCAGTGGCGGTGTCCCAGGCCGGCCAACTAAACTGCCCACACCGGCAAACGCCCGCTTCCCGATAACGGCTGAAAACGAAACTTCGGGGAGCTGGCGCCGGGCCAGCTGGAGCGGTGGCGCCTGCACGGCGGCAGGCGCGCACGGTGACAGTCGAAAGCGAGGGAGCTACGAGGGAGGCCGAAGGAAGCCACCGAAGCAGCAGAGTTGCAGAGGCAAATCTGCTTCCCTGCCGCCCTCCTCCCTCACATTCCACGGTCTCTGCGTGCGCCCTTCGCCGTGCCGTGCCGGCGCCGCCCGCTCCCTGAAGTTTTGTTTACAGCCGTTATCGTGAAGCGAGCGTTGGCTGGCGTTGGTAGTTTCGTGGCCCTCGCTCGCTATGCGCGCCGTGATATTTCACGACTCGCACTGAAGATTCTGATTTCAGCCTCAGTGGCTGTTCGTTCGCACCACGTGCCCTTCTCCTCCACTTCGTCTCTCTTTCTTCCTCGAGCACTCCTTGGGGTGCCCGTTTGAGGGGAGCGTTCGCCATCTCCACTGACTTCTGTACTCCCAGGCAGCCGCACTGTAACCGGTATTTCGTTTCCCGCAACTGCACTATAAGCGATACGTGTATACATGGAGTGCTATGGGAAAATTAACGGGAGTCTGAAAAGACCGCACTATATCCGGTCCTGCACTATAAGCGGTTACGTTATAAGTGGTCTATACTGTACTCTGAGGGGCGGTATTGTAGGCGTAGGTGACAAAGGGCAGAATGGCATCCCAATTTGTGTGGTCGGTGGCGATGTACATTGAGAGCATGTCGCCGAGCGTGCGGTTAAATCGCCCTGTGAGACCGTTTGTCTGTGGGTGGGAAGCAGTAGTTTTGCGGTGAACGACGTGACACTCTTTGAGAATGGCTTCGACGACTTTCGACAAGAAGACACGGCCGCGATCATTGAGTAGCTCCTGGAGTGGACCGTGACGCAGTATGCATCGGTGGAGTAGGAAGGAGGCAACATCTCGTGCTGTAGCCGCTGGAAGGGCGGCAGTTTCGGCGTATCGCGTGAGGTGGTCAACAGCGACGATGGCCCAGCGGTTACCAGCCGACGTCAGAGCAGGAGGTCCGTATAAATCGACACTAACGCGCCCAAACGGCCGGTTAGGAGAAGGTAAAGGTTGTAGACCTGCGGGCGAGAGGTTCGGCGAAGATTTCCAGCGCTGATAATCGAGGCAGTAGCGAACAAATTTCTGCACGTACTGGTTCATTCCCCGCCAAAAGTACCGTTGTCGAATTCGGTGGTAAGTATTGTATACTCCAGAGTGTGCACACTGTGGATCAGAGTGGAACGATTCGCATATTTTAGAACGGAGACAGCGGGGTACTACCAGTAACCACTGGCAGCTGTCGGCGCTGTAATTGCGTCGGTGAAGTAGCTCGTCGCGAATGGTGAAATGGTGGGCTTGACGACGCAATGCGCGAGTAGGTGGTGTTGCCGACAGATCAGTGAGCAAGTCTATCAGCGAGAATCCATTGGTCCTTGCGCTGTTGTGTAGCGATGGTGTGAAGGTCGATTGAAGAAACGGCCAGCTGAGTTCCTGAGCAGCGGGCGTTGTCGTAGGGTAATGGGGAGCGCGAGAGGGCGTCGGCATGTTGGCGTCCATTGCGGTAAAGCACGCAGACGTCGTAGGCCTGCAGACGAAGTGCCTAAAGGGCGAGACGGCCTGAGGGATCCTTCAATAACGACAGCCAGCATAGTGCATGGTGGTCAGTAACGACATCGAATGGGCGACCATACAAATAAGGGCGAAACTTCGTAAGGGCCCAGATGATCGCCAGGCATTCTTTTTCGGAGACGGTGTAGTTGGCCTCGGCTTTAGTAAGCATATGACTTGCATACGCCACGACATATTCAGGGAACCCTGGCTTGCGCTGCGCAAGGACAGCGCCAAGGCCAACACCGCTGGCGTCCGTGTACACCTCTGTAGGGGCCGTAGGGTCGTAGTGGCATAGTATGGGCGAAGACGTCAACAAACGACAGAGCTTTGCGAACGCGTCCTCGCACACTGACGACCACGAGTCGAGGGGCCCCTTACTGCCAAGGAGCTTCGTCGGTGGCGATATAATAGTGGCGAAGTTTCGAATAAAACGAGAAAGTAGGAACACAGTCCTACGAAACTGTGCAGTTCTTTGATGGACGTAGGTCTGGGGAACTCGGCTATGGCCCGAAGCTTGGCTGGGTCTGGGAGAATTCCATCCTTGGACACGACGTAGCCCAGTATTGTGAGCTGCCGTGCTGCAAATTGGCACTTCTTTAGGTTCAACTGTAGGCCGACGTTGCTCGAACGCCTCAAAACATGCCGGAGGCGTTGAAGATGCGTGGAGAAGTCCGGAGCGAAAACGACGATGTCGTGGAGGTAGCACAAGCACGTGTGCCATTTCAGGTTGCGCAAGATGGTATATATCATGCGCTCGAAGGTCGCGGGCGCATTACGCAGTCCGAACGGCATGACGTTGAATTCGTACAAGCCGTTAGGCGTGACGAAGGCTGTCTTCAGTCGAGCGTCCTCAGCGGTAGGGACTTGCCAGTACCCTGAGCGCAAATCGAGCGATGAAAAGAATTGAGCTCCTTGGAGGCAGTCAATCGCGTCGTCTATTCGTGGCATTGGATAGACGTCCTTGCGGGTGATCTTGTATAGCTGTCGGTAGTCCACACAGAACCGTACGGAACCGTCCTTCTAACAAGAACGACCGGAGACGCCCAGGGACTGTTTGATGGTCGAATAACATCCCGTCGAAGCATGTCGTCGACTTGCTCGTTAATTACACGACGCTCTGCAGGAGATACGCGATATGGACGTTGTCGCAGTGGCAGTTGGGAGCCAGTGTCGATGCCATGCATGGCAGTGGATGTGCGGCCCAGGGAAGTCTGCGCGACATCGAAAGATGGGCGAAATTCTTCCAACATGCACAGAAGCTGGGAACGCTGGACCGGCGTAAGGTTTTCAGCGATGGAGAAGCCAAATACATCTTCGGGCGACGAATCAGACTTCGAAACAGCACTGAGCGTACAGGAGCTGGGCCAGTGCGTGTCATCGGGTGCGTCCACAACTTGTGCGTCTTCGAGGGGTTCCACTCTGCCGAGACATTGCTCTCGCAGCAATGTGACAGTATATGGGGATGGATTGCTAACAAAAATAGCGCTGTCACCGTGAGTGATTTGCACTGTCGCAAAGGGCACCAACAATCCTTTCTGAGTGCGAACGTGGTCAGATGGCGAAAGGAGTGCTATGGTGTCGCAGAGACCGTCGCAGTACATTGACACAGCCGCTGACGCATTCGGAGGCACTTGGGTATCGTGTGTGACGAATATCTTGCTCGAAAGCGAAGGTCTGTCTGCCGGCGTCATCTCTAAGAACGGCGAGAGTTCTATTTCGGCAGGTGTGCAATGAATGACGGAGTTGTGGTGGGAGAGAAAATCCCATCCCAGGATGATGTCGTGTGAGCATGCAGGAATGATGATGAATTCGACGGCATACATGGCATCCCAAATGACGACGCGAGCTGTGCATACTACTGTTGGGTGAATACTTTGGGCGCTAGCCATACGAAGGGATAGCCCCGAAAGTTGCGTCGTCACTTTTCGTAGCAAACGGCTAAGTTTTGCGTCCATAACGGATACGGCGGCTCCAGTGTCTATAAGGGCAGATGAGTGAACACCGTCTACAAACACGTCTATTATGTTCGATGGTCTCTGCTGAGGGCTTTCACAGTTCGATAGCGTCGCAGCCGTTGCCTTGTGGACTGCGACGACGAGTTTTCCCGATCTCGTGCGACCGGACGTGGCCGCATCGGCGACAATGAGCGACATCGTGGAGATGGTGAACGGCGGGTAGATGGAACTGGGCGTAACGTTGGTGACACAGGCGGCGGTGGTTCGTAATTAGTGCGGCTGGATTGGCTCATGACGGGTGATGCGACTCGAGGTGGCTGCACGCGATTGCAAAAACGTGCAACGTGGCCGGCGTAACCGCACACAAAGCATATGGGACGGTTGTCGGAAGTGCGCCAACGGTTTGCCGGAGAGGGTCCCACCCATGGCTCAGGACGCGATAGACGTAGCGGCTGCTGATATGGCTGCATGGTGGGCTGCAGACGGAGCCTAGTGACATCGGCGTACGTAGGCAGCGTACGTACGTAGACGACGTATGTACGTAGCTCCTCATAACTCTGGCACAGCGTTATTGTCTCTGCCACCATACGAGGATTTTTGGCGAGGAGCATAGTGAAGGCGTCATCGTCAATGCCTTTCATGACATTTTTGATCCTATCCAACTCGGACATGGTTGCATTGGTTTTCTTCCACAAGTCCAGAATGTCCTCTATGTAACTTGTGAAAGATTCCCCGGCCTGCTGCGCTCGTTCGCGCAAACGCTGTTATGCTTGCAGCTTACAAAAAGCAGAGCGGCCAAACATGTCGATAATGGCAGTCTTGAAAGCGGACCAGGTCGGGAAATCGGATTCGTGGTTGTTGTACCACAGACTTGCTACTCCCGCCAGGTAAAAGACCAAGTTGCTCAATTTTCCTACCTCGTCCCATTTGTTGGGTACACTCACACGCTCGTAGATAGCGAGCAGTCCTCCACGTCGGTGCCATCCGCGCCAGTGAAGATAGGTGGGTCGCGTTGACAAGGGACACCGGGACATGCAGGTGGGCGTAGGCGTCTTGCGGCATGGCAGATGGTAGTGCACTGGATCAAAGCTCCAGGGGCATCGAAGGGGTTTCGGAGTGGTTTTGAGGGTACAGCACTCTCCACCAATTTATAAGGATATTTATTGGATGGTACTTGAAGCAGCGCAAGGGCGACAGTCCAAAAAGCGCAGCACGGACTCTCGGCACGAGCGGCGCTCGAGAGCCGCAGAAAACGACCCACTAGAAGGTACTGGAGAAGGAGACCCACTTCAAGGCGCTGGAGCGGACGACCCACTTCAGAGTTCCAACGCTTCGCTACAATATGTATTTTTGTTATTTAAGAGTGGCATATATGCACTGGCATATACCCACGTTCGCGGCAAAGAGGTTCATTGAATTGTGACAGGTACCTAGTTTCACGTACCCAGTTATCCAAGTTAGGGTGGGTGAGGTTCATTGAAGCGCGGCACGCAAGCAATGGCACTTACCCAGTAACACAAGTTGGCGTAAATGGGTTAATTGAAGAACGGCACATACCCTATGTCACATATCCAGTGAGCCAGGTTGGCCACACGATTGGTTTTGAAGCTGGTTCGCTCATCACAGCACCACGATGCTCTTACCACTAGACCATTGACTGCCCAGGAAAACAGTTAGAGACTCCAACAAACAGACAGCCAGTCAGGCAGGCAGCCCTTTAATAATGCTAATCGCATTAAAGGGGCCCTGAACTATTTCTTATCGAAGTTGAGAAATGCATTTGGACTTAAGTAGACTACTATTTGAGAAATACTTTGTCGCAATAATGAGAAGAAAGGGAACCGAGGGGCCCGATTTTTTATTAATCATATCATAAGAAGCCAACAAACATTAACACCAAGGACAACACAGGGGAAATTACTTGTACTTTACTAATTGAATTAAAGAAATGATAAATTAGTGGAAATCAAAATGGATGAAAAAACAACTGTCCGCAGGTGGGGAACGAACCCACGTCATCGCATTACGCGTGCGATGCTCTCACCATTGAGCTACCGTGGAACCGTTTTCCCATCCACTTTCTTGGGTATTTATGTTTAACAACTAGAAGTAACCCTGGGAGTGTTAGCCAGCGGCACCACTCAAAACCTAGTGGCGGATGTGGAACATCCTTTCTGCCGCAGGTGTCGCAATAAGTAGTTTGTCGCAATAAGTAGTTCAATGCATTCAGCAAAAGTGGAGTTATGAGTTATGGGTTAAGGGGTTATAGGCGAAGATCACCTATGATCCCCTTCGTGGTGCTTCCACTCCTTCTTCAATGCCTTGCACTATGAAGGCTATGGCAGAGCAGGGTATGCCCACAACGGTCCACCTACTGAACGTCACCAGGGCGTGCAGTTCAAATTTAAGTTTGGATGTTCACGTAGACACCACTATTTCCGATTTTAGTGCCTGCAACGTGCCAAACGCAGTTGTCCTCAGCAAGCCGCAGTGCACTCAGCGAGCAAGCTCGTCGCGGCACCCCGTGGCAGCCACCGTATCTATGCTACGTAGCAGACCACAGCTACGTGCAACTGTGGTGCACATGCGCCACACGCATGTTTGCTTTATGCACGACAGGGCTGGAATGCGCACTCTGTTACAACTGGCCTGTGTAATGAAGAATTTCTGTCATGCCGCCAAAGCCTTGGCATTTCAAATACGCCGAGCCGCCTGCAACCGTTAAAAAATGCCTATAAGGCCATGATGGCAAAAGGACGTTAGCCTTTGTGCATGCATTCTCGCCTCCTTCCGCACGGGGTGCACAATGCCCAGATGTCTCCATCGGCTCGCCAGCGCTGTCTCCTTTGAGCGAGCGAGACGGTTAAGCTTTGTGTGTGCATTCACTCCTCCTCAGCACGGAAGATGCCGGTGGTGTATGTGTGTGCGTGTGCGCACCTCAGTGCCTTTCCCTCTGCTGCTTCGGTGGTGGTTGGAAAATCCGTTGAACTGTCTGCCATGTACCGCCAGGCCCACACTACCTCGACGGTACTCGGTGCATAGTTGGAACAGCTCACGCTCATATGCCGTTACGGACCGATTTTGTTCTGCACCAGCTTGACTGACGGATAGTAGCCACATCCGACTTGCGCATTTTGAAGCGCTGTCAGGAGCTCAATACGAAGCGATGTCTGCCAAGGCGTGTCTAGCCAGGAGTGACCAGGAGTGAGCGCCCGCTGACAAGCATACATGTGGTCTTAAGTTTCGTGTGGTTTAAGGGTAGTTGAGTGTTTAAAACTACTAGTTGAAATTAGCGAGACCCAACAGCTACGACACCGATAAACAGGCTGGCCAAAGTTTAATTTGAATGCCGGCAGCTGCGGCCGAGCGTGAGCAGACAATAGTCGGCTTCTTCCTGAAGTACGAAATTCCTATCAAAATTCGAAAGTAGATTTTCGCTTACCTCAGCCTGTTTATTAAACTGCGTCAATAAATATAGACAGTAGTAGTAGGAAGAAGCAGGCTCATGTAAACACCCTTCTTGCTTGATGTCAACTATTGGCCAATAGCAGCCGTGTAAGGGAATCTGCTATGTGACGAAATATAGTAGCCGGAAAAGAGTACGGTGAAAGTTTCTGTTAAAAAAACAGTTTGAGAAAAAGGAGGCTATCTGCTCAGCTTGTGAGCTCTACGCGGTGCGCACGACTGCAAAATTGCTCCAAGATGTTCACAGCAGCGTATGCTATCCAACTGTGTTTTTTCACCAAGCCTGAGGGGTGGTTCAGGGCCCCTTTAACAACAATCCCATGCTCCTCTTTGGGCTTTTCTGGTTTCTTCTTCGCGCGTCATGATGCCAGCCGGGTCATGTGCGTGATATCACCTGGGTAAAAGCTGTCAATTGGTCGATCAGCAAGAGAAGAGATTGCCAAATTTATTGAGAGCCAGCCGTGTGTTCTGAAAAGGAGGCGGGCTGGCTCATTATACGCCACTTATCCTTCTATGAAGCTGCCGTTCAGGTGGCGTCTTGTAGAGGGCGATGAGAGGAGCCCTTCTGGTTCTGCGGCGCTACACATAGCTTTTGCTGCACTGCATGTAACTAGTGAGCAAGCAGGAGGGAGTGCCTGCGGAGAAGGAGAGAGAGAAACTGCGGCAGCCATGTAGTCGTTCACCAAATGTACAGTAACCTTGTTATTACATCATTCTGAAAAACTTTCGGTTGTATGTTCATTGTAGAGTGGTCCACAACTTCTACTATGTAAAAGATTTTCAAGCTCAAGGGGTTTAACGGGCCCTTTAAGCTGTAATTAGTATATTAAGCTTTTGCAATATCAAGAAGGTTGCTCTTTTAGCGAGAGGAGGCTTAGTCGTTGAGAAAAGATGCAAAAATTAGGTGTGGCAACGCTGGCCCTGAATTTCCCACGCTAGCCCACTGAGATGCCATAGATATGACAGCTTGTACTCGGCTTTAGTTAATTTCATGTCTGTAAGAAGGATGGCACTGCATTCTAAAGGAAGCAAAGGCTCTACCAAGCAAGTTCCCAGATGCTTCTCTGCACCAAAACGACTCAAATACCTCAAATAATAGAAAATTCTTTGAAATCTGCCATGTCACATTGATTTATTAGAGCTGTTTTGGCTCTAGATTCAATCAAGGGACATTTGGCCTTAATTTTCTCCAATCCTAATTAACTCATCTTCATCAAAATTGATCGCAAGAAGAATAAAAAATTATGTTGCCAATGCCACCAAAGTGCCAATTTTGTGTTTTTATCGAGGAAATGCCAGGAGCACTGGAGGCCAGTTTCGACAAAACCTCCAGTGGAAGGTTTATATTTCCAGACTCCCGATCTGCCAAAAATTGTCAAATCTGACGACTTGAATAGCTAAAGTTCAGTCATTATTTCAGATGGTGCGTGTCGTTGTTGGTAGAAAAATTGCAACGGAAATGTTTAACAGCAAGATGGCGAGTTGGGCTAGTTGGTTGACGTTCATATTTGGGTTAACAACACCTAGCAAAACTGGTGATCAAATTGATTGATTTCTGTAGGTGCTGTAATGACAGAGTTAACCTCTTGTCCATGGACAGCCATATAGAACTCATTTGCCATATGATGCAAATGAATTCCAAGACAATAACCATTGTTTTGGTGCATTCTTTCCCAGCCATTTACGGTACATGTTGTGGGGTCTCACACATGCTCTTGGGACAAAGGAGTAGTGCAAACAATCAAAAGTGCATTTATTGCTCCTTTCATACACTACTGCACGCTAGCTGAATTACTACGTCGATGGGCGCGCGACAAATCAAGGAAGTCCGACTCACCGTGACCGTATAGCAAGCGAATATGTTCGCCCCATGCTAGACACCATCGCCTAGTCGTTCACGTATACGGTCACGCGAACGGTGGCGGGTTCGAACGATCCGAGTTCGTCCATTCCGGTGTCCTGCTCCTTGCCTCGCGAGACGGTCTTGCGAAGCGTGGATCAGCGCACGGGGCGAAGCATTCGCACTGTCCGCCGACCCCACGCAAGAGAGGAACACCTTGCTCACTCGTGCGCCTGAGTAACCCCACCGTTAGGTGGTGTTAGCAGCGCAACACCCGCACCATCTCTCGTAACATCTACGCCGACCGCCGCCGGCACTTAGCTACGCTGGGAAGCCGGATTACAGGAGATGCGAGAGCCATGCAGGGAAAACATCAAAGGACGCATGAGAGTCACGCATCCCCGCAATGTTTAGGTCTGTAGTGTTACTTTTGTTAACGTAACTGTGACACATTTGCAACTGTTTGGCTGCTTCACAACCAAAGCTTAGAATGCGTTGTCGTTCGGAACTTCCTCAGACTTCCATCAGGGTGTCCCTGAAAAATTGCAGTGCAGCTTTGGCAATTCCCCTAATTAGAGGTGTGCCCCTAATTAGGGGTGTGCAAATATTCAAAATGTTCGAATAACAAATTGAATATTGTTCTATTCGATTTGGTCCTCCAAATGAATAGTCACTAACTGCAGATGCAAATATTTTTCTCAGAGTTCTCAAATGCTTATTAAATGCCTCACATTGCCAGCTGTGCACGATTGAACATGAAACTGAAGCAAAAATGACGCACACCCGCCACAGTGGATATAAGGAACGAAAAGTTACGTAGAGCATGCTGTGTCGCTGAGGTAGCCAGATTTTTCCAGCCAAAGCACAATCATTCGCACTCAAATTTCACACAGACATAACATTCGGCAGTGGGTATTGCTTGTTGCTATTTATCGATGCTGAAACTGTGTTCTCTTGGGATTAAATATGAATGTGATCGATTGTAAAATTTTTTATGTCACACAGGGGCACCATTTGCAGTGATTGCGAAATAGTCCTTTCTTCTCTCTGCCATTGCTGCAGTCAATGTGAATTTCCATTTTATTCTCGAAGGTATACACACATGCTAACAGGCTATCAAGATTGCTTTTTAAACGTTCATTCTGCCAATCCTGCATGTGTTTATACCGTTTTATTTAAGCTTTTGATAAAACATACTTCATAATGGGCAGTACGACAGAAACTTGCTAATGTAGCGAATACCGCATGTAAATATTGATTTATATTAATGCTTTGTAGAGAGGCACTCTAGTGTAATTAATTAGAGCGTAGAGCACTGCAACGAGAGGTTACACAGCGCAGGCAACACAGGCACACGGCTTCGACCAACTCGTCGTCGTCGTCTTTCTTGAAGCAGTGCATACTGCTCGTTCTTCTTCAGTACAATTATCTCCCCGGAGAAAAGGAGCCGTCCTGGCGACCTACGGGCAGGAGAGCACAGGGGGGTCGAAATAAGGCTTTAGCCGCTGAACGTGCACGATTTCGCGCCCTCGGCGGCGCTTATCCGAAGGTGGCTCAAGGGGTTCTATCATGTAGTTCACAGGAGACGTTTGACTGACCACACGGTAGGGACCCTGGTACTTGGAAACGAGTTTCGCTGAAAGTCCAGGGCTGGTGGCGGGAACCCAAAGCCAGACTAGTGAGTCAGGAGCATAGGGTGCAGGAGAGGCGGAAGTATCCCAACGGTGCTTCTGTCGCTGCTGGTCTTCCGTAGTAAATGTGCGGGCGAGCTGTCGGCACTCTTCCGCGTGTGCAGCAGCTTCGGACAGGGCAGTAGACTCCGTTGTGTCAGGGCGATACGGGAGGATGGTATCCATTGTGCAGGAAGGCTCGCGTCCGTAAAGAAGAAAGAACGGGGAAAATCCCGTAGTGGTCTGTGTGGCGGTGTTGCAAGCAGAGGTCACGAAGGGTAGAACGCGGTCCCAATTGGTCTGGTCAGATGCGACGTACATGGATAACATGTCGCCAAGAGTGCGGTTAAAGCGCTCAGTCATCCCATTAGTCTGCGGGTGGTATGCAGTAGTGGTGCGGTGAATTACGTGGCATTCCTTGAGTAGGGCTTCTATAACCTCAGAGAGAAACACACGGCCTCTGTCGCTGAGCAATTCTCTGGGGGCTCCATGGCGAAGTATGATGTTACGCAGAAGGAACCATGCAACATCACGCGCAGATGCGCTGGGCAGAGGCGAAGTTTCCGCGTAACGCGTTAGATGGTCTATTGCCACAATCACCCAGCGGTTGCCGTCTGAAGTACTCGGCAGGGGCCCGTAAAGATCAACTCCGACGCGGTCAAAGGCGCGTCCTGGGCAAGGCAAGGGTTGCAATGGGGCAGCTGAGGAACAAGGGGTATTCTTGCGGCGTTGGCAAGCGAGGCAGGAGCGCACATATCGGCGGACGAATCGGTACATTCCGCGCCAGTAATAACGGAGTCGCAGGCGCGCGTACGTTTTTAGTACTCCTGCATGCGCGCATTGCGGGTCATCGTGAAACGCTGCACATATGTCCGAACGTAGATGCCGTGGGACCACGAGTAACCATTTGCGGCCGTCCGAGAGGTAGTTACGGCGGTAAAGGAGTCCGTCACGAACAGCGAAGTGGTGTGCTTGGCGACGCAGTGTACGGTCAGAAGAAGGCGCTGATGGGTTGGACAGAAAAGCCAGCATAGAGACAATCCATCGATCCTTCTGCTGCTCCGAAAGCATGTCCGTGGCGGTGAGGGAGGACTCGCATATCGGTACCTTCGAATAATTGGGCTGGCCTGGCATAGGGGAGCGGGACAGGGCATCCGCGTCCGTATGTTTACGGCCAGAGCGGTACAGTACTCGAATGTCGTACTCTTGGAGGCGGAGCGCCCATCGAGCGAGTCGACCTGAAGGGTCTTTTAAGGACGACAGCCAGCAGAGGGCATGATGGTCAGTTATTACGTCGAATGGGCGGCCGTAGAGGTAAGGGCGGAATTTAGTTATGGCCCAAATGATAGCCAAGCATTCTTTTTCTGTAACGGAATAGTTGGCTTCCACTTTCGTCAGAGTGCGGCTGGCGTAAGCAACGACGTATTCATCGAAGCCAGTCTTTCGTTGCGCAAGAACAGCGCCAATGCCGACACCACTAGCATCCGTGTGAATTTCTGTCGGTGCGCTGGGGTCGAAATGACGGAGAATCGGGGGTGAGGTTAGAAGACGACGCAGCGTCGTGAATGTGGCATCGCAAAGTGGCGACCAGGCCGAGAGGTCGTGGTTACCCGCGAGAAGCTGCGTCAAAGGCGCTATTATGGTGGCGAAGTTGCGGATGAAACGGCGAAAGTATGAGCACAATCCGATGAAGCTGCGGAGTTCTTTGGTGGTCTTTGGTCGTGCGAATTCGGCGACTGCTTGGAGTTTGGTAGGATCTGGAAGCACACCATCTTTCGAAACAACGTGGCCAAGGATGACTAGCTGTCGGGCGGCGAAGCGGCACTTCTTGATGTTGAGCTGGAGTCCAGCATCGGCGAGGCAAGTGAGAACGCGTTCGAGTCGGAGCAGGTGAGAAGAAAAGTCCGGGGAAAAGATGACAATGTCATCGAGGTAACAAAGGCATGTCTGCCATTTGAGGCCGCGGAGGATGTTATCCATCATTCTTTCAAATGTGGCAGGCGCATTGCACAGGCCAAAGGGCATCACGGTAAATTCATATAAGCCGTCAGGCGTAACGAATGCCGTTTTCGGGCGATCTGACTCAGCCACCGGGACTTGCCAGTAACCAGATCGTAAGTCTAAGGACGAAAAGAATTCAGCGCCTTGGAGGCAGTCTAGTGCGTCGTCGATACGGGGGAGAGGATAGACATCTTTCCGGGTTATTTTGTTCAGGCGTCGATAGTCCACACAAAAACGAATTGTCCCATCTTTCTTTTTCACCAGCACTACTGGAGAGGCCCAGGGATTGTGGGAAGGCTGTATCACGCCACGTTGAAGCATGTCGCCTACGTGCTCGTCGATGACACGGCGCTCCGTCGCGGACACACGGTATGGACGCTGTCGTAGTGGGACATGGCTACCGGTGTCGATGTGATGAACGACTGTAGCTGTACGCCCTAAACATTGTTGTTGGTGGTCAAAAGAAGTGCGAAATCGGGTAAGGAGGTCGACGATCTGCGCGCGCTGACTCGGAGTGAGCTGCGGATCAATACACCGAGCAAACGTTCTGTCACACGCTGGCTCAGACGTAGAGACAGGAAGAGCCACGGCGTCAACCTGAAGAGGAGTCGAGTCATCAGGCACATCGTAGAGAAAGTTCGGCTCGAATTCGTCAGCAGACCCGAGGCACTCGCCATGTCGTAGGCTTGATGGACACGAAAACGGATTCGTAACGTAAAGTGCGCTGGAGCTCTGGCGAATGGGAAGGATGGCGAAGGGAAGCAAGAAGGGATGACGGCGTGCAGCAAGTTTCGATGGCGTGAAGAGAACTGTAGAATCGTAAAAAGCAGCACAGGAAACGGGCACAAGGGCGGAAGAGAAAGCAGGGATATCGGTGTCGGCGGCGACGAACACTCTAGCAGAAGAAAGAGGCAAATCTTCAGAAAGACTTCCGCAAAATGGAGTAAGCGCAAGTTCTGCACGGGCACAATCAATAACTGCGCGATTAGAAGAGAGGAAGTCCCATCCTAGAATGATGGCATGAGAGCAGCGGGGAAGAACAACAAACTCAATGTGATATAAACTGTCTTGTATGGCGACACGGACGGTGCAAGTTCCTACAGGCTCAATTGGCTCAGCGCTTGCTGTACGTAGCGAAATAGCGGAAAACGGCGTCGCGACCTTTCGGAGCGTACGGCGAAGCTGGTCGGCAATCACTGACACCGCGGCACTGGTGTCGACAAGCGCGTGAACAGCGATACCTTCCGCATAAACTTCAATGACGTTCGCAGGGGATAAGCGAGGGCTTGAGCAGTTCGATGAGATCGCAGTTCTTGCCTCCGGAACTGCGCCTTTTAGTTTTCCTCCACAGCGGGGGGGCGGCGGACAAGGGGGGACAGGGAACGTCGACGGGGAGAGGGAGACCGACGAGTGGTGAAACTTCGAGGAGCAGGAGACGAGGAAGCGAAGTGCGGAACAGGTGGAACATAGCGGGGCTGAGAGTCAGGTGTATTCCCTTGGGGTCTCGCAGTATCGGGAGGGTACCAACCCCGCCGGCGGCAAAATCGTGCCACGTGGCCAGCAAAGCCACACGCGTAGCAGATCGGCCGATTGTCCTGGGTACGCCACGGATTGTGAACAGGGGGCCCAGGCTGGGGTGCACAATGTTGACCCGGACGTAGGGGCTGCGGAGGCGCGCAGAAGTCGCTTCTGGGCACGTAGTTTGCAGCTGCAGAAGGCGACGCGTAGAAGCCGCTTGCGGGCGTGTAGTGTGAAACTGCAGGCGGAGGTCTTGGACTGGCAACGACGGCAGCGTACGTGAGTGGAACCGGCGCTGGAGGGGGCTGATGAGCGAGAGGTAGTGCGTCGCTCACTTGGTCGTGTATGACCCGACGTAGTTCCGGAGACAAGGAGGACTCAGACGACCGGGTAGCAGGCAAAAGGGACAGTTGACGCGCCACTTCCTCTCAAACAAATTGTTTGACTTGGTCGAGGAACGCGGAGTGGGCGGGAGCAGCATTGAAACTGTCGGTGAGGGCCGAAATCGTGTCGTCCGGCGCGGCAGCTCGGCGCGTAGTGAGGCGTTGTTTGCGGAGCTCGTCGTAGCTCTGGCACAGGGTGATCACCTCGTCAACCGTTCGAGGATTTTTCGCCAAGAGCATCTGGAAGGCATCATCGTCGATGCCTTTCATGACATTCTTTATCTTGTCACTTTCTGGCATAGTGGGGTTGATGCGCCGACAAAGGTCAACGACATCTTCAATGTAGCTGGTGAAGTTTTCACCCTTTTGCTGAGCGCGACCACGCAAGCGTTGTTCCGCACGAAGCTTTCGCACAGCAGGGCGACCGAAGACCTCTTTGAAATAATTAGTAAAAGCAGTCCAGGTGGTAAGGTCGGATTCATGATTCCGGAACCAGAGATGAGCGACTCCAGAAAGATAGAAGTTGACGTTAGTCAGCTTATCCTTGTCGTCCCATTTGTTGTGCGCACTTACGCGGGCGTATGAGGAGAGCCAATCCTCGACGTCATGATCGTCGGCGCCACTGAAGACAGGAGGATCGCGGTGGCGTAGGGCACCGGAGCAGACAACAGGCGAAGCCTGGGGAGGATCGGGCTGTTCGGCGTCCTCAGGCATGGCAGAGACGGGAGGGAGCGTCCGGCTGCGGAGTTCCAGGTCGGTAAAGGGCCCAGCACCTCCACCAAATGTAGAGAGGCACTCTAGTGTAATTAATTAGAGCGTAGAACACTGCAACGAGAGGTTACACAGCGCAGGCAACACAGGCACACGGCTTCGACCAACTCGTCGTCGTCGTCTTTCTTGAAGCAGTGCATACTGCTCGTTCTTCTTCAGTACAGCTTAAAAAAGGCTGTCAATTATTCAAGCACTATTAGAAAAAATTTTGATATTTGATTCGATTCTGTTTTGTCACTATATTTGATTTGTATTAGATTCAGTCTCAAAAACTACCTTATTTATTCGAATATAGGTCGAAATTTTGTTTTTCTCGAAAATGTTACCAAGAATTAGCTATCAACCTACATCTGTGAACAAAGCTCGAGGACAGCGTCGTTTGGGGTGCCGAGGACGCCTGCGAGGCACCCGACAACGACTTCTTCTCTGGCAGTTTCGACGAGGTGGCATCAGCTAGTGAGATGTAGCAGCCGAGCCTACAGTAAATAAAGGTGTTTCTTCATGTTCAAAGTTTTTCGTTTTTCTACAAAGATAGGGGTCGACCTATATTCAAATTGCAATGCTTTATTTCTCAGCGAGCTCAATATATAGGGGTTGACCTACATTCGCGTTTGACCTATTTTCGAGCAAATACGGTAGTATTGCCCTAAAAAGTTGTACCCCCAACTAACCGGATACTAAAAAGAAAATTAAGTCAAACTGCAATAGTAAGTTACCCTTTGAATAATGCTAGGAGAGCCACTCTTGCCACGAGAGGTGTCCTGTTAAGCTAGAAAAGATGCTAAAATGAAAGACAAGTGCTTGTACTTTGTTGATCTTTTGTCACTTAAGATGCACTATATATATTGTGTTCTTTAAGATGCAGATATTGAACTTGGCAAGTTTCGCAAACATTTACTGCACAACATGGCCCAAACATGAGAAGGCACTTTGAAATCTGTGACGACACACTCGCGCACCGGTGATGAGGTTTCGGTGCGAAATTCAAGACCTCTTCTAGTAATCAACCTTTTACAGTGAAATTAATGAACATAGTTTTCAAATGGTACTTTATTGGTCTATAAATTGACTTTGTGTTTCTCCTTAGTGCCTTTCTAGTTATCAGTTTGGGGCACGTGATTGTGCGGCAATGGTGCGCTCTCTGTTCAGGTGTCCAGCAGCCAGGGCCTGGTGTACGTGCTGACCAAGTGCGGGGTTGTTCACCTGTGCGACCTGGAGACGGTGACGCCGCTCTGTCTGCACGTTGTGTGCCCCGACATCACTTTCACTGCCTCGATCACCCCTACGTGCGGGCTCATGGTTGTCTCGCGCAATGGCCAGGTGGGTGTGTGGCACTGTGTCAGTTTTGAAGAAAGGCGCGAGAAAAACCTGTTGGAAATGGAAGAGCTGTTTTTTTTTAAACCTTTGTCGAACTTCGTTTTTTAGAGGGACACTAAAGAGAAGAATAATTACGGCAAATTCCATCTTACAATGCATGTTGACGTTAATGCGATTAGCATTGAAGCAATGTAGCAACACGCCGCATTTCCACCGCTAAAATGCATCATGGGCGAGGCATGTATGGAGCCGGGCTCTTCTCCCGCGCTTCGCTCTGAACACGCTGCGCCATCTAGCTGCGCTTCCACAAACTCCGCATGTACCATGGGTGCGAATTACCGGA
Source organism: Dermacentor silvarum (assembly GCF_013339745.2). Taxonomy (NCBI): domain Eukaryota; kingdom Metazoa; phylum Arthropoda; class Arachnida; order Ixodida; family Ixodidae; genus Dermacentor; species Dermacentor silvarum. Next base: position 100,634,867 of record NC_051156.1, read on the forward strand.
TATGCGAGGTATGCGAGGACATAATGACGACTTCAGAAATAGCATTGATATTTCAGACAAGATTTGGTACGCCGTATTTTCTGGCTATAAGTCACACCCCCCTCATAATGGCACTTCTAAAGAAAGCAAACGTATATAAGTCGCATCGGTGTATAGATGCACCTGTTCGTTTGGTCAGCGATTAAAACAAATGAGTGATGTTTCACTCCCTGAACGCGGGTCACATGCAAGCGTATGGGTGCCATTTCTATATAATTGCGATAGCAATGATATGGATACTCCAGGGTCATTTCTGCAGTCATGGTCGCCGCAATGTTCTGTGTAAGGTCCAAGGGCGATAACATCGTCCCCACGCGCCGTATGCTGCATGTGTGAGTGAAAGCGTGCGACGGTGAGCCGAATTGTGCACAAGAGAGGAAAGTGGGAAGGCAGCGTGGGAGGGAGGGGGTAGTGGCTTGTACTGTAGCAACTGCTTAGTTTGCATAGTGGCGCAAGCTCCATCTTGAAAGCGATCAGCAGATGCGACGACTTTGGGGTCGGTCGACTTGCGGTCGGCCTGACACCGCTTGCGTTGCTGCTCTGTCCGTCTCGTAAGGTGCTCGGCTACGCGATCATGAGAAGTACCCGGTACCTCGACAGCGCACACAGTACCCATAGCAATTAAGTGGCAGAGGAGGTCAACCCAGTGCGCTTCGCGTGGCCATAGCTTCCTATCAGATTTTTGATGGCAGTTCTTCCAGGGGGGCGGGGGGGAATGAAAAATGAAAACATACATAAGTCGCACCGTTCTATAAGACGCACCGAGGGAAAATTTAGAAAAAAAAACACAACTTATACACCGGAACATACGGTACTCGTTTAAACTGGCTGTTTGTTTGTCTTTCCCTCAGTGACACCTGCCATACGTAGCAGTGTACAGGTTTTAATGTTTTTTGGAACTAGGATGGTGGCGTGGCTGCAGAAGTTTGCAACCAGGCATCCTTGAGTGACACAGGTACTGTGGGTGCAAGCAAATCCGCAGCTTATGAGTGGTGCCTAATGCAATCCTGCACAGGAAGCTTGATATTAGCTTCCTCCAATATTAGCTGTGTTTGTCTGGTTGAGTTATGCGCCACCAGGTGGCTGGCAGCGTGCACACCGCTCACGTTTATACCTCTGTCCAGTCAAACGCCCATTCCGCCTGTGTTTACCGGAATACCTGACACGCTAAAACTCTAGGTCTAGTGTCGCCTGCAGTGGGACAACGCTATCATGAAAAGCGCCGGTAACAGCAAGCAAATGCTTCGTCTGCCTCTCGCTTCGAGTCTCTGTAAATCGAGATTATGCCTCCATTACTAAACGCTTGGGAAGACAGTGCACATGATGCCAAGGCCATCTCGGCATGCCTGCTCTTTGCACACGAGACAGATTACCTCTAAAACAGGGTGTATGCTGCCGCCCCCTCCCCTTCTCCTCATGCGCGCTTGATTGTGTTACCGCAAGCTCGCCCCTTTCCCCCCCTTGCTTGCACGGGAAGACGGCGCTGATCAAGCCACCATCTTTCTCGGCTTACCCTCGCACACTTTCACTTGCACCGTAGCATACAGCACGCGAGGCACGATAGGAGCTTATTGTACTTAGACTTTATATGAAACATGACGCTGCTCCGCTTCAATGGTTGCTCTTGGTCACACAGCACGCTCGAGAGGTGCATTCTTCGCAAGCAGCCGCTTGTAATGCAACCATTTGACCATCTGCGTCTGCAGCAGTTTTCATTTATTGTCTCTATTCTTTTGTGGTGGCAGTGAGATTTCATTATATTATAATTGTGTATAAGCACACTTCATTATTCAGTGTAGACCGCTTATAACGTAAGTCGCCGGAGTCGCGAATATCTGCACTATAAGTGGTACCGCACTATAACCAATACAACTATTTTATTGAGATAATGGACACTCCCGGCGCATTTCTGCCATCGCTGTCACCGTGCTCTAGGTTCCGTATTCACTTACAAAATAAATTAACAAGCACGGTGTCACACGTGCACAAGCAAACATGAACACATCTCGCTTGTTGACTGTGGAAACGAGCTGTCAGAACGCACGAGTGATCAAGTGCAGCGAGCGAATTGACCTTCGTGCTATCATGCCTCTTGCTTCAACGCGACCTATAAGCGGCGAAAACACGGCGCGCGGCGGACTTTCCCCGTCGCAGATTGCTTTCAAGATAGGGCCAAGGCGATCGTATCACCAAAGTGGATCGTCGCAGATTACGTCCTGCTTGGGTCCACCGAAACCATTCCGCATTGCTTTGCTGGTGAACATCCTCTCCTTCTATTTGCGCGAGTCCCGAACGCAAGTTTCGGATTCTCCACACGCCCGTGATGCAGTCCGATGTCCGTCCGTCTCCGCACACATGATCACTTTCCTTTTAAACGCGGCATCATGATGAACTCGGTACTTCATGCTGATAGAGCAGACACAGAGAACGTGAAGACAGACGGTAGACTATTGCCTAAGCACATGTACTGCAGCACATGGAGGAAGCTACAGTAGCTAGGCTCGACGCGCGTGCGAGGCAGCCATTTTGAAATGCCAACGGCTAATGGTAACGCAGATTTAGGGTCGTACTCGATTCTAACACGCACACAATTTTCGGACCTGTTCTATCGGAAAAAAAGTGTGCGTTAGATTCGAGTAAATGCGGTATTTGAGGTTTGAGGGGAGCGTTTGCCCTCTAGGTTGACTACCGAACTTCTAGGCAGCCACACTGTAACCGGTATTTCGTGTCCCGCAACTGCACTACAAGCGATATGCATATACATAGAGTGCTATGAGAAATTAACAAAGTGTCTAAAAAAGACCGTATTATATCCGGTATTGCAAAAATTTATGTATCTTCAAAACTTATTGTCCCAGAATACAGCCCAAGTTTGTCAATGCATTGCTTCGCACACATACGCTTGCTTTAGCCTAGACATTCCATGGCTGCGATTTTACAGCAGTTCCTTTTATGCTAATCCATTTCGTGCTTTTTTCACTTCGTCAGAGCGACACTCTGCACACGTTCCCAGTGGAATTAGCCAGCCATGAACAGTGGATGATAAGAGTGGCATAGAATCGAGCGGAAGGCTGTGTTACAAAATTGCGGCCTGTATCTCGACCATTGTCATGCTCTCGCTGCAGATAGACAAAAGTACAGTCAATGCATGCATTGAAGTCTCATCGGCGACTACTAAATTGACTTGACTTTGCTAGTGTTGGTTTTGAGGAGCCGCCAGCGACATGGCCAATGACCGTGCTGGTGACGTATCAAAATGAAAATATCGCTATTTCTGCTCAACTCAGTGGCCAAATTAACAACGGTCCCACAGTCGTAGTCCAAATTATCACACGGCATGCTGTAAGATGTCCAAAAATTTCAGTCGTCCTTGTACATTGTCTATGGGGCTAGTAGCAGTGCCAGGGAGCTGTCCGAATAATCGAGCTTTGTCTGACTTATCGGTCAGCAACTGTATTGAAAATGCCACTCTTGCCACGAGAAGGGGCTTACTAAGCCAGAAAAGGCAGAAAAAAATTACTAGCCCCTCCACTGTCGAAGAAATGGGGGTAAGCGAAGCTTGTGTGTTTCTTCGGTGTTCCTCGGAATGAATTACACTGACGAGTACCACGTTGTGCTCTCACCACAACCGGTCACACACACTGCAGCTGGCTTCCAAGTTCTTGTTAAGAAACTCGTGTTGAAACCTGGGCCGTCCCACCGGGGAAGTTGGCGCTAGCTTTGCCCGAGGCGTGCACCATCATTATCGGGTTCCTGGAGGGCTGGATGACGCTGATGTTTGGCCTCAACATCGCGCTCCCTCAACTCGATGTCCGCGGATTTTCACTGACGTTTCGCCTGGGCTTCGGAAGGCCTCACGGTAGAATCGGCACGTTGACGATGAGCCCTTTCCCGGGCATGTTCATTCTAGATGGATTTCCATGAAATTCCTTCAAAAAATCTGTCCGTTACGTAAGACAATGAATGCCTCATAACCCGTAAACGCGGCCTTCCCATTACGACGACAGAAGAGAAGTGAAATTCTACGCTGGAATGATTAGCGGTATAATTAGCGGCAACACAGCCAGGTGTGGAAGCAGACGATGACGACGAACACGGGAGCAGTGGCACGAGCATGTGCCGAGCACGAGCGCGTGCCAACCACCTGTGTAGCTTTGAGAGCAGCTGGTTTCTTTAGCGTTACATCGACGCCGCAGGCTAGCGTATACAAGCTTTGCTTGAAAAAAAGGAACTGGGGTGGCGATGCCACTTGGAAGTTCCCACACCAGCTTGCCATGCTGTCATGGATTTTGGAGAGTTCCTTTTTTTATATTCTAAATATAGACTGCATTGTGTTCTTAAGTAGTGAAAGGCTGAACTTAACAAGTTTGAGAACTTTTACTGGGCCAATATGACCAAAATACAAAAAAAACATCCGTTGAAATCAGTAAGGAAGGAAGGAAAGAGTCGAGAAGGAAAGGCAGGGCGGTTAACCAGTTTAGCATAACCGGTTTGCTACCCTACACATGGGAGCAGGATGGGGGAGAATGAAAGATGGCGGGTCGAGAGAGAGAGAGAGCACATAGCATAGCGCACACATCGTCAGTCAAAGTCCTTCACTCTTGCGTGGTATGTGACATCACCGTTACAGCCGCTTGTCCAAGCCCGTTTCTTTCAAAAACCTAAGTAGTCCCTTTGTCGCCTTCAGCTGCGATGTCTTCTGCCGACGACACGTGAGAATTCTTTCAACTGACATTGTCTATTGTCAAGGTGCGCTAGAACGGGCGCCAGGGACTGTCTCTGAACATTATATTCAGGACAGTCGCATAGAATGTGTTCTAGCATCTCCTCGCAGAGACAGGTATTGCAAAGAGCGGTGTCATCTATTCCAATGAGATATGAATAAGATTTCGTGAATGCCACCCCTAGCCATAAGCAATAAAGCATAGTGGCCTCTCTTAGGCGGAGTTCAGTTGGCATACAGAGATGCATGAAAGAGAGCAGGTGGTATTGACGATTGCTCCAGTTGGTCTGGCTGCTTGGTGCGCACCATAGAGAGAGCGTGATCTCCTGTGCAAGCACTCCAAGTCTGCTGGCTGCGTCGGACCGTGAAAGTGGTATGGCCTCTTCCTGTGTCTTCAAGAGCTGCCCGAGCGGCATTATCAGCGCCGTTGTTCCCTATGATGCCGCAGTGACTTGGCAGCCACTGAAACGTCACGTGGGGTCCTTTCTCATGTGATGTATGGAGTAGGCATCTAATATCGAATACGAGCTGTTTGTATGGCCTGCGACGCAGAGATGATAGCACAGATTGTAGGGCTGCCTTTGAGTCACTGAAGATTGACCATTGTCGAAGTAGTTCCCGATTGACTAAACGAAATGCAGCGCGCAGAGCAGCTAGTTCTGCAGTTGTCGATGTCGTTGGGTGGTCAGTCCTAAAGCTGATGATAATAGCTCTTGCTGGGACAACCACAGCACCGGACGAACACTGGAGGTTTGTGGATCCATCAGTATAAATGTGTACACTGTCCGCATACCTCTCGTGCAAAAGAAGCAGAGACAGTTGTTTCAGCACAGGCGACGACAGCTCAGATTTTTTCCCGATTCCTGGTACACTGAGATGTACTGTGGGGCTAATAAAACACCAAGGGGGTATCGATGGTTTAGATGCAGCGGTGAAGCCTGGGGGAAGTTTGTCGTTGTACTTGATGATAGTTTTAGAGAACGATGCTTGGTGCCTGTCTGAAGGTAGTGTTGCAAGGTGGTGATAGGGGGCACGTGCAAAATGTCTGGTGTGCGTTCTCAGTGCCCCTGCATTGATAGTGAGTTTGCATTGGATGGTCCCGAGCAATCGCAACAGTTGCCTCTGTTGATGTGCATCTGGGCAAACCAAGGCAAACTCTGAGTGCTTGAGCTTGTGCTGCCTGCAGAACATGAATATTTGTCTTGCAAGTGTTGCTCAGTACATGGCTTCAGAACGGCGCAACAAAGAAGACAAAAAGACGAAAGATCTTGTGTTTGTGTGATCTTTCGTCTTTTCGTCGTCTTTGCTGCGCCGTTCTGAAGCCATGCATCTGTACCAACTCGCCCAATTGTCAGTGTTGCTCAGTACAGGTAGACTATATCTTAGAAAACCGAGAAAGAGAACTCTGTAGAGTTTCAGCATTGCATCTACTGACATCCCCCACGTCCTTCCTGTCAAGTATTTAAACATTGAAATCAGTAATGTCGCACTGACATACTTGGGCTGGGGTTCCGGTATGAAATTTTTAAACATGGTACTTCGACCATTATTTTTTTCTTCAGATAACCAGCCCATTGCTGCAGAGGTACTGAAAATGTAATTTTGACAGAAAGCATTGTTTAACCCTCTAAGTTGATTTAGTGGTTATTTTTAGTATTCCTTTAACTTATTGTTGATCCTTGCTGTAGCGTTGAAAGAGGGAAGGAAGCGGAAGTATAGCATACTTCAGCCAGCCTGTGGGGCTCACTGCCCAGAAAGGGCATGAACTTTTGCAAGCTCCCAGAATTTCTGTGTTTAGATGGGCTGCTGTGAGCCTTGATATGTGTCACGATAGGAGCTCCGGTGTCACCTTTTGGTGCAGTGAACACAGATAACCTAAATGTAACAGTTTGTGAAGACTGCACAGAATAAAGAGACAAATGCAGGCACTAATTAACAGCTGGGGTGCTTTGTTATGCCACTCCAATAAACACGAAGGAAACAAATTGCAAGACCGTAGAGGCTTGGGCTGGTATGTGTCTCCCTACTTGTCTTCTTGTCATGCTTTTTTGCGCTGTTCCTTATCGAGAACGAAGGAAGCCGTAAAGGCAGAGTGACAGACAGTTTGAAGGTCTGTCTGTTATATGGTTATTTAGCTTCATTTCTAAATGTGCATTCCCACACACGACTTTGCTGAAATGTGGTTTTACAGTGAACAGTCGTCTTTGCCACACACAGCACCAATCTTGTCTTCTTTCTGTCAGGGAATTGAAACCCCTTCATCTCCTCCCACTTTGCCTTCCTAAATAAGCGCAGTGCAGCCCTTGTCATGCTGTGCCACAGTGAACGAGCAGGCGTTTGTCTTCAGCAAGGTTAAAGGAGTTAGGCGATTCTGACTGCTGTTCACCATGTGAAATGTGTAGCTGCTAAAAGTTGCATAAATGGATGCAACCTCACCGAAACCTCGGTTCACATGTTTTTGGTGGGGCTGTGCAGGTTCTCTTGGTGGAGATCAAAAAGGCTGCGCTTCTGCGGCGCATCATAGAGGTGGTGAACAGACCGGCCATCGCCACTCGACTGCGCCAGACCTTGCCCTGAGTGCGCACCCTGGCCGCCCCGGCACTGCCCAGAGGCAGTGCGAGTGCCGCGCTGGGTTAAAGTAATGCTCTTGTGTTTTGTCTAGTCATCGGGACTGAGTGTGATGGTCTGCCAGGGTGCTGTGAAGCGTTTAATGTGTACTTACTCTTTGTGACACTTGCTTTCCTAGTGTGAAAAAGGTGCAGAGGCTGCCTTAGGTCACGGGCATGCTCTATTCTATTTGTGTACATATAACCTGCACTGCACGCAACTTATGTGTACAGTTCAGCCTCAGCTGAGAAAGCAAACGAAAAGGCTATCTGTGCAACTAGCACAGATTGCACAGTGTTTTAATCTTTGAAAAAACTGAGCTTCAAAAGCAGTGTTGTCTTGTATGCTTGGTCCTTGTTGCTGCTACTTCTGCCAGCTGTTGAAGCATGTTATGACTTCTGAACAGTGAAAGACAAATTTGTGTGCAAACCTTGCATTCTAATACAGTTACATGACAAAAGACAATTTTGCCTTTAAATGCAGCTACATGGCAATGTGTACAGCATTGGTGTACAATGCTGTACACCAAGAAACCACACGTAAGGGGAAGAAAATTCTAGTGTAACTTGTACTCCTGCTTTGTACTTAAATTTACTAAAATTTTGGAGCTCGTTATGCATGCAAAGGTATTTCAAAGGGCCTTAATTTCGTTGTATAGGGTTACCGTGATAAGATGTGTTTGACAGTGATTTCTTTTTAATATTCATGATGTAAGGGGCCCGTAAACTGCGCTGAGCGATGTGCTGATTGATTAAGTAGAATCAAGCTACGATTACCACTAGAATGCATGAATTACATAAGCATGCTCTAGGGAGTGCGCGAAACATTGCAAGTATGTTGCTGAGACTTTAAAAAAACAGGAGTGATTGAATGGCTGCGCGAGGTAATTTTTCTTGCAGTGTGGAAGCCATGTATTTGAGCCATGTATGACCATGCTGCTTTCATTTGCAGCTGTCGCACTGCCCAGCGTTCTAGCTGCGGATTCTTCTCGCATGTAAAGTAGGAAGGCTGTCCAAAAGCAAGGACCAAAGTTCTTGTTTAAGATCCCTGTTTAGTATACGTGGCTGGCTCTTAGTTCCTTGCCTGTGCTTTCCCTTCCAAAACTGCAGCACTTTCTTAAGTCATGCAAGCTCTGTTTACTAGTATAGGGCCTTGCACACTAGGTGTTTACTAGTGTGCAAGGTCTGTTTACTAGTATAGGAGATATAGTAAAGCAACCACATGGGCCTGCCCTGAAAACAGAAGGCTTTCTTTGCAAGAAGGCAAACTTTTCACTTATTTAATGATTGTGTCAAACGTTGCAGTGCATTTTTTTTTTCACATTGTTTATGTTAAATGCTATGCTCAGGCAGAGGGCTTCATGCTGCAACCGCTCTGCACGAATGTGTTGTGTCATAAATGCTTCCAGGATTGTTTTTACTGGAGCTGCATTGCAGAATGCTCGGGAAGCAGCACGCATTCTTTTTCAAGTTTGAAGCAAGATGACTGTCCTTTCATTGTTGTACTTACTTTGATCTATTGCATTTTTACTATGGTGTATTTTTATGCCACTCTACGAAATGTTGTGTAAATAAGGAAGCAACATGTAAACAGCTCTTCTGACAAAACCACTGGCCTTTTCAAGCTATATAAGTTCACACACAGTCAACATATTGTGGTGCATTTTTTTAGTACTATGTTTGGGTGCAGCTCCTTGCCTGTTTTGTCCGGGATGAAATGTACCTTAATGTCACCTAACTTCATGTCACCTTTGGTGATGTAGAAAAAAAAATATCTGTGAAAAGAATGGTGGTGCCACCTGTGACTGATACAGCAGAACACAGTGTGCGCGCCCTGCCGTGCCGTAGCAGATGGAGCTGCCATTTCGTTATTGATGTAACCTGCGCTTCCTCTCTAGCTTGGCCAGAGATGACGTGTGGTTCTGAATGGTCCCGAATGAAAATTTCAAGTACTGCACCCAGGCAGGGTATCAAACGGAATGCAGCTGAGAGTGTTACACTTGGTTTGAAATTTGACTGTGAACAAGCTGGCCGATGTAGTTGGAGGAAGTGCTTATACTTATCTCCCTTATTTACGCAACATGCTGTAGAGATGCTTAAACAGCTGCATTTTTATTCCTCCCCTGGTTTGAAATGAGACAGCTTTTGTCTCTCGATGTTTGTGTATTTACCTCAATTTATTTTTCTTGAGTATTTGTGCTATATATTGTTTTATGCCACTCTGTGTTGAAATATGTGAGCATGGAAGTTCTGGTTAAGATGTCTTTATCGTTTCTGGAATGATTGAACACCTGGGTGTTGCGCGCAACCTCTGTTACTTGTGGGCACCAGTGAAGCTTACAATGTTATCAGAATCAGCTGTTGCGGGCTCCAAATCAGCAACTTCATTTTTTTCTGTGGTTGGGTCACCTTGAAATGTGAAGTGACAGTGAAGATGCTCAGCAGCGTGAATTCTGTTTTATTCTGCTATGCTTTACCAATGCCAGAGGCAAAGATGCTACATCAGAAAGGCTGCAAGTGTATATTTCTTTAGTTTTTTTTTTTTAAGTCAACTGCATTTTTGAAAGAGACAACTGTCATGTTTTTAGCGAGATACAAGCAGGAATGTTTGTCTAACACCGGGCTCTGCAAACTGCTCGTCTAGTTAGCAAACCCTGCAGTGGTTTTTCAGTTTTGAGGATTTTGCATCGAGTACTTAAGATGGTAATGTCCTTTTATGAATACCTTGAGGCATAAGACGCCGCTGCTGATGCTACGCAGACGCTAACTCGTATGCCTCTTGGATGTGGTCGGATGTAAGCAGATGCATTTTTGGCTGTGTCGAACTTTGAGTACGGTGGGTGTCATGTTTTTGCCTTTAATGAAATCAAATGAAATGCCAGCCTGTTGCAAGGAGCTGTAACCACACGGTGGGTGCCAAGTATTGCTGATATTGCTGTGTGTATTTAGTCTGTGCTAATTTAGTTATTATTGTGTAACGATTAGCTGATACCATTACAGAGTATTTGTGTGGCTTGTGATGTTTCATACACTCTCTGCTGGCTCACTAGTTTGGTTGCTTGTAAGTGACACCAGCTGTGCTGCTGCCCATTTTGTGTGCCGTGTCCCGCATACTGTTTTCTCTCGAATGTAATCACCACCCTGCTTTTGTTCCTTGGCTGATCACAATGAAAGTGGGTCGACTGCTTAGAATTAGATGTAAATGAAAGACTGTTACGAAGTCCCAGCAACCTGCATGCAGTTTTTAAAGGGAACGGGTTCTTCTGGGCACTTACTGAAATATCCCTTCCGAGAAACTCAGCAAAGCAGCTGCCTCCCCTCCCCCCTTTTGTTACAAGATATCCTGTCATGTCTGATGGTTTTGTTTTTCAATTTAGGATAACGAGCAGTTCATGGGTCAGTGCTGTGCATCTCGTTGATTCAGTTGTGTTGTGCGCTTTGTTTAGCTTTCACCATGTAGTCCCTTGTTCAATTACTAGTAGCTTAACCTTTTAGTGTTGAAGCTTGCTGTACTGCTGAATGTCATGATCTCTCTCACTACAGGCAGGCTTGACTCAGTGATTTCAGGCTGGATGAAGCGAATACTGTGGGTTGGCTCTAAAGACAACAGAAAATGTGTCACATAATTTGGTGTTTGCGATTGAGTCCTTTAATAATGGGTGACCTGGCGTCTTCAGCAAGTCCGCATCCATTGCATTAAAACACATAGGTGCCAGAATGCAAAGAGTATGAAGAAAAAAGTGCTTTTGTCATGCTTACTTTTGCCTTATGGTTGTCTCAATTGCACTGTAACCTTTGACGAGGTTCTTATGAAGGAAAGCTGTAGGTACCAGTTAAATGAGAAATTTGAGCTAGCTGATGATTTAGCGCTTTGCATCACGATTTACCGGTTCTAAAAACATAAGTTCTGAAAATTTTTTGTAAGTAATATATCAGCTGCGTTTAGTACTGGTTAATCGTGGTACAGCAGCTACCATACTGGATAGCGATAGGTATTGACTAAAGACTCTGAAACGAGGGTGTCAAAAACAAGCGAACGCTGTCATCACACCCATGCTTGCCTGGTGTATTTTTTACATTATGCTAGTGTCCTTGACTGGCCTTTCACTGCCGATTTAGTCTGCAGGTCTACGTTTGTATGATTTTTTTTTTTTATTTCATTGTGATAGGTGCTTACGATTCTGTCATTCCTGGAACCAGATGGGCTCTATTAGCTATCGGCATCCTGGTACCAGACAGACTGTATTGTCGTTCTTTTTCATTGTTATTTATTCCCTTGTGTTCACCTCTTATCACTTTTTTATTTTTGACACTGTTTGTGTTGATGGTGCTCTTTGTGTTCCTGTTTTTAATTTGTAAGTTTCACACCAAAAAGCCTGATGGCTGTCAGTGGATCCCTTTATCTTTGTCAAAGGGGCGAACGCATATTACACTTCTTTGCGCTATTACTTCTGTAGCTCTCTTACAAATGGCACTGAATTTTTGCATACACGCAATGGTCTTGTGTTATGCTAAACCATGTATGGGGCTCACTATTGTCTACACTTTACTTGGAAGAAGCTGTCACTGAGTGCATGATTTCTCACATACCAAAATCGTAACCTCAATCTCCTTTGGCAGCACTTTCGCCACTCTTGCATCATGTAGCGCTCGGCTCGGTCCCTGTGTCTGGTGACGGCATTCAAACGTGTTGTTGGGGGCAATTCTGCCATCTGTCCTGTCAAATAACTTGCCAGTGCACTGTCATCGCCATCTGCAGCCTCTTTAAGTCGACCTGCATGACAAAGGTCTTACCCAGAGGTCTGCCGTTGCCCTCGTCACGCATGAATCCAACCCATTCTATACCTCCAGATTTCCAGGCATTGTCGCTCCATCTGATTATGGTTTTCATCCCTTCGCAGTTCGGATCCGTTACCACTGTAAACCACCCTTATCTGCTTTAGACATTGCAGTGGCCTGTTAAACTCAGTCTTTTGTTTAACGTCCACCATAGTTGCAGACTACTTTTCTTGTCTAGGAAGTGAAGGCTACGGAACGGAAGCATGTGTATAGTACTGCTGCTGGAACTAGTCCCGCAGTTTTGTTTGTGTCTTCTAACGGGGGAAATAGAGAACATAATTGTTTTATTTTCTGCAGCGTGTAACTACGTAATGTGAACCAGTTAGTTATTAATATTTTATGGGCCTTTTTTTTTTCTTGCTCTTTTGAGTTCTTGTCTGTGAGACCGTCACATGTTTTACGCATTCCTCGAAACTCATTTCTCATGCCCGCCAACTTGTTTCTTTCTCCTACCTTTACCTTTTGCACTAATCAGGATCCCTTGAAATCGATAGTCTGAAATGAGATCAGTTTTAAGATGCAACCCTCGATTCTGCGCAAGAGCAATGCATTTATGCTGCAGAGCATACACCAGGTGTGCATACTGCATGTTGCATAAATTGGAGCGCCAAGTACGCATGAATCTTCCAACTGAACCGTTGGCTGATTTTTGCTCAAGTTCCACACGCAGGTGTCACAGTGGGTTCAGTTGAATCCCGTGTTTGCTAGAATTACAATCCCATTACGTTTGCAGTAAAGCCAAAGTGTGCGTCATCTGCGGCGACGCGCACTTCTGCACTTCCCTTGGCATCCATCATGTAACTATAGACCATCGTTTATCTGTCCTGCGTATTACATGGCCAGCCCTGTTACTGTCAACCAGAATATCAGCTACCCTCTGTTTGCTCTCTAATCCACACCGCTGTCTTTCTGTCTCTTAACATTACACCTATTTACCCTTCCTGTCATGATTTGGTAATATCTGTCATGTGCACTTCGATACATTTTTTTTTTATTTTTAGATTTCTCACGCATGATCTGAATCCCGTGTGACTAATTGGCCATTCATGCATTCATGAGTGAGGCATTTCAGTTAACAATAATTAATGGAATTTGAGTTCATTAACTAGCATTCATCACCCAGTTTTCTGATTTGTACCATTTACTTGAATTCCGTCCCGCAGAAATAATTGCTTTGTCTCGACTTCGCTGTTTTTAATAATTGAAGAGGTTTGTTGCTTGAATGTCCTGCTTGTCAACGTTAGGGTTCAGGAACACATTGGCGCATCACAGGGGGGGGGGAGCCTCCCCCCCCCCTGAGGCTGAGTTAACCCCCCCTTTTGTTTAACCCCTTTTCTTTCCTTGTGCCTTGAGTACTGCAACTAAGATGGAAGACGCGCAATCGTCTGCACACTCACAAACTTACGCAAGAAGCGCATTTTTTTACTATTTCCTATGAAATTAGTGCTGTTTAGATGGTATTGGCAAACTAAGGCAAACTGTCAACCCCCCCATAGCAGAGATCCTGGGTGCGCTACTGGCAGCCACTCCACTGCGCTGGAAACACTATGCACTGGGTTTGCTTCGCGTAATGCCGTTCCTCTTTTTTTTAAATTGTGCTGCGTGATAGCTGGGTCGCCCTGTATATATATATATATTGTCTGGGAGATATTTCAATGGCAAATTGTACCAAAAATGGTTGGAAATGTAGATGCATGCTAATTTCTAAAAAAAAAAAAAAAAAAAACACGGGAAAAAAGAACATCACGTGCCTGTTGTTAATCTGTGACCCTACAGAATTTTTTTCTTTAATCATGAAAAGAAGCCAAAGAAAGAAACACAGACCAGCATTCTTATCCATACCTGAGCCACAGACAGTATTCGCTTTCTGTTAATCTGGTTGCAGAGCATTGTACTGCTTCACAGCGTCTGGTAAGTATAAAGTCATTTTTGGAATTTCTTTGCCACAAGGACCTTTTTTCTGCAATGTGATCTCTTGTAGGAAATATACTGTAAGTTACTTGCACTTACTTAAGTTAGTTGTCTAAGGGAGATTGTGATTTGCAAGTTCATGCTTAGCCTGAACTTGTGGGAGTGTAGAGATGCGATTCAGCCGGAAAAGAAACAAAGACACTAAACCCATAAAAGGCAGTTCCTTCAGCTGTGGAATAACATGCCAGCATTGCCAATATATCAGCATTGTTCTAGAATATTTCTCCGTAAGCAGAAGTCTAAATGCAGTAGTGTAACTGGCTGGGCCAGTTGGTCTTTCATCATTTTTGTGTCAAGTGCAAACTTTTAACGGAAACACGCTTATGTCTTCTTGTTTCTGTGTTTACCATAAACGCTCGTTAAACTTCAAGCCTGCGTTGTACTTCCCCTGTGCAGCTACCGTTTTGCCTCCTAATTGAACTTGTCGGAGCTCCCAGCTCCTCATAGATATCGGTAAAAGTTGTGTATTCACAGACTCTTTGACGGCTGCCAAGTCTTTTGATACCCTGTCTGTGCTTTGGAACATGTGCACTCAATTAGAAAGCAGTTACTCAATGAATGTCTGCTGTCTTTATCACTAGTTCGAGCTACCTCACGTGGACCACTCTGGTTTTCAAGGGCCCCAAGCCACCTCCAAGATTTTGAATGCATTGTTGATAAACACGCACATTGTGCACGGAATGCCACAGTGATCTTCTTTGATGAACACGGCAGCACTGTATGCTGTAGGGAATCCACAAATTAAAGAAAGAAAAAGAAAGAACAAAAAATCCTCTGCTCTTCTTGAGGCTTTTATGGTCCCTTCACACATGCCAGCAAGTTCATGCTTGTTATGGCATCAGGGTAAACACTGTTGATTAGTCAGTCAGCGAGAGCGCCAGTGTGATGGGAACTGGCCTGGTGCTGTGAAACGGGAGTTGGGGCTCGCCTATTGAGTGCCGCTGATCTTTCCATGAAGCTTCCACACAGTGATCGTCGTGTGGAGGGCGATGAGAGGCATACTATGAAGGAGCCCTTCTTCTGGTTATTCGTTTTGATTGGCTGATGCAAACGCTACCTTTCGCTGCACTAAGCGGAGTTGGCGAGACGGACTGTAGAGAAGTCTGCAGGAGAGAGTGCCCGTGGGGAGGGTAGCAAAGGCAAGCGAGAAACCATGGTGGGAGCACAGTTATTCATCACACCTATAACTTTGCTATTACGGCATCATTTCAAAAACCCTTGCAGCTGTATGCTCATTGTAGAATGGTACACAGCTGCAACTATACAACAAATTTTTAAGCTCAGATTGGTTTAGGGGCCCTTTAAGGCACCCAGGACAACTTAGATACGTTCTGAGGTACCAAGAGTGGCAAGCAGCCATCAGTGCTTGCAAGATGGAGCAGTCTCAATCTGAGGTTTGCTGTAGCTTTCCCAATCTGTGGGCTGTACCTAATGCTTTTGATTTGCACAAGTCAGGTGTCCAACGCGACATTGAAAACTCCATGTGACAAACCTGTGCTGGGGATGGCATTTCCATTGTCAATCAAGGAGACTCGGAGGATTGAGTTTTCGTGGGATACTAACAGCCGCTCTTTAAGCCACATTTTGCACACTTTCATGACCCATACTGTACACAGCAACTTATCTTGTCAGTCTCGCGATACCTTTCTGTGCTTGCTTTGCTACACCAGATTTTTCTGCTAGCCCCAGCAGCTTAAGAAACAAAGACCGTGCTTAGGAAGGTGCCTGTCATTTCATTAAAACTGCTGTGTGCCGGTGGGTTGTGCAGTGTGGCTTGTAATCAGCAGTTGCAAGGAAAGTTTTCAGAAGAAGCAAACGCCGTAAAAAACTTTGATGTGCGTAAATCTCCAATTGAGCAGGTGCATGATCATTGCACATGATAAAGCTAAATGCATCCTGGCAGCATGCTTTCGTTGGCACCTTCCGAAGTCAGTCTACTGAACTACGGTGCACTTGTCGCAGACAGTGGTGCTAAGCTTGTAGCAGTCTCTTGGACTTGAAAGAGAGACAGCCCCTGAGTGGATCTTAATGTTACATTATGTCTAGTCGGGAAGCACACCTTTTCGTTTGCTATGCTAGTCTTTGCCCAGCTTTGCACGCCTTTCTACCACTGTCTATACTTGGGCTTATGTTCAAAGCAGGCATGGTCTGGTGCAAGATTTTATGCATAATGGCTTTGAGAATTGAGACACGCGTAGATGTGGTGTAACATATGCCTGTCATATATGAGGCGTCCCAACTAATATGGAGCAAGTTTTACAAAAAGAAGTTAAGCCTTCTGCGTGGATGAAACTAACCGTATGTTAGCAACCACTTGAAGAAGTCTCCAGTATGGTTTTTCTTCCTATTGAGCAATTATTACTGATTAATAATGTAAGTTTTTGGTTATTAGCTTTGTGGCCACAATGTCGATAAGTGGCTTGCGAGACATACTTGAAAACACCACTTTCAATTCTTTACGGTGTGCTGCCTTTGAATTGAAAGAATGGTGTTGCGACATGCGAGTGGTGGGCCGCACCAGCTTTTAAAGTATCTCTCAGGCTTTCTTTCAACTTTAGAAAGAAAGAGCTGCGCAAAAGGAAGCACGTCGTGAACAACTGAAAATGGCGTATCAAAATGTGCCTTACAAACCACGTATTGACATTGTTGCCATAACGTTAATAATCGAAAACTTAATTTATTGATAGGTAATAAATACGTTCTGAGGTACCAAGAGCGGCAAGCAGCCATCAATGAGAACACCAAACATTCTTGAGTCGTCTTGAGGAGGTAGCTAACATGCAGTTGGTTTCATCCGCACAGAAGGCTTCACTTCTCCTTGCTCCACGTTAGCTGGGACACCCGTTATACGCTGTAAGCGACGGAGGAGGACAAAGTAGCGTAGTCCCCTCCTCCTCGATATTAAGGTTTTCTCTCGGTGCCGTCCCACTGGAGCAACCTTACACAATCTCGTCCATAACTGTGCCAAAATGGTCGTGCCCTCGTGTGCCTGCGAGTTGACGTGTCTGTGCTCATGTCCAGCAAGAGTAGGTTGAGTTTTGTAATATCCCCGACACTTGGATTAAACTGTAGAAGACTGTGAAACACACACTGCATATGTTGTGTCTTCTTTCACTGTTTAATAATGCGTCTAGCCCAAGAAGCTGACTATTGCGATCTACCCTTGTTACGCTGGCAGTTCCGATCCTCCTTGAACTTCATCTGTGTTGGAACTTTCCGAGTGCAATCGAAGCACTAGGAGGATCATAGCTTAGCACGATCGAATTCAACAGCGCTTGAAAGCGACCATGTAGCAGTGCACCATATGCACTGAGCTCAATACGTTTCTACTCGAGCGTGCTCGAAAATGTCTGCGTGAAAAATTTACGGCCAGGGCTAGATGCATCTTGTGACTATCCAACAAGACTTGGCCAACCAATGTGCTGTTTGATGCTTTACTACCGAAGAATTAGGAGAGATATGATAGTATAAATGTACTCTTTGTCTGTTGGCTGCAGTTGAAAAATTTACGGTATCGCAGTTGCAAACAAATGTAAACGGAAATACAGTGTGCTCCGAGTAGGAAACAAACAGCAAAACTTCATGCACTGTGCATAAGTGTGTTGTGTACACAAGTGACTTGGGTATTATCAATGTGGCAGTTGGCATCATTGCAAGCATATCTGTGCTTAACTGAAGCAGTGACAGGCTCCCTCTCCCCATTTTTTTTTTTTTTTTTGGTCGCGGAAGTGTAGTGCTTCAGGCTTAATGTGTTTGTACTCATCTTTTGTGGCCTTCAAGAACTGCTGAGTGGATGGATTGATAGAAACTGTCAAACTATGATATATATGTTCAGTGTTTGCTGTTGTATGTATAAATGGTAAGAAAGCACCTAATATTTAGGCATGCCATTTATATGTGTTTCTTTTTTTTTTCTACAATCGTTATTGAATGGACAGTGTTTGTGTGTATACATGTGCAGTCGCTTTGAAACTTCTGCCTTGAAGTATTGCAGCCTGCATTTGATACATCTGTGTGTACCGCCTTTATAAAAGACATTTGATTTGTTAGTGGTCACCAAGCACGTTGACATGAAATAAAGTGTTACCTGCATTAAGTAGTCTGAGTGTTTTATTGTGTGTATTTTAGGTACATATGTTAGATGTACAAGCAGTATGTGTGACTGTAATTAAGTGGCAAGAAAAGAATTCATTATTAATGTAGAGAAAACCAGGAATAAACGTGCAGGCGAGCTGCATTTGTCACGCTGTCAAGTCAAAAGCCAACTGTGCAGCTTATCGTTTTTGATGTATATGAGATCAAACACAATGAGACACAACTGCTAAGTTGATATCATTTGTGATCCTAATGCATCTTGCATCTGGAATGCTTTAAGTCATGGGTAAGAACTGCTATTTCATGCGAACTAAATTTAATAAAAATAGTACCTTTATTGAAGAATGCACGCATTTTATTTTTTTTTTTCTCTTTTTAAGGGTGCGGAGATTCGGCAGAAGGCTGTATTTGTATGTAGCATGGCATTTGATTGTGTTTAACGAAAACAAGTGAATAACCCAACAGCTATAGAGGCCCGTTCAATCTCTTTAGGAAGAAATTTCATAATTCATGTTACTAAGGGAAACAAACTTTAACGTGTACTCTGCCACAGGCGTGCACAGGGATTTTCATCACGGGGGCCGAGCTATATTGCAGTGCCTCCCCTCGCAATCCACTTTCTTTTTCACATGCTATCCACTGCGGGACATTCCGTGGACATTGAAAGAAAAATGAAAAGCAACTATAGGAACATAAAACTTACTCGATCAGTAATTGCTTATCACTTTTATAATGTGCTAGGCTGTTGTGCAATGTGTATTTTGTCCACAGCTTTTGTCCAAACGACCTGCAACCATGCACTATGATACAACTGCAAAGAAACCTTATTTGGCACGAAAAAAATCGACATGTCATTGATTGTCACGCAGTCAAAAATGTGTCAGTTTATTTTCGAAACTCTCTCTGCCCCACAAGACATTTCAAAAGTTACGTCTTCCTAGAAATTGAGAACAGCCTCCATAAAAATTTTCCATCGTGCTTTTTAAGTCGGTGAGCATTAACAACTAAGGATGCAAACTAATGGATAATCTGGGTAAAGGTTCAGGCGCTTACACCTCATGTCCTCGGCCATTTAAAGCAACAGCCCGCATTATTTTGGCCAATGAATGGATGATCGAAGCATAGTTGGTAGACAGCGCAATACCCTGCTCAACAAAAGGCACAAACGATCATCAAAAGCACTCAATAATTGTGCCTTCTCCTCCCCCCTAAGCACGCTATGAGCGGGTTCATGACCCCCCTGTGCACATGCCTATTTACTCTACCGCCACTGCTACCGCGCCCTATCAGTTAGCTCATGACGTCACTCTAACCGATATCTTATCACGATCGTACGTACACGGGACTTTAACGTACACACGGCACGCGCGCCGCGTCGCGAGATAGACCGTTTCAGCGCACACAAATAATATTGTTCAGTCGCTTGAACAGCCGTCTTGTTAACACGAGCATTTGGATTCGCCAGCCTCAAACGACGCCGGCGCGATGGCTCCCAGGCAAACCTCGGGTGATGACTGTCGTCTGCTGTTGCGCCTGCAGCCGCCTCGCGAGGTCACGAGGGTGCCTTTCTTTTATGTATGCGTGTATGTTTATGCAACGACTGTAGCTATTCTACCACGAACGTGTATAACTGATTTCTCCGCGCTGTCGAATAATCACAGGCGGCAACGAAGGGGATCGCCCGGCGAAGAACACACGAAGCCAGAACGTGCGTTCTGTTTCGCTCAAAGTTTATCCCGCTGTAGCGCGCTCGCGGCGCTCTCCATTGTTTGCGAGGAATTGTGGGTAGACACCTGAGGTCGCCATTTTCTGGATCACGTGACCCTCTGGTCGTGTAGCGAAGGCGAGGGAGGCTGGCAGGGAGGGCAAGGCGAGCTCGATCAAAAAGCTCGCCGCAGCCTTTTAGTGGGTTTGTGCCGTGTTGTGTCGAGTCGTAGTGGTAGCCGCCGCTGCACGACAATGCTGTGATGTAAGCAACGAGATTGAGCATCGTTTGACCCGAGGACCGTGCTGCTCGCTCGCCTCGCTTCCTCGCCGTGTGTGTGTGTGTGCTGTGTTGTTGCTGACCCCCGCGCGCGCGGTGGCAGTATCCTCGCTTTTTATCACGGGGCGCTACGCGACTCTCGTGACCGTCGGAGACGCGGAGGATATCGTCGCCCGAGACGCAGGCCGAAGCGGCAGGAGCTTTCGAGTTCACGCTCTGGCGACGCTGGTGCTCTAGCAGTCTGGGCCAACCCCCGGCGGGCAAGGCGGCGGCGGTGGAAACAGTACCGGTCCTGTGCGATCCGCGGCAGCAAACCGTTTCACGAAGGTGAAAGACCTTGGAGAGAGCTGCTGCTCGTCCTGCCGTTTTGTTGTCGGGCAACGCGGATTCGTCAGGCGCTCTGCCGTTAAAACACGAGGGTAGACTGGGCAACAGCGGCTGCAGGAAAGCGGCGCCCGCTGCTTGAAAACTCGACTGCTCCTCCGATCGACCTTCTTTTTCCCATTTTTTTCTTGGATCCGAGCCCATCTACGCTACGGTGCGGGCCGACCGACCGCAAACAAGCGTCGTCCCTTGCCGAGTTTGGTGTGTGCGATCGGTGCTGTGTGCATGTGCGGCGTGTGAGACCCGCTCGGATTCCCCTGCGACGAGAAAAGGAAAGCGCGCTGGCCTCGCGGTGATGTCGGCGGGCGCAGCGGGGGGACAGCACCGGCGGAGACGCGAGTTTTGGCGGCGGACGCCGTCTACGGCCCTGTGATTGTGCTTCTCACGAAGGGGGTCCCCCGTGCCCCCCCGAGAAAGCAGCCAAGCTGGCGTCGTTCAGTGCCCGAGAGAAGGCGGCCGTCATGTCCGAGTACCAATGGTGAGTTGCTGTTTTTAATCACCCCCTCCCCCCACCACACTCCAATCGGACCAGCGCGCTTTGCAGCTGGCTGACCAACAAACAGCTCGGTCGTCAACCTTCCGACCGTGTCACGAATCAATGCCCGAATGCGACGAGATCGGAGTCTGGTGATTCCTACGTTAAAGTGACAATAACCGTGCCGCGAGCTCGAGTTACAGCCTGTCGCGGCGACGATCTCTCCGTGTTTGATCGGCCCGAGAACAAAGGCCCCGCGCACGACTCAAATGTTGCGTGCAGCTGCTAAACACGGCGACCCCGTAGCTTGTAAGTGTGGTCCGGCGTGTCTCAATTTATTTTTCCCCTCCCTAGGCCTAATACCGAGCCGAAACTGGCCCCGGCCGTGTGAACGGCGTCGCCCAAATGTGGGTCAGAGGCCGCGGACGTCAGACAGGTGCGAGTGGCCGCCGCGGCTGGCACTGTAGCACGCTCCGTGCAAGCCGTATCCCGTGATGAAACGGGGGCCCATCGTATTCGAGCATCCCGGTCCCTGCGTAGTAGTTCTTTGGTCATCCGCCCTGGAGCCTGTCGCTATCGCGTTTTGTTTTGCTTGCGGAAATGGCATCGCCGGCGTCAAACATCTGCCCCGCGATGGGAAAGGACTGCGCTGCTGAGAGGGGAAAGGGAGGCAGCCTTTGAGCGGGTACGCTCTTTGAGAGGAAGTCCTTCTCCCTCGGGGGTCTGTGTTTTTCTCACGGGGTTCTTTTCACGTGAGAGCTGCAGCCGGGCACTGTTTCCCAGATTGGATGTCTTATCTCGCATGCATGCGCCTTCCATTGACTCCGGGCTCGCTGCTGGATGTGGTCGATACGAGATTACAGGAGGGCAATGCGTGAGGCAGCAAGACACGGTTGGGAAGCTGACTGCCGAATCGGCGCGTGGAAACGACTCGATTGTTCCTTTCTTGCGCCCTTCGGAGGCGGCTTTGTTCGTATTGCCTGTTGACTAGGAGCGTTTCGTGAACCCTTTGCGTGGGCGCGACCACACACTTCAAATCGGGTGGTTGAAAGCACGGTTGAAACATCTGGGCGTTTCACGCAGACTAGCTGATTTTGTTGTTTGGGTGTCTGTTGCAGGACACACAAAAGAAAGAAAGAAGGAAAACGCGAAGTTCGTCGCCGGTCGATTCTGCTGTGGAAAAAAAAAAAAAGTGAGCAAATAAATGTTTTATCGCGTCTCGTCGACGATTGCGTATTGCCTAATCGTGGCATGATCGTAGCAGCACTTTTGAACGGACACCGCTTCAAGGGTGTATCTGAGCGGGAGACGTTAAGCGCCACGAGCGCTCCTCCTCGTGTTGCTGGGGAAAAATAAAAGGCAGTAAACAGAACCGTCGTTTGATGATTGAATCACTGCCGGTTGCGCTTCGTCGTACCAGTACGTGCGCGCGCGCTCTCGCAAGACCTCATAAAACAGTCTAAAGAAAGCCTGTTGGGCTAGTTGGTTGTAGTACTACAACCTTTGTCGTCTTTTAGTGCTTGACAAATAACCGACTGTCGACATACCGCCCATGATCTGTTGACCATGGGCTATGTGGCAACATATAAAGACGGCTACAGAGCAGAATGTCGTCTTCTCCGTAGTGCGTCTGCTGTTTTTTGCCGTTCTTGTCGTCTCGCTGCCGGGCGAGGGGGGAGTATGAAGGATATATAGTAATGAACCGAGGCCTTTCAGCAGGAGCGCGTGCGGTTAACGGGTGCCCCGTCAAAGAATAGCTCGAGCGTTTATCGCACAAACCACCGAGCGTCGTGGTCGCGCAGAATCCCCCCTCCTTTGTGTCAGGGCAGCTCGGTCAAGCCGGAAAGCAAAGCAGACGGTTCTTGCCTTTCTATCGAGCGGTCTTTGTTGTCGTTAACGAGCGCCGTCTCGCCCGGGTCAAGAACCCAAAGTAGCGGGACCGGTCGAACGTTTTGGCGTAGCCATTGCGCGTTTAAATAAAATAATAATAAAGACGGTGGGGGGACCGTGGCCACATTCATTGGCCATGCCGTCGCGCGCTCGACCGACCCGGCCCTTCGTGGAATCTGGGTTGCGGACGGATTCTGCGGAAGGAAGGAACCCCCCCTTTTTTTTCCAAGTTCGAGTCACGGAACCGTGCTGCCACTCCGCCGTTGCAGCCCACGTTGTCATCGCGAGAAATTGAATGCGTTTGACTTTTTTCACTGTATCGATAGGCATCGGCGGAACTAAACTGACATGGCCTCTCTGCGACGTTATCTGGTTTCTTGGGAAATGTTGAGTTTTGTCGGCTGGCTTTGCGCAACATAGTAGACAGGCAGGCCGTACGTAAACGCGTGCTTCTGTAACCCGGGTTGCACGTCTGCAGCACTTGGTCTCCGTTGGGCTCGCCAGACGGATTATCTATGTCAAGTAGCGGTCATCTACAAGACTGCAAGTATCGCTGTCGCTCCGCAAGCCTCCTTCCAACGCCATTTGTTTTTCATATGCGATCGAACTGTAGTGCAGTTAAAACAATGAACAATTCGCGAAAAATAGAATGAAGCTTTCCACTCTGGGAAGGTGGACACAGGGTTAGACAAGGGTACACGTATTTGTTTTCTTCATTTGGTAATTGTAGTGACGATGGCTTTGTGAAAACTGTGATATACACTTATTGGCTCGGTTACAACCTTAGACAGAATATTGGTCAAAGTTAAATCTATAAACGATCGTTGTCGAAGTAGTTGAGTAACCTGGATTGGTGTGGTGCTTAACACCAAACTCTTGTAGCTCAAACTGTGTGAACCATTTCTTGTTTGGTTTCGAAATGTCCACATTGAAGACAGGGGTAGTGTCATCACGGCTAACCCATGCAAATTGCGTGGTCATTTTCGATATCACACTTGGGTGTGCCTGGAGATATAGACACATTGGATATCACAATTCCGTCTTTCGTTTGTACGGCACAGACATCCCCACAGTCGGTGGAATTGCCCTCTTGCGAATGAAGGGTGTATGGTTGTACATACATTTTGTCCTTTGCAAATATGACGATGCCTCCTGCTCGCGAGTCCCTGTGCTGTTCACAAACGATTCCATTATACCCATCGACTTGAAGCAATGCACATTGATTGATTTAATTAATTTATTGTTATTATTAGGGGCGGAGTGCTTGAAGCCCGATTCGCCTCCGCCGCGGCCCGGCCCGGTATTTCACTACCTCCGGGATCGGCCCACATTTTTGCACACGGACGCGACAAATGCATTGGGGGGTAGAGGTATACAGCTTCGCTGTAAAAGTAGTATCACACACACAGTACTGAAGCCACTGGAATCCTTGCAACGCTGACAATAATAAAGCACATTTTCGAGACTCGCTTGATGCGCTGCATTATATTGTGGACTGAAAGTGGTATCCTCAAAAATGATCGACCGATATTCAGAGGCATCTTCACTCAGTCTTGCCAAACAACATTCATTGCCGCTCAATTCGGAAGTACTGACATGACATGTTTATCTCTCCCTCTCGCGTTATGGCAAGTGTCAGACGGCATAATAATACCGGTGTCACACGGTGTGTTTTCGATCGGGATCGAATTTCTCGACCGCGATCGGCCTTCCGCAGCTCGCGCAAATGAGCGAATCGCGATCGATCGAAAGCGTGCCGCGTGACAGTAGTTTCGGCACCCTGGAGGTGGATGCGTAGTGACGTCGTTGTACATTATCGGCTCGTTCTTTTTGAGGTCGTTTAGCGGCGGCCACGCGCTAGCGCAGCCAAGCCCCAAACGCGCCGAGCATTCTTACATTTACTTTCTTTCTTGCTTTCTTTTTATGTGCAACATCATCACAGCTAGACATTGCTACGCATCGTCAGCCAGTTTTCGCTCTGTACGTGTCATGGCGTCACGATGATGTCGATGACCCCCGGTGCGGCATTTCGAGATCAACTTTCGTATCGAATTAAAATATGGCGTTTCCCAACCTCCGCACTTGGAAAGGGAGAAATGTGCGGCAGAGATGCTACGACTTGGAACGTCTGCGTCAGTACTAATCTAATTAAGGCGCCAAGCCCGCCCTCGGAACGAGAGCGAGAAATTTAAATTTCGAACCGTGCAGATGAACTGCGTTGATAGCCGTGAGCCGCACTCGGTACACAACTTTTTCTTGGAGATTTTCTGATGATCTGCGGAATATTCGAGATGTCATATGCAAACGAAGTGAAATGTGCTTGTTAGTGGTGTCTGCAATGCGGGGTTGAACTTTTCGAAGTGCAGCTTCGTTAAAGTAATACGGCTAATTCAATTCAGTTTATTTCTTTCTTATACAAGAATGAATGAATGAAAGACTATCCCTATTGAAAGGGAAGGGGGAAATGGGATAGAGGGTGGTGGGAGGAACTACTTAAGGTAGGCCTCCTCTACCATCTCAGCCCACTTGCTGACAGAGGCTCTTGCTCCTGTTGACGTTCGGCATACAGGTACATTTCGCATACTGTGAAAGACGTTGGATATATATATATAATATATATATATATATATATATAAACGATAACTTTTATTGCCAGAGTAGTTTCATGTATGTGCCTTTATCTGAAAACCGCATCATGCTTCTGTCTATTTTTCCTATTAAATTGAGTTTCGACTTTGTATCACTCGGTTTAAATTGCTTTCGGAAGCGCTAAGTATAACTTGCTATCGCAAGTATTGAGATAAGGCTGCCGAGGCATCACTGGCCGGCCACTCAGGAAACTGTCGCTCCAACAAAACTGCACCAACAGCGGGGAACTTACATTAAAAAAAAAATACAAAAATATCCGCGGTTTTACGTGCCAAAACCACGATCTGTTTATGAGACACGCCGTAGTGGGTGACGCCGGGTTAATTTAGACCACCTGGGGTTCTATAACGTGCATCCAAAGCGCGGTGCGCGGGCGGTGTTGCATTTCGCCCGCATCGAAATGCGGCCGCCGAGGCCGGGATTTGAACCCGCGACCTCGTCCTTAGCAGCGCCAACTTCAAAGCCACTAAGCAAACACGGCGGCAAGAACTTACGAAGGGCGAGCGATAAGACGAACGGCGCCTACGGCAACGCTGTACACATTAAGAACGGCGCTGTACTTGCATGCGCGAACACACCGTTGCCCCGCCAACGAGAACACGTCATCTTACGCGGAAAGATAGCAGCCGCGCTGGTTCTCCCGACGGGCTCGAGGTAACGGGTTCGTTTCCCCCGCATCGTGCGGCCGGCTACATTCCAGGATTGTATAACTTAATTTATGCAACCGTTGCAGTGATGTCATCACTGGCTGTTAACACGAGCGTGTTCCAACTACATGTAACCTAATGTAACCATAACCACCATTGGATGGTTTACAGCGGTCGAATAGCAGAGAGGAGAGAGAAATCTCTACATTGAAAAGCAGTTTAGCCGGCGCATATTCATGCTACTACGTGATTACCTGCAGTCAATGGGACGAAGGGGAAATAAATTCTTAAATCCCAGTCACACGAGACCCCACTTTCTATCGCGATCAAGCCAGATCGGAATCGGAATTTTTCGGTTACGATTGACTCCCTTCCGCAGTTTGCGCTAAGGAGACAATAGCAAATATCGATGCCAATCGAGCTCGATCGCGATCCAG
Organism: Dermacentor silvarum; assembly: GCF_013339745.2. NCBI lineage: Eukaryota > Metazoa > Arthropoda > Arachnida > Ixodida > Ixodidae > Dermacentor > Dermacentor silvarum. The sequence continues at coordinate 100,661,606 of NC_051156.1, forward strand.
TAACTGAGTTGTTAGAAGAAGCGGGCTACGGCATTGCGCTGCGATGGTGGCCAAAACGCGCGTGTAGTTAGATTTAGGTGCACTTTAATAAAGAGCTGCATGTGGTCAGAATTAATCCGAAGAACCCCAATACGGCGTGCCTCATAATCAGATCGTGGTTTCGACACTTCAAAGCCTAGAACTTTAATTGATTAAGACGAAGGTTGGCAGCAGAATAAGCTATAGAGGACTATTACTTCAGGCCGACCTCTCCGCGTTTCCTCAATAGGTTCGCCTTTCTAAAAACGCCCTTTGGAAGCCAGTTATTTATGTACATTGAAAATTTACTTTCACCCTATTTCATGAATCTTCAGAATCTCGAAAAGCGTTCATCTGCAGAACGACATAAGAATTTTCAAATATTCAGCGAGTTTCGTCAAGTTTACGGAATGTGGACTCCACGCGAGGACTCTAGACAGGAGCGGCAGACCATTTATTCCTTGCAGCTAACCACCCTTCGGTGTCGTTGACTGCCGTGGAATTTTCGTAAACATTCGGGCAAGACCTGGGAAAAAAAAAAATAAGTGAATTTGAAAGTGGTAACGTAGTAAACGCGCCCCGGGTCGGTTTAGAACTGCGTATAAAAGTAACAGCGATCTTTCGCTCGGACGGCAGTCGAACCCCAGACTGTTTGACGCCTGAATAGTAGGAAGCCCCGTGACGTTGCCTTCGACACATCGGTATTCGTAGGCGCGCAAAACGCACGCCACGCGGAATATGTCAGCGGGTTTATACTGTCAATCTCTCGGTTATTCCGCGAACGGCCCCTCTATTAGCCGCTGCGGCGCCTTAGCGACCGTATTCTATTCGCCTTCCGCAGTGTCGTAATTGCCGCCGTGTCTTCCACCGTGTAGCCACCGGCACCCTTTCCGAAAAAGCCATCAGTGGTGGACCTGCTGGGAACGCCAGCAGCCGTCGTTTCGCCGGCCAACCAGCGGCCAAGCATGGCAACGATTATGTACGCGTCGTTTTTTGTGGCCCTCGAGGAAGTCTGAGAAACTGCGTCAATAATGCGCGCGCCGGGTTTCCGAGAAGCATAACGGGCCTCCAGGGTGTTGCGGCGATCGCCCCCTCCTCTTATTGCTCGGCGCGCGCGCAGGCGCACAAGCACGAATAGACCAACGCCGAAATGCGGCGTCATTTCCCGCTGTATGGAATTCGGGGCTGCGGGATAGACAGGCCGGAACGATCCGACGATCAACCCCGTTTTCTTTTCCTTTTTTTTTTTCTTTACCCTCGCCGCGTAAACCATCTCGGGCTTCAGACACCTTGATGAAGGCGTTGGGAATGTGAACAATCCTCTCGCGGGAGTAGTGCGCGGGGTTCGACGTCATCGTGCGACGCTGTCTTTAAGTGCTATTCTGGCACAATCAGTGTTTCTGGCATGAAGGAAGGAAAAGGGCTGAGGGGGAGCACGGCGACAGCTATATTATAGCCTCCGCGATTCAACCTCCTCTGATGCCGCTCCTCCCGCCCTCATCGGGCCCTCTCTGCGCGTTTACCCGCCGTGGTGGAGCAGCTACTACGCCCGATGGTGTGGCGGCCGCATTTCGATGGGGGTGAAATGCAAAAAACAAAAGAAAAGAAAAGAAAAAATGCCCGCGCATTGTGCACGTCAAAGAACCCCAGCGGATCAAATATAATCCGGAGTCCCTCACTACGGCGTGCCTCATAATCATATCGTGGTTTTCGCGCGTAACCCCACAAAATTTAATTTTCTTTTGTCGGTGCGTTGGCTGTTGGGAAGTAGCCTTCCATGGTTGCCGGATCTCTCAAGGCATTGTTTGATAGCAGTGACAACGGTAAAATGAAAACAAGCAGATTACAATACATAATACACCGTATACATAAATCACACAAACACACTTAAAATAGCAACGGATAAGGAAATGCATATGCAAATTACTAGTACAACATATTTATCAGTCACACAAGTACACTGAAAATGCAGCAAAAAAAGTTTAATGAATAATTTGCAAACAGTATAGTCGATATCAGATACTAACGGGGCACTCTCGCTTAGTAATTTTTTCCTTCCTCCATGTATTCCGGACTCTCTCCAATTCCGTCATGTCGTGAATTGCCGCCATGTCGGCGTTTTGAACCAATCGGGGAGCGCGTAGCAGCCCTGCGAGCCAATCAGAACTAACAGGATGGCGAATTCGACAATATGGCGGAATTTTACAATGTGCAGACGCTGCCGGACTGGAACGTGCCCCTGTGCAGCTTGCGTCGACACTGACGCCAGCGTTTCCTCTAGTAATTGTTGCAGGAAAAACTCTTTGGTATGGAGGACCGGAAACTACACGATGTCGCGTCGTACAGAGATCAGTACGCCAGTCTATAGAGCCGCAGCTTCCAGAGCATGAGGTGACCAGCAAGGGTGAGAGAAGAAAATACATTTTGTACAAATGCAGCCGCGCATGCTCACATCCAGCCGGTTTAGCACGAGTTGCCATCGCTCGCTGTCGCCACCGCAGTGCGAATCACGCGGCTCGGACTTTCGTTTCTAGACAAGCGTCGGCACCTCTTAAACACATCTTGGCCGGTATAACGCAAAACTATTCCAACCTGTTTTTTATTCCATATCCGCCATTAAGCCCTCCGTGATAAGTCAGGGTGGATCCGAGTCCAGCCCATATGGGCATTCACCGATGCAAAACACGATGTTCTGCGCGCAACGAGCGCATGGCGTTGAGGCCTCGCAGGGTTTATAGTGGCCGGCTCTCGAAATCCTTGAAGTACTGTCGAATATAGAAAAACCATATTTTTGAAAGCCTCCGAGATCCTCGACCGAATCTGCGATTGCCATGGCGTGATGATAAGCGGGTGCACCAGTGCGCGGCCCGTCGCGATGAGGTATCTCTGAGGCCATGACTCGACGTTACTATATACGACGACGCGCATGGAGCTGGAAGAATGCGCGTTGCAGCAATCGCTTTATAAATACGCGAGTGAAGGTGTGATCGCGCTTATACGCTGAAGTGCGTATAAGTGCGTTGTGGCGTGTACTGACTCATTCCTCCCGTCTCCTACTCTTTTACCCCCTCTCCTTCTCTTCTTTTTTTTTTTTTTTCA
>NC_051156.1:100667222-100797222 GCF_013339745.2 Dermacentor silvarum
CAGCTTTTCCCAGCTTTGTTGAGGCCCGGCAAGAACACCCCCCCCCCCCCCCCCTCGCACCTTATCTACAAATAGATATTAGTCCGGTCGCAAATCTCTTTGATCGTGAAATTCTTTCAGCCTGTGGAAAAAAAAAATGAATGAAATGTGACTGCGAAGGTAGAATCGGAGTTCCTTTGCATTCCGATCCAACATGAGAGTTTTATCATAAACTGTGCAACCCCATGTGTAGCAGCATATACCAATAGTTTCATCTTCACATTTAGGTGGCGTAAGATATCGCGTGGTGTGAGAATTTGCATAAAAGTCCTTTGGAGAAATTCCCGAAATAAGGTGGCGTCCTTTCAGCTAATAAAGCAGTGTTCTGTAGTTTCCCGTACATCGCAGAGACGAAAGGTCAAAGCGCTGTGAACCTCTGCGTAAAAATAAGCATAGCCCCCGATATCGGGTGGCTCGCGCTGTCCTTGAGAGGCAACGCGCTCCGCCAGATTTTACAGGCCATGGAATAACATTCGTGGACATACTGCTTTCGTCTGTTCGGTGCGAAAAAAAAAAAAAAATCAGGGCTTGGAAGGTCTGACGTGAGCACAAAACAAATTGTCAGATTTCACTAGACGACGAAGAAAAAACAAAAACCAAACAAAAACAAAGTACATAGACAGGGCCTGTGCTTTTTACATAAAATGCGATGCCGATTAAGTGCGACTATCATTTTGGGTCAGAGTGTCTTCGTTTGCCATCGATAAGCTCCTCATCGCTCCTCTTTTTAGATACTGTCGTTCATTCGAGCTGACTGCTCAAAACATTTCTACTCTTCTTACTTTCATTATGAATGTTATTATTTTTAATTAATATTTCTAATGTGTTCCTTCAATACATTCGTGAAATTAAGACACCCGACTCTTGGTACTTGGTAGGTGGCACTGAAAAGATAATCATCATCGTCACCGCCATCGTCATAACGTTTGCTTTCATTGCGGTGGCCAGAGAGCCACCATACTTTCATGCGCTGTGACGTCACGTGAAAACTATGTATGTATAACCACGGGGGCCGCTCGATGAAACGCACGAGGTGCGGCCTGCCACGTCGCGCGGCGAAGTATGGGCGGAGCTGTGAAGCGAAAGTTGACATTTGCGGCCGCTTTTTTTTAGGGGTGGCGCTACTGCTGCGGGACTGCTCTCCCTCCGGGAAGGCGCCGCGCGGGAGAGATTTTGCGTCTTGCTTGCACGCCTTTAGTCCGCACACGTGGTAGTATATAAATGTGTCGAGGTCCTTGTCGTGTTGCATGTGGCACTATCACGCGCAACTGTTGCGTGCCGTTGTGTGTTACTAACGCAAGAAAAGAACCATTATTCCGGTATCCTGAGTTTCCGTGTGACGTAGAACGCCGTAAAGCATGGCTGAAAAAAACATTTTGCGACAGGGACAAGTGGCAAAGGAAGCATTTGGGAGCCGAGGGAGAAGTTTTTAATTGGTGTGTTCGCTTCCCTTCGCCGACGGCCACACCGAGGAACTGTGTAAGGTGTTTCTAAGCAAATTGTTACAGCTGCTACTGGCGAACTGCCTAAAAGCTTCCGTCATGGAAGGGGTAGTACGATTTTAAAGCTGTTGAACGAAGCGCTTTTCCATGGCTTCACATCGTGTGAAGAAAGAAAATACAGCCTCCCTCGATCTTTTTTTTTTTTATTTTCACCATTGCAATTGCTCTATTCACGCTCAACTTTTTTTCACGGCATCGTCTTCACATAAATAAGCTACATATCGGCAATGTGGTTAATGTACGATCCGTTATAAACTGCTATCTACCCCATTTTTTTCTAGAAAGGTGAAGCTAACGAAATCTAACAGAAAATAGTTATACAAACCTGTCATTATGCACGCATTTGTAAGAAGTTTCATATTACAGGGTTCTTTTTCCTCTTTCTTTTTCTTAAAAGTGCTCTATTCACGCTGAACAACTTTTTTTCACTGCATCATCTTTACATAAATATATCTGCCCCTTAAAAAACGCTCCTCACACCGGTTTCGGGCGACGTGGCAGGCCGCACCTCGTGCGGCCGTGGTATAACATAGTTTTCACGTGACGTCACAGCGCCGTCTGCTAGCGGTCGTCCGCCATGTTGGAGCACTGCAACCGATGCGCGCGAATGTTTAAGCGCCGCCTGTGCAGTCTTTCGGCGTTGATTTTGCGATTTGCGAACGATCGCGTGTTCAATGACGGCGACTGCCAGGCGGAAGGAATTCTGCCCATGATACTTTGCGAAGATGGTGGGCCCAACGCGTGCTCGCTACGAAGCAAAATCAACGTGTGTGACGGTGTTGATCCGTACACGTTGTGCGGCGGGACAGACACGACTACGGACGTCGACCTGCTGCCAGTTACGACGCATGCTTACATTGTAAATTATTTGGTGCTGTCGACGAACCACGTATCTCTTATTGAAATGAAATCATACAACTCTCTTGAGGCTCACAACTAACTCTCTTGAGGCTCACAACTACATCACAAGTGGCCGGGTAAGCGGCATGACAGCAATACGGCTACTCTCCAAGCGCGTCATCGTGTTGAGCGAGGTAAGGTTGCAAACACTTAAAAAATATATTGGTAAATCCGTATCGCTACAATAACGCGGTTGACACGGTACCCATTCGCATGAACTCGTTCGTTAGCTGTTCAATGCGACACCGTGTGCTGCTCACTGCTCCAAATGTTCTACGCTGCCAGGCATTGTGTACGACGCAACATACATTATTTCGCTATTCGCTTCCCTAAATACGGCCTTCTGTAACTCTGGTTAAGTGTAGGCGTAAAAAGTAGGTTCTTTACATCTTTCCTGTTTATGCGAGCGAGCCAGAGACGCTCCTCCGACAACACTTTCGTGCGCTCGTATTGCCGAGTTCTCACTTTCGGCAAGCAGTACAGCCCGGTTCCTGGCTCCGTGTTCGTTTTCTGTGCCGCAGACTGCTTCTCGCACTGAAGCCGATCATGTCACAAATCAGCATTGCGACGCTGTACCGTATTAGAACACGCACAGCGCGAAAGTATCGCACCCGGCACACGCAGCAAAGGCCGGCGCCACAGCAGTAGTTCTCCGTAATGGCGGCCCCCTACCCCATACGCCCCGGCTGTGACGTCCGTGAAAACTATGCTAATCGTGGCTAATTCGAGTGTTTCGTTTTTTTTTTTTTTCTGAAATCCGTATGCGTGTTTGTCAAACGTTCTTCTTATTAACGTGATCTTGCATTGACTGAAAGGACGTATTACTCTATGCGTGGCGCTGCCGTGGCTTTGGCTTCGGCATTCATCATCATCATCATCAGCCTGATTCATCCCCACTGCAGAGCGGAGGCCTCTCTGCCAGCGATGTCCATTTACCCCTGCTACAGTGGCTAGAATTTCGAAATTCTAGCCACTGTCTCGCGTCAGCTGATTCCGTCCTACGCCTACCGGGGTTCCAAGCGCCCACGGAGACTCCACGGCCTGGACGGTCCGGTGAAGTCCGTTGGCCCGCTTGCCGTTGTCTAGCCGGGGGTGCTTGAACTTTGGGGTGCACGGTGTCGGGAATGTGGGCCTGCCGCTGCATGCGCGCTGAACTTATTTCCAATGGGGACAGTCGGTGCTTGCATTATTTTTTTGCCAGCTCTCGGGCGTCTCACAGGCGTTGAGCCGAGAACGTCATTCAAAGCAGCACGCTCGCACAAGGAGCACGGTTGCTTCAGAGGGGAGTGCCAAGCATAACAGCCTGAAACTTTTCTCGTTATCCATTCTCATACTCGAACAGATCACCTATTATCTGCTCTACGCATTTCAAGGTTTTTAGTGCACGCCTCTTTGTTTTCTCTTTGATAACCTCCTTGCTCATTTCCTCTTTTTTTTTTTTTGCGTGGCTTGACGTATGACACACAATAATAGACTTCGGGTAAGGCTAAAGAACTATAGTAACTTGCCATCTCAAGTTAAACGCCAGCTGAAGCCGCTCATGTCGCAGGCACATGTGATGGACAATAGGCCTCAGACAAGTGGACTTCGCCAACAAACGCGAACACCAAGTATAATTTGCTACGCAAGTAAAGCGCGAAAATGAGCACTTATAGAAATGTTTCCCTGTTACAAAGGGCACAAGATTAACTTTTTTTTTAATTCCGACAAATTATTGCACATTATGTCCGCATACGATAAATGTGTCACACGTGAAGGTTATCTTTTATATTCACCCAAATTATTAATGCTCTAAATATTAAAGCTCTATACCTGGTCTAAAAAAAAAAACAAAGAGAGGCTTTCCGTCAACACACGTTTAAGGCTCGAACGCAATTATGCGAGCAGATGATAACGAAATCAATCGAGAGCATCTGTGTTCGATGTGTTCAAATGCCGAAACTCAAACGCACGGCCGCGGTCGACGAGCGTTGCTCGTCTCCGCCAAACAAAGCAAGGGAAGCTGCGACATACAAGACTATAGGGATCGTCTTTGGCTATATTGGTGCAAACAGCCGAAACGAGTACAGCTCGGGATCGGTTTAGTTACAAGGGTTGGCCGTGTGTACAGGATGATGTTTCACCCCACGAATTCCCGTCGAGTGTCGGTGTCGCCTTGAGTATAATCGGAATTGATGCCAGCGCATTGCGAAACCTGTATTTGCGAGGGTTGGGGGAGCGGGCTAGATGGAGATACTATGGGAGGGGGAGAGGGGTGGTGGGGGGGTATTCGTTTTTATAGCACGGGTTAAAAACGGGATTCGCCCGCCTCGCCCGCGCCCCGGGTCCGAGAAGCGGTGTTCAAACTTTCATACTCAATCTTCTTCAGCCGTGCGCCAGGACGACCCCCCCCCCCCCCCCCCCCACACACACACACACACACACACACACTTTTCCTTCGGGCGTTTGTTTGGTGCACCGATTTCCTTCATGCTCGCCTTAATGCGCGCTAAATTTTAATTCACCAGCTCTGGGCCCGGCGTTGTTGTGTCGTCGTTCCGTGCACCACACCGGTGGTCACGACGACGACTTTGCCAGGAGGCAGACACAGCTTATTGCGTGGTATTGCGTGCGCCTGTTTGTGCGTGGGCTGCGGCTTCTAGAAAAAGAAAAGCTAGCGTAAAGCAGGGAAAAACCGATGAGGAAAGAAAGCTGCTGCCAGGTCGTCTGCCCGTGGATGCATAATGCAGCAGGAGCGCGCGCCGCTTTTCTGCGGTGTTTTTGTGCGCGTACGCGTTTAGATTGGAGTGTAGTGCCTTGCACCCGTCTTTGCCCGCAGGCGTCACTAACGCGTACGGGTGCGAATATTTTCATTTTTTTTTTATTCCTTTTTTTTTGCCGTGGTCTGAGGCTTGGCATCCAGGCGTCGAAGGCGATTTGCTGCCTCTCGTTTTATTTCTTTTTTATTATTTTTTTTTTTACAGCGGTGTACCTTGCCGCCTATACCGGATCTTTCCGGTTTCGTGTTTCTTGCTCTCCTATTGCTCCTTTATTTCCTCCACTCCCTTACGTGGCCCATCCCAGGAATCAGAATGGTTAGTTGTCCGTGCCCTGCCGTTGCTAAGGCGCGTCAGTGATGTCTCGCCTTTGGTGCGTAGCTCTTATACAAGCCAGCGATTGAGCCAGGCCCTGAATCTCGTGGGCTCGGAAGCGGAGGGGAGCTGATGGCAACGTTAAAACGGCCCTCGCGGTGTGAAAAAAAGAAAAAAAAAGAAAAACAAATTGAAACTTTACCGGATATCGACGCAGGAGCCGCGAGCTACGGCTATAGGCGCCTTGCGGCAGACTTAGGGCAACGTGTCTCTTCTGCTGCTGTGCGGAGATCGTCACGGCGTCGTCGTCGCGTGCGGATATGGCACGCCACGGACGCCATATAGTGACGAAGCTGCTTCCGTCGTGAAGCCTGCGCGCGGAAAATCGTCGGATCCGATGCTCTCCGGGGAAAAGGGGCATTCGCTACATGAAGAAGGTCACCGGCACAAAATTGTCTGACGTGTTTCTTTCTTTTTTTTTTTTTGTATCGTTAAATGAAGGTCGTAGACCTCGAAACACTATAGAACAAAGCAGCAGACTCCAGCGATTCCGTCGGCTCTGTACGCATTTACTGCGACACCAGCATTCTCCCGCTGTGAAGACGGCCGCTTTATAACTCGCACTTTTCTTTCTGTAATGATTGGTCGATAAGTATATATAAACCTTTTCAAATTGTTACTTTAAATTAATACATCTTTACGATCCCCAACCGCTCAATAACCGCTGGATTAATTGAGTCTATAGGGGTGTGCGGATATTCTAAACTTTCGAATAACGAATCGAATAGTCTCCTTCGGGCCTCCTATTCGATTCGGTCTTGGAATCGAATAATCACTATTCGTAAATGCGAATAGTTTTCGAATACTTTCCGAATATTTCAGAACGTCAACCGCGCCGAAATAAGCAGAAAATTGGAGCAAAAGTATGGTGAAATTATCACCTCGCGAACGTAGTATAGACATAAAACATCAGAACTTCCGCAGTGGAGCAGGCTACGTCACTTGGATGACATACTTTGCAGACTGTACAGCGATCATTCGCACACTCTGAAGAGCCCTGCATGTGCACCCGAAGAATGTACATGTTTTGCTTCTAATGCTCCTTGCGCTTTTAATTAACAACGCTTCATAACGTTACTATATACGTAATGACAGCAACTTGCTAACTCTAAGAATAATGGTATGTGAACATTGTTTTATATTAATTGTGATAAGCGCTGTTCCACTATTCGAAAACTATTCACGAAGTATTCGATACTCGATTCGATTCTGGGACTGCTCGATTCGTATTGGATTCGGTCTCATCACTATTCGCCCACCCCTACTGAATTCCTGTCTACTCCCCTTAGTTGGTGAGCGCAGTTATTGGACGACAGAGCAGGCAAATAAACATTGTCAAATAATTTCGCTCACCCGCAATCGGTTACTGGACAAGCCAGCGCTTATTCCGCGGTTGGTTGGGGGTAATATGAAGGGGGGGGGGGGGGGTCGTAAAAAATGTTTTAATTTAAAGGAAGAATTAGAAAAGGGTTATATTACAGAAAGACAAGTAGGGGTGATGCAAGTTTCGGAGAAAAGATAAGGTGATCAGGCCGCTGTGAGTCTTTGGCAGTATTTTCTCGTCACAAAAGGAACATGATTATTTAACAAACGAAGGAACACAGCTAAGATTAACATAAAAATGCGACATAATTCCCGGAAAGGAATCTCGCACTGCTTTTCAGGACGACCTTGAGACATCTACGGACTTGTTTGCAGAACTATATAGTCTTCACATGACGTCACAGGCGCAGCATGGCGGCCACGATGACGTCGGGGCCGGTATTTTGTAGCGATGCCTTTCCGATGATAATGCCTTTTTGCGCTTCTCGCGCTTGGTGAGTGGTCAGAGCGACGGTCCGCTCACGTTATCAACGGGATCAGCCGGCCGTGAGTGGTGGATGATAAGACTAGTATAGAATAAAGCATAAGGCATCGCTACGAAATTCCGGCCCAGTTCACCACATCATCACGCGTACGTCGTTTTGTTTTTCAACAGGGACTATTTTTCATCGTAATATCACTGTCGATTTGTGTCTGGGCTGTCACGTTTTTTTGTTTATGCAGCTTCTCGACTTGATAGAACCTCAAGATGGCGGCTACGATGGCGTCAGTGCAATCGTGTAGCATAAGAGGAGTAGGTGCACGCTGAGTATCGGGCCGACGGGTATTGTATACGGCAACAATTTTCCATAACTGCGGAATGTCACTGTGAAATGCGTTGTGTGTTAATTATTATTATTATTATTATTATTATTATTATTATTATTATTATTATTATTATTATTATTATTATTATTATTATTGCGGCCAGCCAGTGAAATGACGCATGTGATGTCTATTTCACTGGTGTGATTACCATCGCGACTATAAAGAAGCGGCACTTTTGTGAACAAACAGGGTAGTTCCTTTTTTTGCCTGTTCGCCTTTTGGAACAAACAACACGAAACACTTTAAAAAAATCTTGACCACATCGATTAATGTTATTATTATTATTATTATTATTATTATTATTATTATTATTATTATTATTATTATTATTACGGCCAGCCAGTGAAATGACGCGTGTGATGTCGTTGTCGTGTTTCCTTTTATTAAAGGGGCCCCGAACCACTTTTTATGGAAGTGGCGACAGGAATTTGAAGTGAAAATAGGCTATTTCAGAATCACTTTGCCGCAAAACGTAATTCAGTGAGTTCAGCAGAAGCGGAGTTATCGGCAATCAAACACCGCCTCCATTGTGCTCCCCCTTCCTCCTCCAAAGCCTTGCACTGCGAAGGCTACGGCGGAGACGTCACCGTGACGTCCGAGACGTCACCGTGGCGCGCAGTTCAAATTTCCGATTTGGTGCCTACGCCGCGTTAAACGTAAGCCAAACGCGGCTGTCCTCAGAGAGCCGCAGTGCACATAGGCAGTGGACTCGTGGCGGCCGCGGTGTAGCCGACCGCAGCGACCAATAGCGGCCGTGTATGGGAGCATGCTTTATTACGAAATAAAGCGCACAGAAAATAGCGAGGATCATGGGGTCTTTTGAAACGAGAGCGTTTGAGAAAAAGGTGACTTCGCTTGAGAGCTCCACGGACCGCGTACGACAGCAGAACTTGGCTGAGATGTTCACAACAGCGCATGCTACCCGCGGACTATGTTCATTCACCAAGCCCGTGGGGTGGTTCAATACCCCTTTAATATTATCCCTTTACGATGGTCCTATACTACTAGCACTTTATTTATTATTATTATTATTATTATTATTATTATTATTATTATTATTATTATTATTATTATTATTATTATTATTATTATTATTATTGCTTTAGTTGATAGAGCTGGCGGCTCCACAATCACGGCGTGTAGCCTCAATACCTTGAACGCGCGACAAATCTTTAATTGCGCCGTCGTTTAATTCGGCCGATTTAGTGCGGTGCGTCAAATGGAGCGAGACTTCGGGCTTGTCGCGCAGTGATCCTCTCGTAATTAGGCTGGTCAGGTCACGTGGTGTCACCAACCACGCACGGGTTAGGGTGTACTAACGCGGGTCAGTATTCTCGACGCAGTTTTTCGCAGGCCACACCGTGACCGTCCAACTATACCGTCTCGCCGATGGTATAACAGGCAGGGGAGGTAAGTCACAGTCCGAGGACGATGCTTCTGCGGAGAGGCGCACGCGAACGGCCAATGTAGCACGGTGGGTGTGGTTTGTGAACTGGACTATACAGACCGGACCACTGCGCGCCGCGGAATGGCTCGCGCGTGACGTCAGCGTTGTTTACTATACCACGTGACCGTCAGTTCCCATTTCCGCGGCGTAAACGCGGAGCCCTTGCTCGACACACCCTTCGTTACGATTCCGCGCTCCATTTGGCGCCCGTTTTGAGCGGGTTGCAATTGCCAGTTACTTGGTTGGTTCGAGAAACTAAATCACATGCCCTGATTAGGGAGTCGGCCGCAGCTATCTGATGAAGCGAAAGCAAAAATAAAAGGCGCAGAATGTCGTTACTGTGTCATTACTCCTTCATAGAATGCCAGGAGTGCAGTCCCTCCACTCAGTCTGTGGGGCCCTCTGTAGATGCGAACACTGCCTCAGAGATCGGTCTGCGCGCGCAGGTTGGTTCTCTGAGGCCATGAAGCGAACGTACAGTTTCCTGTACTACAAATACTACAAGGAACACTGGCGCTACGATCGTTCAGCTATACCGTGGGAACGATGAGTACTGCACATGGATTTGTCTAATCTTCGTGCTTGTGGCTTCACACGTTCTGGCGGCGTTATTTATGACGCTTTATCTTTCAATGTTTCCAAGATATCTTGTATTTCTAAACGCACGAAGGCCACAGGTTTCTGCGCACACAAATAGTCATTGCGATTTGTTGCGTTTGTAACGGAAGGCTTTGTGGAAAATTATCAGTGACAAAGCCGCATATTCCTTTGAAGCCTGAGCGGGATAAAGCTTCGAAAAAAAAAAAAAAAACATAGCAGGTTTTGATAACTTTTTTTTTTTCTTGCGATGGAACAATCCATGCAAATACGAGAAAATACTTGGAACTTTCTGTCGTCACACTGACGCATAGGCTGCGCGTGTTGGGCGCAAAGTTCAAGACGAGAAATTCCTACCTTCGTTTTCGCCTCTGTTGTAGCAAATGTAATCACTTTTTAGCCAAATGAATGAATTAGAAGGTTTCAAATAATGTATCAGTCTTAAGTTATTTGGAGCGAAAAAAAAAAAACTTTGTATTAGTAAAGCACCCTTGTAAAATGTTTAGAAAAAGAAATGCCGGGAAAGGAGGCGGAGGCTTGGTTAAATCAGAAAATGACGCAAGAACGAAAGACGCGTGACGAAGTTGCACCAGATTGCCGTGACGTCATAGATTTCAGCGGCTCTGGCCTAGGCAATCTTTTTAATGCGATACAATGATAGGCGGGCTTCACCAACGTGGGTGGTATGTCACCGTCTGGCCTGTAATACGTGGACCGATCCCGATGTCAGTTCAGTCTTAAGCGTCTCAAAGCGTTGTCCTGTCACGAGATAAGAACGCGAGAAATGAGCGCCTTTGTGCACGAGAGAAGTATGCGTGCGATCGCGGCCCGCGGTTAGATCACCGGGCTACGGCGCTGGATGGCGGAGCTGCGATCCCACCATTCATTGGTCGCGCACTTATTTATTAACGTGGATCATGAGGCGAAACATCCGGCGTTGGCGCGACCACGTGATGGTCCATAAAGGCTACGAACCCTCAACCTTTGGTGGGAGTGGAATCCACGACCATTGGTGTTAAGGCGAAGTTTTTTGAAATGTAGAGTTAATTAAGGCGCTCGAACCCACATCATTTGGTGTTAATTAAGACACAGTTAATTAAGATAAAGTTAAGACACTAGAACCCACGACATTTGGTGGGAGTCGAAGCCCCGACCATTGGTTTTAATTAAAGGCACTCGAACCCACAACATTCGGTGGGAGTCGAACCCTCGACCTTTTGCTGGTCGCAGTGCTTTCGCATTCATCCATGTAGGGATAATTAAAGTGCTCCTTGAATTCTTTTATATCGTTATAGACCGAGTTGACCCAATTTGTTAGAGCTATCTAACGGGAAACTCTCCAGGTGTGTCGAGTGTTCGCGAGTGCGTCACAGTGCTCACGAAATCGCAAAAGAGGTGCGAGCCTATATAGAAACGTCACTTTGGTGTAAACTGAGAGTGCGTGTGCAAGGTTGCCCTGTGACACATGCGCGCGCAGCTGGCGTGACGTCACAATCGTACGTGTGCGATAGCGATAACACTTATAGAGAGTTAGCGGTGCTAAGTTCTTGTCTAGTCTTCTTCCTTTCTTTTTTCTTTCTTTTTTTTTACCGGTAAAGAGGGATTACGTCGCATTCTAAAAGGACCAAAGGCTTCGCGAACTTTGATAATCTTTATTTGCTCCACAATGGCCGAAATTGACGTACCGGCGCTAAGGTTTTAGCACGCAATGAAAGAAAAGTCGAGCTTATGACCGTCATTTCCTCTTCTTGTAATCAACCTCTTACCGCGAAGTTGACTAAAATAGAGCTTTGAAAGACTACAAGATTATCAGCCGAATCTCATTTGGTGTCTCTCTCTTTGGTGCGCCTTAAGTGTCCAACTATGGAAGTGCGCTCGCGCGGCTTCGCTTTTCTGTGCATGCACGCGTAATTGCCCTTCGCCGCTGTGTCGGTATGTATAAGCTCCCCTCAAGGACGTCGTGCGCCGAGTAATATACAGGCACGCAGCTGGCGATTACGGACGCCCACGTTCCTCTTCCCGCGTGGTTGTGTGGCCACCAAGGGGGGCCGGGCTTGCTGCGCACAGATAAGACCAAGAGGAAAGAATGGCGGTCGGAGAATAAATCGGGGACCACTTGGCGGTTCACACGGGGGCGCTGCCTTCGACTAGATGTATGTTGAAGCCGGGGCATTTTTATGCAAAGAGAGAGATAGAGTGAAAATGCCGCGCAAGCTGCAAGTCGGCACCAAGCGCAAGTGGTTTTCCAGATCGCTAAAATACCTGGTCATAAAGAGGTGTAAGTGTTATGAATGCTCCCCCTTTTACTTCCCTTCGCCGTTTTTTTTTTTTTTTCGCCCCCGCTGTCGTCCTCTCGTGCTTTCTCCGATGCCATGCGTCCTCGGCTGTCGCCTGTATATATATATATATATATATATATATATATATATATATATATATACAGAGAGAGAGAGGGAGGGAGGAGAGACCGTGCGGCCAGCGGAATTCGTCGCTCCTTTTCGTTCTGCTCACAACCGCACATAACAAATAATAATTTAATGTCTTGGCGGTCGCCGGTGAGAACTTGTTTGGATGGTAATCTCTTGAGAGGTCGATTCCTGTTCTCCACCGTATACGTACGTTACGGTTGAAGCCTCTCCACGACGTTTTCCGGCGGCAATGCAAAGCTGCCGAGGGGCTGGCTTTACACTTACGGCGTCTTCGTGACCTCGCTTCACTTTCGGGACGCCTTCACCATTCCAGTGCTGCCCCGTTTTTTTCGAAGTTGTCCCCGCCGGTCTCCAAGTCGAACGCCTCTCCGACTTACTCTGATCTTGAGTAAGCATCATGGCTCACCCGAAGCATTCTATTCGCACTGTAGACAAAATCAAGGCCGTGGTTTACTATAACGATATACTGCCACGTACCTCAACGTACTGTTACGACCGCTGGTCCCTCGGTCATACCAGGTGACTCGAACGCGCATCACCAGCTATGGGGAAGCACCAAGATTAGCTTCAGACGTCAGAATGACGGCAGCCCAATGTATCGGCAGGACACTCGCTTGGACTTGATTTCAAGGCGCTTTGCTGCGTGCACGCACGGTGTTCACTCTATTCCCCTTTCCCTTTCCCCAGTGTAGGGTAGCAAACCGGACGCTCGTCTGGTTGACCTCCCTGCCTTTCTTCTTCTTGCTTTCTCTATCTACAGCGAGATGACCTGTATAGCGAAGGATTGATTACGTCCCGGCTGAAATCCCCATGTTTCGTGTGTATTGTGATCGCCCCTACAACGAATTTCCCTGTACAACGAAGTAACTTGGTGTCCCCGGCAGCCGATTGGTTTCTTTACAACGAACGCCGCGTAGCGGTGCCGCCACTGCTCTCCGCTGACGTCACGTGAGTCATTGTGCTGCTAGAGGCTATAGCTCGTGCTGCACGGCTTCAGAAATTGCTCAACTCGTACTTATTGTAACGCATAAGCGGGTGCGACGGTTGATGAGTACGTCGCTTTTGATGACGGCGTGATAATGTAATCGGGACTGACGACCGACGACGCCTTTAAAGCAATCTGGGGCTGAAACGAACGCGAGTGTCTAGTAAGGCAACACGATGAAGATCTTGTAAGCGAATTAACCGTGAATTTTTGACGGCGAGGGAGGCGATAGCAGCATTGGGTGATCCGCAGCTTTGCTTTGCGCAGTATATAGCTCTTGCGTATCGCCGCTGAACATGCTGTGTGATGCAATCAGGTTGGCCGCAGTAGTCCATTCTGTCGTACGGATTGCGCACAAAAAAAGTGCCTGACTTATTTCGCTAAATCTCTCTTGAATTCTTACTATATAAATGTTTCTGTTATTGACACGTACGTGCTTAGCCTGCTATATTGTGAGCGCTGTACGTTGCGTGACGTTTACAACGAAGTGATCCGTATAACGAGGGATTTTGGAGGTCCCGGGCGCTTCGTTATAAAGGCGTTTGACTGTGTGCTATACTTAGCCTTTGTCTCCTCGTGCTTTCCCGCGCGTTTTCAACTCCCGGTCCTGCCGATAGTCTGCGTATTATAGATCCACGGGTGCATGTTTGCATTTGCGTGCGGTCGCTCGTGCGACGTCGTCCGTCATTTGCGTATATTCGTTTCCTCGCGCGATGCCCGCGAGCATCGCAAAACACTCGACTGCACTGCGTTGCCGCACCCGTCGCTACCCTCGCGGTCATTGCCTAGCCCGTAGAATGCACGCAACGGTGGGAAAAGAATGCGACTGCGAGCTCGGCTGTAGCCATCGCGGACGGTTGGAACAACCGCGCGTGAGGGGCGAGGTCTATTTGCCACACCCGGAAGATTGAATTAAGAGAGTCGGCAGCGAAGGCGAAACTGGATGCACATTTTTTAGTGTTTCGTTCTCTCTCTCTTTCTCTTTCGTTGCGTTTAAACTAGGTCGCCGGGGGAAAACGAAACGAGCCCAGAGCGCGGCCGGAGTGTAATGGCCGACGGCGGCTAGCAACTTTTTTTAATTAAACGGCGCCGCTCGAGGAGATGGATGGAAGGGGAGGGGGGGGGGGGGGTTGTTGCGGCCCTTCTCGCTACGGGGTTCTTCTCCTTTCGAGGCGCGCGGGCTCGTGCCTTTTTTCGTTGCGTAACAAGCGACAGCGCGTGCTTTCTGCGAAAGGCGCATTGTCGCAAGCGGTCGTGTGTGGGTGCGTTGGTAAGTGTGCGACTGGCGCCCGCCTGTCCCCGAGTTATATGGTCGTGCCTTACACCATTCCACGGCTTCATTACGAGGAGGTCCGCGCGACCGCTCTTGCGTCATTCGAGAACTTTGCTAAGCGTCTTTCTCGGTGTGCGCGCAAAGGAACGAGAAGGGAATGAGAACAGAATCGACTACGCGGCGGTGTTGCCGAACGACCGTGTTCGGAGGCTTCGAGAGCTGTCGAGACTTTTATTAACGCGTGTAGCAACGCTTCACTGGATGCCGGGCGACAAATGCGATGACTCGTTGGCAGGATGTTTTGGTGTCTTGGCCAGACCTAAGCTGCTGCGAGCGGCTTTTATATTTGTTCGAGCTTGAAGTAAAAAAAAAAAAGCTAAGAAGAACAGACTTAAACAAGATATTGGTTAGTGGACGTCACCACGTCGCGTGCTGGGATGGTGTGCGGGGCTGTGTAACGAAACGCTGTATGCGACGATAAGTTCGCTAAGCCACTACAGTTTATACACGAGGAGGTCTCCCGTGCTGTTAAATACGCATCTATTCTGCAAGGCAAGAACACACGCACGCAAAGTGTCACACACGCGAACTAAGGATAGGTGTAAACGATGTGACCGATTTGACTTGGTCACTAAGACTCCCCCCGCGCGCTGTAGGAGAAGTCTGTTTGTCACCCCCAGAAAAGTTGCTGGTCGCACGTTTTCGGCACCGAAGTTTGCCAAGGAAACAGAAGTGTTTTGTCCCGTAGTCAGTAACTATGGGCACATTTATCGATGTATTCTTGATCCCAATTCAGGAGGTCCCAATTCAGTCTGTGACTCTGGGACCTCCTGTATTTACCAATTAACCGGTAATAACAGCAAGTGTCAGTAATAAAACTTGATTCTGATAAGTACCAGTGCCTCGGGCGTCGAGCTCATGTATGTAGCTTTCTTGTGCATATTCGGAGTCACGTTTCTTGTGGCCTACACAGCAAAAATAGGTGCCAGCTAGATCGTCCTGTACTGTCAGGCTACTGTAACTTGCTATTCTCTTTACTCGTTAAATTTAGCGGGCTCTTCCAGAGTGCGAAACTGGAAGTCTTTTGTGTCATCTGTGTGTTCCAATTCTGGCCAGCGTCGGAGACAGTCTACGTAGACAGCTAAGGAGACAGCCGAGACAGCTTCGAGGCCAAGTAATGGAACGCGTTTCGAGTCGTCTGGAAGGCGCTTCTGCGACGTGACGCCGCCTCGCGGTGACAAGAAAAAGCTGAGAAAAGCACACTATTATTTCAGTATTTTAAGTCGTCGCGCCTGTGAACCTATGAAAAACACGGACGTGACTTACATTAAGGGCGTAGGAAAGCGTGTCTGCGTTCTCTTGTGCGCAGACGACCTTCCTGTCGGCTTTCCTAGCATCGTGCTCAGCCGCCATCTTGTTTGGACAGGAAAGTACCCTGCTATGACTTCAATGCTGTCTTTGCGATGGTGTCTACTTTGACGCCTTCGTGTGAATGGGAACGAGACTTAAGGTGGTCGCTGTCCGCTTAGCCTTCTACGTTGCCGTCTATACGGCGAGTATTGGAACACAGCCGTAGTTTTGCAAACAATATAGTCTTTTACCACTCCGTCCTATACCATCTCCCAATTCTTAAGTCCCATTCTCAACGTGGAGTAACAGGCTAGAGCCTGCACACCATTCAGGCCGACCTCTCCACCTTTCTCTCATTTAAGTTTATCTCTCATTAGTCGCGTATCCTCCCCCTCTGCCAGCTGCCGTTCACCTGTCAGCAGACTCGAACAGACAGTTGCAGCGCGGCCAGCAGTAATTCACTTTTTAATTATTTTCTTATAAATAAACAAACATTACTACTAGCACTACGAACAACCGCGTCAGGTGTGAAGAGCGAGTAAGTAAAGGCCCACGACAATTTCCAAACGCAATATTCCGCCAATGCTGGCAAATTCACAGAGATAAGTAGACTATACAAAAAAAAAAAAATCACACCGTGACCGCTAGAAAATTTGAGTAAGGTCTCTCCGCCTGGTTGGTTTGGCCCACCGCTCTTCCAAGTTTGTCAAATACGGGCTGCAGGACTTTACCAGGCAGTCGTGTGGTCTACACTATAGGTCTACTCCAATCTGCAGATTATCACATAGACACCTCTCCTACCTGAAAGATCCTTTGCGAATACGTTTACGGGGGACGAAACCACTCGAGCCACCTTACCCGTCGGATGACCCCTCAAAAAACGCCCGTGTGCTTATAATTAGGTGCACGTTAAAGAAGGAGGTCGTACTTAATCCGGAGTCTGGCCCCACACTACAGCGTGCCTCATAATCAGATGGTGGTTTTAGCACTTAAAAACGCAGGATCGAATGGAGTCGCGTCACCGAAGGTTTTCGTTCGTGCCAGTGGGACCCTCAACAGAGGTCGGGCGTGTCGATGCTGTGTGTGAGCTCTCGACAGCCGACGTAAAAATAAATAAATGCTGCGGCCAAGTAAGCAAAACGGCTTGCTTATCGGCGTCATCGCAAAAGTGCGATGCAGAGGCCGCGTGTGTACCCGTGTGTATGCTAATGGGAGTGAGAGCACGACGGGAAAATGGTTCTGTGTGGCCGCCGAGGCCAGCGGTGTGTTGATCATCGAGCAGCCCTCCCCAAATGCCGCGGTCTGCGTCATCACCTTGAGGCGAAATCCGTTTAGGGGGGGGGGGGGGGGGGGGGGTGCAGTCGTGATGGGGAGCGGCGGCAGCATTAGTTGAGTCGGCGCCGAATGACGCCGCCCGTACTCTCGGCAGCTCCTCTCGCTCGGTCCGTTTCCTGCACCCGGCGGCCGCATTCCTCCGACACGGGCTTCTTCTCAGCAGTGCGCCGGCCTCACGCTGGTTGCTCGGCTGTCGCCCCCCCCCCCCCCCCCTCCCCTCGTGCCTTCTCCACTGCGGCAGTGGAGAAAAGAGGGGGGTGCCGACCGGAGCGAATTTGCATCGGGAATTGGGTTGTGCGCTCGTGTCGGCACGAGTCGAAAACAATGGGCTCTCGAAAATTGAGTCTCGTTTCCCTTACTATCTCTCTCTCTCTCCTGTCCGGCCTCTTCGTGATTGGAAAACCGCCGATGTTCCTGTTCGCGTGGGATGCCGCGGTCGCGCGCCTGCAGTGTTGACAAATGCGGAGGGTGGTTCGACGTCTCAGTTAACACCGCGTATTATGTACTATGACTGCGCGACACTGCTGTGTTTCTTTCTTTCTTCTTTTTTTTTTTAACTCCCAACTGTGACGCGTTTTCCCCGTACGAGAGCGGGCTCATTCGTTTTGCGTGGAGTGGCTGTCGTCTTGTTTCTGGCGCTGAGTGGCTCGTAAGCTATAGCGCGTCTATCTGTATGCGGGGCAATATAGCAAAATTGGAAACGTCTTCAAGGTGGTCAAGGAGAGAGAGAAAAAAATGAAATGAAAACGGAAACAAAGGAAGCCGAACGGGTAAATAATGTTCTCTATGCCACTGCGTCAAAAAATGATAAATAATATGAATAAATAGTGCACGCATTGAGTTGTCGATGTGTCCTGCTAGAGAAAGCTTTTGTCTCATTTTTAAAAGCTGCGTGACCTCGAGTGCGGAAGTCATGTTAACATGTAGGGCTGAGCGAACTGAATTGCCGTTTAATTCGTGCTTATTACTCTTTTTTTTTGTCATTTTTAGTGTGAATAATCTCAGTGTGGATTCGCAAGGTAGGACGACTATCGTGAATGTCGTATGCATAAATTATGCTGCTCGTTTATAGCGTCGTCCGCCGCTGTGTCTGAGTGGCTGTGGCTTCGCGCAGCTCAACTCGAGGTACTTCGCGTACTTCGATTAAGGTGCACGTTAAAGAATCCCCAGGTGGCCGAGATTAATGATCAGCTCCCCGATACTCTCTCATAATCATATCGTGGTTTCGGCATGTTAAACTCCAGAATTTAATCTTCAGTTATGTTATCACCCTGATCCCGTACGATCATGATGCACGATAGTTATTAGCTGAGCTGTATGGTTGGCTCAATACCTTGCGGGGGAAATCAGCGCAGCTACTTGTTTTGGCAGGACGGAAGTATTCAGTGATCAGTATAAGATAGCTTGCACGTGACGTCACGGACTTTTTGCCGTGCTGGGTCACAGACATGGCGCCTAGGATGACGTCAGTGCAAGTAATCTACATGAGCGTAAATATATACATTCAATTGGTAGTTCAGCAATGCACCGTCTTCCTGTCGTGCTGTCAAAATAAGTGTCCGTCTTTTCTTTCTTTTTTTTTCCGAAAATGGTACGTGAAATACACTTTCCGGTGCAGTTTCCTATGTGCACTGTTTTCTCACGACCCCATTGTCACCGCCTCCTCCTTCTCTCCCTGTCCTATCAAGCATGAGAATGTGTTCAGTGGGGGGCAAGGGTTTCTCTTCACTCTCTTATCTTTATTCGGCAAACGTCGCGAGGCGGGTGCACTGCCCTCTGTCCCGGAGGACGACGTGAGCGCGCGATGGGAATTGTTTACAGCGGGCGTCGCCGTCTCCCTTTTTATTATTATTTTTTTTTCTTCTCTTCTCCGCGCCGGCTTAGCAACGTACTCCGGTTGCGGTGTTGTTGCTGCGGCTGGTGTACTATGACGTGAGCAACGCGATCTGCAGTGTGCGCGACGCGTGCCGTCGGCTCTGTTGAGGGCTGTATTGTGGCTGGGTTATTGTGCTGGAAGGGTGTAACGGGTGCTCCAAGGAGAGTTATTTCGTTAAACGAGATCGATAAGTTGTGCCTCTCGAAGTGCGATTAGGTTGGTCTCCCCGAGAGTGGAGGCTCGGTAAGCTACATAGGAAAGACGCGAGCAAGGGGACGGGAGGGAGGCAGAAGAAGAAAGAAAGCAGAAATCAGATCAACGGGGTTTAAAGAGAAACAACGCTAAATGAATTACGGTAAATTATAAAGTATTCTCCCGAAACTCTGTTTCTTTGTGCGTTAAGATGCTTATTACTAGAGGAAAAAAATGAAGACGGAGCTTCCATTTTTCGAATTTGGCGCTGAAACCCCAGTGCGGTACGTTACTGTGACGTCACTGATTTCAGAGGGTGTTTAGTATTTTTGGCCGTTGTGGCGCGGTAAATGTTCTCGAAGCTTGCCAACTTCATCCTTTGGCTCCTTTAGCTGGAATAAACTGTTGTCTATCCGTACAGTATAAGAAAAAGAAAAAAAGTTACCTAGACCTGAGTTGACTACGTCAAAAATCCATGACGTCACGGCGACCTAGTGCGGGATCTTCGAGGCTGAGTCGCCACCAGTCATTGCGTATTCTGGTTTATCAAGGACACGCAAGTCTAGGTGTTGCACACGCAAAGTT
This sequence comes from Dermacentor silvarum, assembly GCF_013339745.2. Classification (NCBI taxonomy): domain Eukaryota; kingdom Metazoa; phylum Arthropoda; class Arachnida; order Ixodida; family Ixodidae; genus Dermacentor; species Dermacentor silvarum. Next base: position 100,687,054 of record NC_051156.1, read on the forward strand.
AGGGGACGCAAGTAGCAGGGCGTACACACGAATGCGAAAAGAAGGTATACAAAAAAAAAAAACGCGAGAACGGCGTCGGGCATTGGGCACGCTAAGACGCTTGGAGGCGTTAATAGAGAGGTTTAGCTTGTCCGGTATTCGGGTAAACGCGGGCGGTCCAGGCGTTGGGGCGTGTTGGCGAAACCGTAAACGTGAGCGGCCTGCATTGGGCTGCCACCTGGGGGCGCAGAGCTCAAACAGATAAAAGCAGCTAATATTGCAGTAACCAAGTGTATGCTACTTCGCTTCGCTGCTGGTGTAAATTTTCGGCAGTGGCGTAATCGTGTTGCTGCCGAAAATTTACACCAACAGCGAAGTAAAATACACTTGGTTACTGCAATATTAGCTGCTTTTCTCTGTTTGAGCTCTGCGCCCCCAGGTGGCAGCACCATGCAGGCCGCTCACGTTTACGGTTCCGCCAACACTGCCCCAACGCCCCCGTCCGCCCGCATTTACCCGATTACCGGACAAGCTAAACCTCTCTATTAAAGCGACAGCTTTAAGGGCCCCGTTACGCAGAAAGCATAGCGTGACCGGCGTTGACCGTGAGCGAAAATTGCTTATCAATCACAGAACTCGGTTCCTTGCAGCACCATGAGATGGCGCTCGCTTCCGCGCATTCGCGGCAGTAGCGGCGCCGACCGTGCGGAGGAAAGGGGGAAAAAGAACCAGAAAGCTCGCCTTCGTGCATAGCGTTTCCGCGAGCGTTTCCCGGTAAAGATTACGGTTGCATAAGCTGCAGTTGCCGGGAAGCGTGATAAGCAGTCAGGGACCCTTTAATGCTATCGCGTTCTACTCTTAAAGGCGAAACTTAAGCGTGACGGTGACAAGAACTTTATTTGGTCCTGAGAAACTGTGGGACCCGGGGGAGCCGAACGCTCCCTCAGGTCAAGTCGGTGGCTCCGCCCACGATGGCACCGGTGGGCGAAGTCCCGTTGCGATGTCGTGGGCCCTCAGGGACGGCCTGGAGCTGGATGTGGTGGTTTACGCTTTAAGCGTCTCCCAAATTTTTTTTCTAAAACTCCGTAATGGCTTTTTTGTATTAATTATGAAAAAAGTAATTTACTAATACAGCTAAACTTGTACCTATAACGTCCCAAAGCGACGCACGTGTTACGGAGGGGGGGTCCGTATTTATTTCTACATTTCGGGGTTCTTTTACATGCACCTAAAAACGCGCGAGTTTTTGCATTCCGCCCCTGCCTCGAAGTGCTGTCGCCGCGGCCGGGAGTCCAACCCGCGACGTCGTGCTCGGCAGAAGAACGCCAGAACCACGTGCGGTCACAATGGCCGGTGCTGAAACATTTTTCGTCGCGATATATACCGCACTTACTTCTGGATACTCTTGAAACGAAACAAAAAGAGAGTGCTCTGCGCGTTCCACAGCGCACCGTGTGTGCGCCACGTGCGGACTATGTGCTGCACGTGTCCTTCGAGCCACGTGCCAGCATGCCGGACGGCAGCCAACGAAGTGCATTTTTGCGCTGCAAGCCCGTCGCGGTATAGTGCATGCCACATTGTGCTGCTAGCGGCGAGATATAACCCGTGTTGCAGATGTTGACGGGGCGTGCTCGCAAAGATTGGCCGTATATCAGCAATGTATTCTAGCAGTGAAGGCTGGCTGTAAGGTGATTTAGAACTACTGTCTATACGCGGTGGAGCGTGTACGGGAACACTATATGGTGATTCTTACCGCGGCGCTATCTGGTGAAACCAAGGAGGTTCCAAAAAGTTTTTTTCTTAGTTTTTTTTTAAATATTTTTTTCCAGAGTACAAGCTCCCGTAGCTCCTTACCAGCAGAGGTGAAGCCAGCGCTTCCCGTCACCTCTAAAATGAAGCCGTGACAGGTGGAGTCCGCTCACAGATCGTCTATTAGTTCCGTTAATGTAAGTGCTAGATTAATTGGAAATTGGTAGCTGTTCGTTCTCGAAGACAGCATTACCTTCGGTAAAGTATGGATAGCGTGATCTCCAATAAAATTTGCCAGGTCGTTCAGGCTTGACCCTAAAGCCAGTAACACAAATATACGCGCCGACCAGCATCCGTACGGCAAAATCAACCATATTGCCGTATAGACTCGTGTAACGGCCGCAATTTTTTTTGCCACAATTTTGACGAGGTGCGGCCCTTACACGGGAGTTTTGGTTCCGGCCCTTACACGGAAGCCTGTCGTTCATTCGTTGCTTTGTGATCCAGAGTTGTATGTACGTGTACCACGGAAGCCCGACCGACAATGTATGTAGCGCCAGCCTGTAGATGTATACGTGTCGGTTCGTATAGGTGTCTCTAAAGCACACAGGTCTCTTAACGGAATAGCGCGTGATATGGAGCAGTTTATTTGATTTCCTTATGTCATGGGCTACCCCATCTTTGGACCGTTGTTTACACGTGACACTGGCTGTGTGCCCACTCTTGGCCAATCGTCTAGAATGGGTACAGGTGCCAGTGACGCAAGTTATATACAAACGTGTCGTACTCCCACGTGACGGCGCTGCGTCGGCGTATCGCAGTATTTGGTGTTTTATTGCGATAGCAATTATATGGACACTCCAAAGAATATTTCTGCCGTCGCCGTCGCCGTGAGGTTCCGTATGACGTCAATGGAGATGAAATCGTCGCCTCGCGCCGCCGAACGCTGTATGTGCGAGTGAAAGGGCGCGAGGGACGCGCTCTTTCACGGGGAGTGAACCCACGGCGGAGAACAAACGCGCGTTCTGCGCCGTGCTTCCTTAAGGGCTGCAGAAGTAGGTGTCTCTTTCCTCCTTTACAATCACCATATATGTAGAGCAAACGCGCCTTCTTCCGACGCGCGAAAGGCCGTGGGGGGAGGGGGGGAAGGGAGGTGACGTTTAGCTGCGGCACCAAGTGCCTATTTATATCAGAGGCTCCGGCAACAGTCAGCAACGCCGCACACATTTTGTGCGAACGCGGGCAAAACGCCGACGGCGTCGACATTAGTTCTGCGTGTTGCCGGTGCTGCTGCATGTCCAAGTTTATACAGCTGATAAAGTTACTATCGTATAGCTACTATAAGCTACTACGTATAGCTCTCTACAAATTTGCTGTCGCAATTGATGCTTCGCCTTTCCGGTGAAACTGCGACCACTTTTTCTTTTCGGCATCACTTGTGAGCAGCCTATCGTGCGTGAACGTTTAGTGGAATTAATGAAATCACAGGTTGCATAAAATGACAATAAAGACAAATGTGTATACACATCGCATTTAGCTCTATAGCAATTAATTCATAGCGATTCCAACATGTACGTGAGATCTGCACAATTTTTCCCCCGGAATTTATCGGCGGAAGTTCTCTACGCCTGGTTGAAGTTTTGTCGGTCGGACGTATAATATACGTGGACTTATCGAAAGGCGAAAGATTCCGCGACACAGTCACTCCCTGTAGAACAGCGCGAGTACACACCACTGTCCAGCTAAAGAAAGCTTGGATACATGCGCCAGCAGATTACGTCACGGTCATTACCGTGACGTCACGGCGAAGGCGAACTTTGAGCGTCGGCGTTCTTCGGGAAGTATTTTTTTATTTTTTTATTTTATTTTTATTTTTATTTTTTTTTTTTTGTATCGCGAAAGCATATAGCTAGAGAGCAGGCCGGCGCCCTCCGGTTTTGTGAGCGGCGCTTGCACTGAATGCCAAGAGAAGAAAGCTTAGCGAAATTCTCTTCATTAATATACTTTTTTTTTTTTTTTTGCTGGCGTGCGTATGACCGCTGACGTGCTACTCTGCATATTATCGTTTCTTCTTCGGTTTTGCCACTGTCCTCTGGAATACTTGAATCCCCACCCATTCCTAGGTTGCCGCGATACGCGCTGCGTATTGGTTGTTGCTTTCATTTTCATGTTGTAAGCCTACACCTATCCATCCATACCTGAGGTCTCAAACTCAGGTTAGCACTATTGAAATCTAAACATATGCCGATGTGAAGAAAGGAAAGGAAGAGGCTGGATTTCAGCTTGTGTACAACAGTCCCCCATTTTGTCCTCTTCGCACGACGTGTACTTCTCAGCGCCTCGCTATCTCAACTGCTCGCGTCCGCTGCGCTTATATTAGAGAGTTTTAGATAAGGGGACACAAGCGGCTTGCGTGCCCTCATCTAAAACTCTCCATTTGTGTGGGACGCTATCCACGGGAGCGTGTTTAGAGCTTAGCATATAAATGCGCATTTAAATATCTAAATGCTGCACACAGTTTTGAAAGGGCGCGAGCTTGAGTTTATTTTTTAAGCGAAGATTTATAGGCTCACAAGTGTCGGAGGTGGTGGTGTAATCAAGCTGAAAAGTGGGCCGATCCTGGCGATAGTACAGAAAATGTCCAAGCTCAATGGCACATACCCCTGTCGTGTGGGCCGATCCTGATGATAGTGCAGGAGGTGTCCAAGCTCAATGGCACATACCAGGGACAAAGAAAGAAAGAAAGAAAGAAAGAAGAAGGAACGGAAAGAAATAGAAAAAAAAAGAAATCACGTGCGGCGCACACCCGAATCGAATATGCTGCACGCGTGATCACGTGACACGTGCGCGACCAGTCAGGTTCGTTTGGTGTGTCGCGAGGCCCTAGGGATATGGAAGGAAAGCGGGTTGGCGCGCGCTCCTCCGGGCTTCCCTCGCCTCAGATCAGTTTCGGCGAACAGATGGGAAGGCCACGCGTGGTGCGCTCTGCAAAGGAGCAAGCTGCGTTTGATGAACGCCGGCGTGAACTCGCTTGTCAAAGGGCTCGTCGTCGACTTGCCGATTCTAGCGTGAGGGCTCCCCTAGCCGAGGTTCGCCGTCAGCGAAGAGCCGACGATCCCGAGGCGAGGGCTTCCAAAGCCGAAGCCCGCCGTCAGCGACGAGCAGAGAATCCCGAGGCGACGGCTTCCGAACGTTACCCTGACGACGGTCAGATACACACACGACGAGCTTCGCTTATACCCCGATTTTCTCGACAGGGGAAGGGTTGGTGATCTTTTGAAATGGCACCCTGCTTATTATGTTGCGTTATCTATACCAGTGTTCCTTATTTATGTTCCTTATATAACCGCTGACCGACCAATGTGCTACCCGGGATGTTGACCCTTGTGAGGAGGCACGCAGTGCTTGCATCATTTTGTGTCACGTCTCATGTGCATCTCGTGAACATGTCTGAATAAATTGAAAATGAAATTCAGTGGAACCCATGTACCGCCGTTACCACGTTTCAAAATGGATCTTCTCGTCATCATCATCGCTCGTCAACTATACAGGAGAGCGAGTCGCCCCTTGGATAAAAGTGAGCCGGCAGCCAGAGCTCTGGACGCTCAATTGCAGGTTCCCGCTGGGCGCGGCCCGTGCACAGGGTTGAACAGAGAACATTGTTGAACGGCAAGCGGCCCATGAGAACCAATTAGGCGGCTGCTCCTTATCAGCGCCGGTGCAGCCCTTCCGTGCCGACGGCGTATTATTCAGGGTTGCAGGCTTCCCTCCTCACCGCACGCGGCTACCGTAAAAAATGGAAGGAAAACAAGCCCGTCGTCGCGCTTGTTTTTCTTGCGTGGCGCGCATTGTTTTCTTCCCTCCTTTTCGCGCTGCTTACCGAACACAATGCGTACACGCCGGCATGTAGGGCAAAGCAGTGCCGCTGCCTGCGTCCGGCCTTCTCAAGAAGTCGTGTGTCTGCGCACTGCGCGGTGAAGTGCTGGTAAAAGCAGGGTGGTGATGTCGGGGTCGAGAAAGGGCGAAGAGGAGAGATAGAGGGTGGCACGCGCACAAAGGACTCATTACGAGAGACCGGTGGCTCTCTCTCGTCTCGCGAGCGCCCCTTATGCAGAAGAGGGTTAGCGGGCCGGCGACGGCGTCCGTCGGTCTCGGGGGCAATGCATCTCTACGCGCGCACACACGCGCTCGCCTCGTCGTCTTTGTCGTCGAGGCTCTTTTATTTATCGTGATTTTCTTTTTTTTTTTTTTTTTCGTGGACGCGGTAATTGCTCAGCCCAACTGCACCACTAATTCACGTTCACGCCGAGTCACCGGGGCCGTGGAGAAGGGGGGTATGCAGTTGTTGAGGATGGTGGGGCAAGATTTCTCAATGCTCTCAGCCGGAGGTGCGCACAGGGTATTTGTCGCAACGGCGTAACTCGTGTGCCTAAGCTTGCGTGACATTCGTTGCTGCCCCGAGGGAGGGCAGCGAAGGAAGGTGTCGCAAGCACACGTACACCGGCCCGCGGTGTAGGGACAGTGCCGTGGAGGACGCCGTACGTCGTCTGTCTTGTTTGTCTGCTGCCCGCCACCAACCCCGTTAATGAAGGAGTGGGTTCGTGGCGAAATTAAACGACTGGGGCGCGAAGTATTGCGACTGTACGTGTGCGCGAGGAGCAAGAGCGGAGTCGGGGAAGTTTTTTTGAGCGGCGCACGTCAGCCGAGAGAGAGGCAAGATCGGTGCGGGCAGAAGCGAAGACGACGACTGTCTCTGGCAGGGAGAGAGCCTTCGAGACGCTGCAGCCGAGGGGGAGCGGGCTTTCTAATTAACTCCGTCCGAATGTTGAATTAAGCTTTCATTTCCTCGTCGGTGCTCGCCTTCCTCTCCCGCTTCTGTCAGTCCGTAAGCAGATTTGTGCCGGGCGCTTTCTCATAATTAGCGCCGGCGTTTTTTCGACACGAGCGCGCGCCGGTTTTTGTGTGTGTCGGTGTAGTGTACGTCTTGTCGCAAGTGGAGCGGATTTGACTCTCCGGCTTTAGAAGTGGAGACTCTTCGCCGTTTCCTCTAGATCCGCGTGTGTGCCTGGTGTTACGATGACGAGAAGAGACTGCTCGTTTCGTTTTGCGTTACTGTCGGGAGAACCCGAAAGTTCTTCGGAGAAACTGCGCGAGTCGACGGTGCGCTATAATTACGCGATACGGCAGGGGAGAAAAATAAGTAAAAGAAGAATGCTTATAGGAATACAACAGCAGCGCACCGACTTTTCGGGACCCGAGGCCTTAGCCAGGTCTGGAAACGAGTGATAAGCTCTGTCCCAGAAGCGACTGGTACATATAGTACATTATGGTACATTCGACTGGTCGCTTTCGAACGCTCTATACTCCATCTCGCAAGCTGGTTGCAGCACTGTGGAGGCTACACGAATTCTTAGCCAATAGGAAGGCCCCATGCCCCTCGAGTTGTGCTCATCCGTGCCGCGTCGCCTCCTCAGCGTCTGCTTGCCATCCTGTTACATGGTCCGTCGATGGTGGATTCACGAAAAAAAAAAATGTTTTGACGCTGTAACCATAAATTGCGTTTACACACATGCGACAGCAGGGCTTCGCTTTACCTGTACGCTTTCCCTGCAGTTATACCTTGCAACCTCCTTAGCAAGTAGTAAGGACGAACGCCCTCATACATGTTCACCTGCGCCACAGCGTCTGCTCGGCGTCTACTTCGCGTTTGCTCACTACCGTCATCACGTACCATGCATGCTAGAGCGGGGTAGTAAATTAATGATGCAGTGAACAATTAGGCTTTTATAGCGCTCCGCATCGTAAACGCATCACCAATGCTAATGTCGTGGTGCCATCTGTTAACTAGAAATCAAGCGAGTTTTACGGCTCGGTGCCGTGTCTGTAGGCCTAGCAGCGACAAAACAAACAGCCGATCTCAATAATTGCGACAAAACATATCTAATGATTTGACCTCAGCTTGAGATGACACTTAGCGATGACGGAATTTGCGCTTGTTACTGGCTCTCCGCCCTGTCAGCGAGAAACAAGCGGCAAATTCGGATCGAAGTGGGTGATCGGCGCTGTATGGGCGCTGCCATGTTGCCACGGTTAGGGTCACAGTAAGGGCCCATTCACACTTGCGACTAGGCGAGGTCGCGCGACCAATTGCGACTGGCGACCAGAAAACTACTCAAGACGAACGATGTTCACACTTACAAATGCGACCGACGAGTCTCTAAACCGAAATGTATCACGATATGCCGTTCACGTCTGCTTGAAATGTCATCGCCGCGTAAAATAAGCGTCAGCGTATACGGACGTCCTGTTCCTTCGCATCTGATTGGTTCAGCTGTTCTGCGACTGCGGTCGCGCGACTGAAAAATCGAGCAGCGAGCGACTGGCCTGAAACGGTCGCATTTCGAGAAAAGCGACCATTTGCGACTACTTGCGACTATAGTCGCTTTGCGACCAACTTGGTCGCGCGACCTCGCCTAGTCGCAAGTGTGAATGGGCCCTTAGGGCCACAGTAATTGGTATACGACGTGCATGCGCGAAGGTCCTAACATGTCGCGTATCGCTGTACCGTATCGTGTAGCGAGCAAAAATAAAACCTAGCCACTAATCAGCCAGTTGCGCCCGGAACTATATAACGCTGCGCAACGATACTCCCTGTGTACGCCTCGTACCTTCCAGAGTGCTACAACCAGCTTGTGAGATCGAGTGTAGAGCGCGCTGTCGGTGCGCTTTACATTCGACAGGTCGAAAATTCTGTTCGGCAAACATTCGTCCGGCCCATTCAGAGCGTGCCGCTCCAACTCAGAGCGCTCGGAGGTGTTTCATCTTCGAGAAGGGAGTGCAACCGAGATCCTCCTCCGATTGATCCGGGAGCGGCTGAAGGTTCGGCTCGGTTACATTGCTTCGTCTGTATCCAGTCTGGTGGGCTCCGCATCGCTGCACACCAAACGGAGCGCGGTACAGGAACAAGTCAAACGTACCACAAGAATGCCGAAGTGTAGAATCACGCTCGGTTAGCCTAGAATGTGCGCCATTTGGCCAGTATTTCACCGCACTGGAACTCTACAGCTGGCGCGTCACCCAGTCGGGAGTTCGATTATGGGCATGCGCTTGACCCTCCGCGTCAGGGTATCGTCGTCTGCTCGGTCGTAGCAGACGACGATAGCAGGGTTAGCTGGAGGGAGAGGTTATTTACAGCACGTTCCAGAAGGCGCCCCCGCTCCTGCTTTTGCACACGTCTCCGAGCCGTTAACTTCCGTGCAACCTTTAAATGAATGTGTCATCAACAACAAAAAGGGTGGGGGTCAGTAGCGCACCCAGGATCTCTGCCAGGGGGGGGGGGGGGGGGGGTGACAGTTTGCCAATACCATCTAAACAGCACTAATTTCGATTTTTTTCACGGGAAATTGTAAAAAAAATGCGCTTTTTGCGAGTGTGCAGACGATTGCGCGTCTTACATCTTAGTTGCAGTACTGAAATGCGTAAGGAAAGAAAATGGGTTAAACAAAAGGGGGGGGGGTTAAGTCGGCCTCAGGGGGGGGGGGGTTACAACCCCCGAATCCCCCCCCCCCCCCCCCCCCGTCGGTGCGCCACTGGTGGGGGTGAGTGACAAGACAACGTATCGCCAAGCGGCATCTATGCATGTCCCCTCCTTGCTCTGCAGGCATGGTTTCGCCTCCTGCCAGACCTAGTGGAAACAAGAACATGTACTGCAGAAGCTAAATTATAGTGTGCTAGAATCCAGCATTTTAGTGTACTATAGCCAAAGGAATAAAAAAGTATGTTATACGGGCCTTTCGGAACGTACTGTAATGAACCTTTCCTGCAGCAGGACGCGTCTGCAGCGATAAAATTCGATTCGTCTGCACTTCCTGGAGTGGTCGAGGAGGCGTTTTTCGTTCCATGTCGGTGAAGGTATCGTACGGAACGAGTTCACGGCATTTCCTGTACTTGAGAGGGGTGGGAGGTACAGAAGTAGTGCAGGGCGGTTGCAGGCAGCAGTGCACGAGTTTGAAGGTGGCACTGAAGTAGCACTGAACTAGCTCACGAAGTGCGAGGCGCATTCGAATGCCTGGACCTATACTCTGGGCCCTGATTGGTGAGAGTGAGTGGACAGCTAGAAGTACTGCGTACGCTCGGAGGCCTGAGATAATGGATCCTCGCGTTCACTGCAATTTGCTAGGCTTCATTAGGTGCACGTTTCTCGCCAACGGCCACCACAAATTTGACCAAAGACAAGCTGCCTACGGTTCCACTTTCTTGTGCTGCTGTCGTGTAGTACGTGTTAAAATGTCTTCTGTTAATTTATTCTATTTTTGCCACCATATGCACAGAACAGAGGTGTCCACTTAGAAATCAACATGCCTACATTCAAAAGAAATACAGTGTCAGATAAGACGCCTAACATAGGCCCTGGCTCGATAATAAAATCAATCTACAGTTTAAACTCGATTTAACGATGGGATGTCCACTCTCGAATCATTTCGTTAAATCGGGAAGTTCGTAAAATCGACAAATGAATTTTTCGGTCCATCGAAATCTAAAATTGTAACGTAGCGACACCCAAAAGCTACCGCGGCATTGTATTTGCCGCTACCCCACCCCTGCGCGTGTGAGAAGACCGCGATGGTGGCCCGAATTGCTTGTGCGATGCAGGCCAGGTAGACGGTCACGGGAAGCTGACAGGCTGCCGATATGCAAAGGTGCGGGCGCAAAGACCGTGACTAGGGCGCCTAGAGATGTTTTAACGCGACAGCGTTAGAGCGCAACCTCGAAGAAAAACCAGTTAGTGTCAAAATTAGAAAGAAATCACCGCTTTTTTTAAACTTATTTGTTTTAGGGAAAACGTCGTTAAATCGGGTTTGGTCGCCATTAGTTTTGTTAATTCGGGTTGATGACAACAATAAACCCTATGGGTACCTGCCGGGGAATGAAAAATTCTTCGTTATATCGGGAACTTCGTAAAACCGTCTTTCGTTAGATCGAGTTTTAACTGTATTGCAGTCTCTTATGGCGCTTTATCAGTGGTTCCAGCAGCGCTTCGCCTAGTTTCCTTATAGCAGCCCCGTTATCTTGTAATGAAGACAGTAGTCCGCATATTCCGAGGGCCAAACCTAATCTGTTGTAGTACTTGTATGATAACGCGGTCCCAGGCCAACGCGCCCGTGTGAGGCCTGGACATGGAGAACCTAAGCCGCTAGCGCTTATCACTTGGCTGTGCGCAAATGCCTGTAAAAGCTCAGAAGCCTTTACACTGCTATCCCAGCCCAGTAACCGGCGATCTCAACACCTTGGACTACTTTATGTCCATCATAGTTCCATTTTGAGCGCTTCAGCCATGGAAACATTCGCGACGGATAGCACTCATGCAGCAGTCGGCTGGTTCCTTTGATCCCTGTCTCAATTCCGAACAACAAAAGTGTTTACCGTATTTCCCGGCATATACGCGGCCGTTAATTCTTTCCCAAAAAATTTCGCGCCTTAAACAACTGTGCAACTGACGTCGTACTTGCGTACGAAACCATGTATGCTGGCGCGACTAAATATGTAGGAGGAGGAATAAACATTTATTGTAGAACCAGCACTTTATGATGGCCGGGCCTAAGCCTCCCATGAGGGGACGTCGAGGGCTTGCCTCGCCGCCGCCTCACGGGCGTGCTGGGTCGCCCAGGTTTGGTCGTCGAGGGCGGAGCTCCGCAGAGCCTCACGCAACCTCGACGAGAGGGTCGTGGTGTTAATTTGTGTGTACTGTGCTGGGCACTCCCACAGCATATGCGGAAGCGTAGCCGGGTGAGTGCCACAGCACCGGCAGTTGGGGGTATTGTAAACTTCAGGGAATATAAGGTGGAGGCGGGCGGGTGAAGGGTACGTATTTGTTTGTAGCAGACGCAGGGTGGTAGCCTGCGCCCGGCTGAACTTGGGGTGAGGTGGGGGGAAGGTTCGGCGACTAAGGTAAAATGCCTTAACGAGATCGTTGTAAGTAGTCAGACTGTCCCTGGTGTCCAACTCGTCCCCAGTGTCTCCTGCGCGGTTGACTAGTCCTCGCGCAATGGAGTGGGTGACCTCGTTGAGGTTGGGGAGGTGTGGGTGGACAGGGCCCGCATAGGCCGGGATCCATGTCAGGGAGATCATGTTGTCTTTAGAGTGTGGTGCCTGGCGGAGAATACGAAGCGCTTGAGGAGAAATACGGCCTTTGCTGAAGTTAGTGACGGCTGAGCGAGAGTCACACACGATGGTGTGACAGGTGGGATCTAGAGTGGCCAGGGCGATGGCCACTTCTTCAGCCGTTTCGGCAGTGGGGGTAGTAACGCTGGAGGCGTGGTGTAGGACTCCATCGCGTGTGGCGACGGCCACAAATCGTGTGTCATGGGTATATTGGGCTTCGTCAACAAATGTGACGCCAGGTACATGAGCAAGGGCTTTTATGATAGCTCCGGCCCGAGCTTGGCGCCGGGCCCTGTTATATTCAGGGTGCATATTTCTACGGATAGGGTCTGTGTGGATCCAGCTACGGATGTCAGTCGGGATCGATTGTTTGAGGCCCTGTTGCTGATGGTAAGTGAAGCCAAGCGTGGATAGAATAAAGCGTCCCGTTTCAGTAAGGGTGAGCCGTTCAAGCTGAGAGCGTTGTTGTGCATCAATGAGTTCGGCAAGGGTGTTGTGAACTCCTAGTTGGTTGAAGAGTTAAGTACTGGTGTAATCCGGGAGGCCAAGTGCTTGCTTGTAGACCCCTCGTATGAGGGTGTCGAGCTTGTTTTGCCCAGCCCGGTACCAGTTGAGGTACGCAGCAACGTAGGTAATGTGGCATATGACAAAGGACTGCACGAGGCGGAGAATATGTACGTTTTTTTTTCCCACTATTGCAAGAAACCGTGCGCGGCAGCATTTTGAAAGAAATGGAATCTTGTATTAACAGTAGAGCGACCGTTGTTACAGATGTGTGCAGGCAGAGCAGCGGCAGCAGTAGCGTAGCAGCTGTGAAGGCCGCCAGCGTGACCTCGGTGATATAGTTATTGGAGGCCATGCTGTGGTTTGCTGTTATAGTTTCGTTTTTCCATGAAAAGGTTAAACCCGCAGAACTGACGCAATAAATAACAAAAGGGTGCAACAAATTTTTACTGCTACGTTGTGCCGCGCGTGTTACAAAAAGCACCACATCAGCATCAGTTATCTGCGCGACAAGTCGCTGTACTTCCGGCTTCCGGTCGCCATTTCATTTTGTGTACGTGTGTGCAGTAAAACCCCAATATGTCGAATCTGAAGGGGATCTGAAATAAGTTCGATATATAGGTAATTAGATATATATGAAATGAAAATTTTATCGAAAAATTTTAAAGGAGACTTTACTGCTGTTCATTATACATAATTCGTTATATCCGGGTCCGACTGTATTTGAGTAGGGTGGCTAGTTAGAGTGAAGTGCAATAAATATTGGTTGACTTCGTCAAAGAGTGTTGGGTGTTGGTTGAATTTTCTTTTTCTTTTTCTTTTCTTTTTTTGCTGCTAGAATTTGCTGCTCATAAAAGTTTTGCTTACGGAAATTTTGTGCCTTGAAATGGGTAAGTTCGGAATTTCGCGAAGAGTGTACATGCGGGCATCGTTTCATTATACCAACCGAGTTAAAATTAAAATAGGCCATTTATTTCGAAACCCGAGAAAATAGCGGCGGGGGGAGGGGGGGGGGTGCTGCTTATAACCGTGAAAATGCGGTATATCGTACCCCTGCTCCGAGTCCCGCACGACATCAAAGTTACCGATACGGCGTAAGAAAAAAAAAAGCAAGAAGAAAAGAAGAGCACTGCTGATAAAAACAAAAAGTGTTATCTGGTGTGCCTTGCGCACTACAGCGCCTACAACAAAGCCTTCGGCCGCTTATCTGGCTGTCCTCTCTCCTTCCGTACCCTTCCATCTGTGGCGGACGCGGAGCCGGCGACCACAAAGCGCGATCACTGACCTGTAATCAACCACGCCATCCGATTGCGTCGTGCGCGCTCTTTTCGCGAGCTAGCCGCACCCAGGAAAACAGGGTGGCCTAGGGTGCCCATGTGCAGGGTTGCCAGGTCTTCGGGAGAAAAGGTAGCCGAAAATTTCCGGAAAGTAGCCAAAAAATGTCGCCAACTGTGTGTGGGAAATGCTTTATTTGGTAGCCACAAAAAAGAAGCCACGGCGTGACAAACCAAGAATTGTCAATTTTTGATGCGAAAGGTAAGAAGGCTTCGAAAAAGACCTGTAGTTTTCTGCTGCACTGATGGCAAACGAGAATAACAGAACAAAAATGTTATTACATATTATCATAACTTACCCTAATGACTAGCTGACATTCTTTGATAATTTCAGTGCAGTAATCTCGCTGCATGCAGTCCTTGCACCACTATGACTTCTCTCCAAACGTTCCCAAGCAAACTGTATGACGTCACACACATCCTACTCTCCCTCGCGTGCAGTCGCAAGCGCCTTTAAGAAACGTACTTACATAGACACTGGCACCTGTAATGTCATGGCAGCCATGATGCATTTTTGGTTGTTGCAGTTGCTTTTGGTGCCAAGAAGCATGGTCTTCGAGATTTGCTATCAAGGTAATCGTTACTGGGGGTGGGATTAGTACACCACCTATTGATTCTGTCCAACGCAACTCGCGAAAGCATAGTCTTGAAGATTATTTATTTACTGTTACCCAGAGAGAGCTTCTTCAATTATCAGTCCCCGACAGTTCGGGACTGCCCGAGGCGGCGATTTCGGCCGACGAGGGTTGCGTATGAAGTGTCTCGAGCAGTCCTGGACAGACTGGGACAAGTCGAAGAGACCCACTGGCCATATCGTGGCTATGATATGTTTTTAGCTTCTGGATTTAGTTCTGGCACTTGCAAGACACAAAAGCATGGACTTTTGGGGCTATCGCTTCGAGGCAGCCATTGGAGGGAGTGTAATTTGGACCCTACCTATATCAATTACCACCGCCAAAAGTAGCCTGAAAATAGCCAAGTCGCCAACCACGATTTCCAGGATTTCTTGCGCTACAGCACCCCGATGTTGTCAAGCGCCCGGAGGAGTGCTTGAGAGCATGCAAGCTCAAGCACTTAGAACTTGTCTTGGCCTACCGCGATGCGCCTCAACAGCTGCAACAATTGCCATCGCCAGGGAATATCCCATCAGAACGTATGTCGCCACAGACACCCTTCGAAATCATCTTCGGCACCTTTCCCGACTACAGTCTTGCTTCTCTCTCGGAAAGTAGGCCAGATGCAACTTTTTCGGGCATTGTAACCTCCTATCGATCTTCTCTTCCATCGGACTTCACGCCTGCCGCAAGACCACCTTGTCCTTTGTGGTGTCTCCAGCAGCCACAAGTGCGGCTCTCCATTCCAGGAGTTACAAAGAAGTCCGACTTGCCAACTTGTGCCCTGAATCAAGCTGCTCTACATATGCTGCATGATTCGTACTCTGATCGAATT
This sequence comes from Dermacentor silvarum, assembly GCF_013339745.2. Classification (NCBI taxonomy): domain Eukaryota; kingdom Metazoa; phylum Arthropoda; class Arachnida; order Ixodida; family Ixodidae; genus Dermacentor; species Dermacentor silvarum. The sequence goes on from NC_051156.1 coordinate 100,702,230, forward strand.
CACATTTATACAGATGGCTCTTCGACTCTGACCAGCTCTACTGGTGCGGTAGTTATTCCGCCGGCATCATTCTGCAAGAAGTTCAAGATCAGCCACGTCACAACATCGACAGGGTCTGAACTTGCCGCCCTCCGTAGCGCAGTGCTTTATGTGCATGAACAATCACCAAATAATTGGGCTATATTCTGTGACTCAAAGGCAGCCCTACAGTCACTTTTATCAGCTCTGCGCCGCAGCCCACATGAACAATTGGTAGCAGAGATACGATTATGCTACCATCAAGCGGTGGTCAGAGGCCACGACATAGTATTTCAGTGGCTACCTGGGCACTGCAACATCACTGGCAATGAATGTGCCGACAAAGCTGCCCGTGAAGCACATGACGAATATGAAAGAATACCAATACCATTGTCAAGATTGGATGCAGCGCGGCACCTCAGCAGTCTTGCCCATACTATAACTCTAAGAAAATGGCATACACCAGAGTTTACCAACCGGCGCCTATATGCCATGGACCCACAGATGCAAGTACGACTTTTACCCAGTTTTAAACGACATGAAGAAACCTTACTGTGTCGCCTGCGATTAGGAGTTTCTTTTACGAACTCCTATTCATTCCTAATTGGAATGGCGGACAGTGCCAACTGCAGCACATGTGGTGTTGAGGAAACCACCAGACATCTCTTATGTGGCTGCCCTAGATACGAAGAAGAGAGGATTGCCCTTCGGACTGCTTTGGGGCACTTAGACGACAGGCCTTTTACGGAGGAGACGATCTTGGGCCCGTGGCCTCGTGCGTCTTCTATGTACAGGGCTACAAAGGCGCTGCTGCGTTTTTTGAAGTGCACAAGCCTGTATGACCGCCTGTGACGAAACTCAGCGATGAACGCTTGACTGTAAATGTGCAAGGTGTGAACTGTGAACTTCTCTCTTCCTTCTCCTCTTTCAATCCCTTCTCCCCCTTCCCCAGTGCAGGGTAGCCTACCGGGCTCAGCCTGGTTAACCTCCCTGCCTTTCCCTTATGACTTTTCTCTCTCTCTCGGGCACCAGGAGCCTCGAAATGTAGCTTATGACAAGGAAGTCTAGCACGGCTGTGAACGACACGAAGGGCGCCGACAGGAAGACACAACAGCGTATGTTTAGCCAGGCGCACCAGGAACAGCGTCGAGCCCGAGCCCCACTTCAGTAGCGCTGGCGATCCGGCTGCGGAGCTCTACACGACGCACTTCTTCTTCCTTACAGCTAATTTGGCAAGAAGTCACCAAACCTGGCAACCCTGCCATGGGGGAAGGAAAAACACTCTAAGGGACCGTCGCATAACAATTTTGAAGCCTAGTCATAAAAAAAATATAAATGAAAGTTCATGGAAAGTAAGCCCTGACCCATGTGGAGAGTATTGGGAGAGCCGAGCAGTTAGCGAGGACTGACCCTGTAGAAGGGCATCTCAATATGTCTTGTAAGGTTTGGCAACCTTCGAGTGCCTACTTCCCAATTGTCAACACGCAGATAGGCCCCGAAGAGAGGGAGGGTCAACATCAGAGGAGGTTGTCTTCTCAAGGCTAACTACTGTCTAGCATCATTCTCCCTCCTAGTTTTTTTTCTTCTTCTTCCTTCATGTATTCCGGACACTAGTTTGATGAAGCCGATGGCTAGTAAAATGGGCTATAAGCTCTGATGTCATTAAAGATGAATGTCTTTACCAGCACGCATATTCTTCGTGCAACTCTGGAATGACAAATGCTGATGTTTAATTTTCTGTGGTAATGGAGCCATCACTGTATACATGAATGAAGTCTTGGTATCTTTAAAAATGATGATGTGGAAACCAACTGTATCGCTTCACCGGCTGGTACTTCATTTTTACTGCAGAGGCCTTATTGACATTTCAGTTATTGGTAGTTCAAATTTGTGTTGCCAGAAAATTGACATAGGAAACTGCAGAACGTACTGTTAGAACACAATGTATATCTGTTCCGGGATGACTCTCAATACGTAAAACGAGCGGATGGAAGAGTGCTGGATGACTAGTCGAAAAAGGTGGTGACGTATCTTCACATTCTAGATCACATTACTGGGCGTTCTCGTGCCTCTTCTCACATTACTGAATTGGTTATTGCTGGTGGAACTCCAAGCTTGCCCACTCGGAATGAAAGCCTAATTAAGTCAGGGGGCAGCATTGGCAACAAAATAAAGAAGGAACTTAGTGGCTATGGGGGGCTGTCAGCCTATTTTGATGTTGCACATGAACATAGCTGATGGTCGGTCACTGTGGTGTTACAGCTCACACCCAGCTGCTAGACCTTGCTCTGTAATCGAGAGGCTATGTTTTGGTTTGCTCCATTTCAGCACGTGCCACAATTTGTGGGCTGTTTTCGCATGCAGAGCTCCCGGATTCTTTTAACTCCTTTCTGTTCTATTTTCTTTCTTGAACTCCCTAAACTCAGCTAAATGAAATATTCATATTTCAGCCTCATCCGTTTGCAGAAGAATCGGTGGGAAAAACATTTACCTTGAAGTGTATTTTTACAGGGGATAGTTGACAGCATTGGGAGGTAGAAAGAACCTTGCAGGTTACTAATCTTTTACATCATCTCCTTGTGATTGTCTTGTGCGGTTGTGCTCATTGAGTCTGAATCTTAATACGGCTGTGTCTCTCTTTCTTTTTATTCTTACCATGCAGGGCGTACTCCTTGGTGGACTCATCACGCGTCTCCACCTTCCTCATCTCCATTCTGCTCATGGTGTATGGCAGCTTCAGGTGAGGCCACTTGTCACATGCCCACACAAGCCAACACAAGTCACTCAGAACATTGGTGCAGTACTCCTGCCCACTGTCATGTGTTTGGGTGGGACACATCGTTTTCCTTTCTTTTGCTTATTCGTGAAATGGTGTGTAAAAAAAAAATACTGACAAAAATGTGCGCCCCCCCCCCCCCCTTTTTTGTTGTTCATGCGAAAGCATCAAATGGCCTATTGAGTGACAAAGCCGGCCTCTGTCGTCTGGAGCAGTGAAATGGCACCTAAATTCCCATTCGCTGCTACACCACGTCACAAACATGCCTCGATGGAGCAAAGAGCAGGCGAAAGGGAACGCCCGTTGCCGTGGTAGTGCGCCAGGTCTTGCATATGAGTGGAGAGGGCATTGCCGTGCAGGACATCAGTGGCATACGGTGTTGGCACTGCAAGCTACTGGTGCTTGCTGGCTCGGGCAGCACGTACCACCACATCGTTTCAGTGACATGAATAGTCTCCGGTTCACGTCCAAAGCCATACTAAACTTGGCGCGCCTATGAAATAGTCGCAATAAAAGGTAACATAATTAACTATTGGTTGCATGCTCGATGAATTGGGGCTCCATGGCGTAATTAATGTGTCGAGAGCTATCCAAAAAGGAAATGAAGATTAGACAAATATTTTCTGTCAGTATTCCTTTAATACCAATTAAATGTGATTTTCTACAGATGTGTGTGGTGCTGTCAGGAATGTATAAAACATTGTGTTGCATTGAGATGCCATTGCTCCTTATGGTCAGTGCCAGTATGCTTGTATTTGTGTATGTCGTGATGGCGTTATAGGAACTGAGGTCAGGTCCTATAGCTAAAGGGCATGCCGCAGGGAGCATGGAGGAAACATGCAAAACTAGCAAGAAGAATCCAATCTTTTATTTCCGAGCACACGCGGCTCGATGAATCGGGATAGTGCTGAAGTGCACCAAAATGAAGCTGAACGACGGGGAAAACAGCGTCTCTGCTAGATGCGTAATTAAGAAAAATCTGGTATAAACTACTCTTAAAATTGGACTACCAGCTACTTTTTTGCACCCATGTCTTGCCCAGAAGTGTCATTGTGTAGGGTGTTTTTATTTGATGTCGTATTTGGAGGCTGTACCTGCCTGTATTGTCCTGAATTGCAATAGTTGGTATTGGTGCCAGACAAAAAGTGCACATTTTCTCAGTGATGGAACTATGCCGCCCCGCCGCCTGTCACTGTTACGGCAAAAGATGGGGTATGCCACAACATTTGCTGTTACAGGAGATAATGGCACCACTTCTTTTTTTTTTTTTTTTTTTTTTTTTTGTCGGGGCAGTTTATCAGCCCCACATTCCTGCAGGCAATGCATAGTTGTAGTTTATGCTGGATGAATCAGGGCAAGTACTGCATCTAGACATGGTATTAAACTAAATGCACTGCAAATTACATATATTGCACAAAACTTTGTTAAAAGCAAGCCAGTGGTTGGTCTAGATGAGTCCCGTACACCCAGCTCCATTATTTATGCAGCATTTGGTAGAAACATGCCAAGTGCTGAAACAGCCTTATTTAACTGGTGTTTCACTAACAGCACTATGTCTTGGCAGCATAGAAGTTTGGCTTTTTGCGAACAGCCTGCATCAAGCATGCATCAGAGTTCATGAAATGATGTAGATTCTCTTCAGAGCCTTGGCTGTTCATGGTGTTTTATGATTCTTGCACTCCCATCCTTTGGTACGGAGAGTTTGCATGGTGTTTGTAATGCATGGCAGATCTTCATGTTCACCTATAAGACATCTCACTTCAGTGCTTTGCTCTGTGACTGCCTCTTGCAGCGTGTCTGCCTCTTGCAGCGTGTCTGCAAAGCATTGTAAGCACATATTTTTGCTAGTTAGAGAATAGTGTCCTTGCGGAACTCAAAGGGGTCCTGCGACATTTATAATGAAGGGCATGGAATGTGTCCACTTTAGAAAGAGCATCTCCTTCCGAAGCCTTTACATTAAAATGTTTTTAAATGCACCTTGCACTAATCGAGTCACCAGCAATCACTGCCCCTGTCATGCCTCCTGCAGCCTTTTTAATCATTTTGTCGATTATGTTGTGTCCAAAGCTGGGCCACCACGCTGTTGTGAAATGAAGCCCGCCTTGCTCTGACTATCACTGCGCTGAGCTTTGGTATCAGCATGGACCTCCAGCATGAAGGCCACAGTATAGGGTACAATGATATCACTTTGCGTATCTGGTAGGAGCATTGTTAGACAGAGATCACATTTGTAGTGCTATTTTGCATTGAGTTCAGTTGTTTCGAAATAGGTCATTAGATAGTGTGTTTCTGTTGTCAACACAACAGACTGAAGGGAAAAACATAGGGAGGATATAATTATTAGTGCACAGTGCTGACAAATAGGGGCAATGTTGCGTCATTGCACAATAATTGTCACTGTCTCACATACGCACATAGGAGAATGAAGTATGCACACTGGCTTAGGGAGGAATGAGTGAGAAATGTGCACTAAGAAGTCAGTACTCTTTGAGACCACATAGTTGACTCCAGACTTCTGCTTTTTATGTCATATTGAGTTCCCCTCTGGTGGAAACATGCATTGCTATAAGTAGCTTAAACATACAAGAAAATGTGGAGTGCTTTTGGCAACCCTCCTTTGTGCTTGATGTGTCCTCACTGTTTCATGCAGAAACGTCAAGAGTAAATTGTGAAGTTTTCATGTCAGTATATAGTTAGTTCTGGTTTATTGCAAGCAGCAGCTAGTTCTTCCAGAACACTTCTGGTCATTCTTCTCTTCCGACTCAAAACTACTGTCACTGCGAGTAAAATTTAATCTCAGTGTCTCCAGCACTGTCATGGTGGTGTTTTGGTTTCTAGTAGGTCACACATTGAAGATGTAACTGTAGGAGGGCACAAGGGGGGGGCTAGTTGTTGAAACTTGATCTTAGAATTTTAAAATAGCGCAACAGGGCGCAGGACAGTAGGACAGGACACCGCAAGTACTAACCTACAGCTGAGGTATCCTTTGAAAATGCCGTACCCGTAATTGAAGTGTGTGCTGGAACTGAGCCGAGGCACTACAGCAGAGATGAATATTGTACTCGGGTGTTGCAGTGAAGGTTTCGCACCTCGATGCACATGGCATTGCCTTGTTGCATGACGGAGTAGTAAATGGCATCTCTTTTCAACGCAGGTCACTCAACATGGAGCAAGAGCAGAAAGAGCGCAACGGCCAGGGAGCTGAAAACAGTTAGTGGCCTCCTCTTATCGTTGCTTTAGATTTCTGTTCATCTCTGGAACTTCGGGTGCTTGCTGTTTCGTTCCAAGCGCTGCATTTAGTGTTGCTCACAATGCTGTGACAAAAACTCCCATGGAATGCACTGGTTTGGAGGAAGGGTGAGGTTATGATTGTTTCTGTATAATATTCAATGGGCACCTAAGGGAAGTATTATTTAAACCAGGTTATACTTCTGGAGTATCATTAAACGATGTGTCATCGTTGCCTTTATTGTAGGTCTGGTAAGCTAGATAGGACATTAAAGAATAAAGCAAAGATGTATGGCGGTGCCAAGTTGAAATTTGTGCACCAGTCCTCCGAAGTGACGAGGATTTCCACAGCACCTGCACAGGATCAGTTAAGTGGTATTAGTAACAAAAGATTGGAACACTTCTGGAAGTAAGCAAAAGCCCGCCAAAAGTAATAACTTTCGTCACTTTTTTTTTTGCACTAAAAGTGTCTGAAGTGCACGGAAATGCCATGAAATTTGTGTTGTCATGCTGACGTCAGTGTCAGTGCAATTTGTGTACGAAAAGTGTGGCTTCCGTTTTCTTCCCTGTTATATTCAGCCTTTTTTTTACGCAAGAAAATGCATATGGAGTTCTGAAAAGATGCTCTGCTAGTTTAAATGGATTTAGCCTCACTTTTTAGCGTCCCTATAAATTAGTGAAAGGTTTTGTTGTTGTCATAGTCAAATGTGCAAGAAATTTACTGTGTGCCGGGATTGAAACAGGATCACAATTGGGTAGGTCACTTACGTCAACTTCACTCTTACAATGAGTGTCATAGCTTTTGTGAGGAAACTGTCTGCTTATCTGTGTGTGTGGACAGTTTCACCCTGCCTATTTTTGTCACGGCTTTTGTAAAGGTACTTAGGTTGCTAGTGTTTCTTATCTTGGTATCAACAATCCAGTGTTTGGGCAGCAAGAATGGATATTGTTCCTTTTCCTTTTTTCCCCCTTGATTTCCTTTGTACCTGAGGTTGTTATCTGGAAGTAGCTGCACGATTCCTGATAACACGGGGTCACGGATTTCCAACAAATGGAACAGGGCACAGAATTTTTGTTGTCATATTCTCTTTCTTCCACCTTTACCCATAAAATGATGTGAAATGCATCATTGTAATCAGGAATTACATTTATTCAGTGCAAGCCTTTGAGTGGGAAATGTGACACAACGGCTATGGTTAAAAAGTTTAAGTACTTTGTCCTAAAACAAAAATGCAAATTTCCCTTATGCAGCATTCCAGCAATAAAAAATGGATTATGAGTGAAAATATGGCTCAAATGCAAGCCTGGGTTTTTGTTGCGAAGTTTAGATTACACTTCCTAAATAACTTGTATCATGCATGTTATTTGCATTTAGTTTCGTTGCTCCTGATTACCAGTTTAGTCACCGTTGTGAACTTTTCTCATACTAGTGTACCAATTTTTTTTTATGGTGCTTTTAATTTTGTGAAGAAATCTGTCTAAGTCTAATGGAAGTTGCAAAATGTTGATAGGGCTCTTTGAGGAATGTGTGTTTGGATGGATAATCTCTGTACTACTACTTGTATGGCCTGGTTTTTCATATTGCAATTAGAGCCATTCAACTGGACACTCTGCAAACATGAAAGATGCATTGCATATATAATTTATAACTAGGGCTCCGTGCTTTCGGATAAATCCGAAAAAATCCGATAAACACTCGGCAGTAAAATTTTTGAAAATTTGGATTTATCCGATAAACACCGATTTTAACAGCCAATATGGCCCTGTTCCATTATATATCGAAAGGGCATGTTCTAAGCAGTCATTGGTACATCGGCCGGTTTGGCCTATATAAACTTTACCTCACGTCAACAGTATCTCGTAGACCACACCCATCACACATTTAACAAAAGGGCTTGTCTCACACGGAGCGACAGACGTATGACCGCTCATCGACTGTCGCAGACCTTCATGGATACTACGCTGCTGTCGCTGAAAAGTGGAGACAGACAGTTGAGAGGAACCTTTTCGATGCACTCCAGTGCACCAGTGAATCGTTTTGGTATAGTGTTCAAATTCTGAATCTAAATGTGAAAGCATGAGTTACCCCGCACATTTGAAACCTATGCGCCGATTTTTAAGTTATACAGTGTTCCTTGACACTGACGACATGAGCCAACTCACTAGTGATTTTGCGAACTATCAGAGCTAATTAATCAGTAACATTGTTGAACCCCTGTCGCTTTGGAGACTTCACACTGTCCAGTGGCCAGTGCTTTCTCGCTGCGCGCTGAGTCTTCTAGCGCAAATGTTGAAAGGGCATTTTCAAAGCTGATAATCGTCAATCGAAAGGAGCGTGCTTCCATCAGTGACAGCAACCTCGTAAAGTATGATTGTGTCTATTACAACAAGCTTTAAGGTTGTAATACGCACAAATGTAGGTGTTTTGTATTTAAGTATTTGTGCTTGTATATGTGTTTGTGCATTCAAACCTTCCAGACACCAAAAATACACTTCGTGTGTTCTGATGTTTTCGTGTTCAGATATCATATCATTTAAGATTTCGGAGTATTGAGAATAATGCAAAATTTACCTCCAAATTTCGGAGAATTGGGGATTTACGAGAAATAAACTCCGATAAACTCTGAATTTCTGCCAGAAAATGAACTTCTAAAAGCACCCTCCGAATTTCAAGAAAAATAAACTCCGAAAACACGGCGCCCTAGTTATAACACTGTGTGCAGTGTGCATAGCTGCATAATTTTTGTGTAGTCATGTGTGCAAGTTTACTTTTGTTGTTTCTGCTGTCCTCTCGTAACTCAGAAATTTGCATAAATCTGCATGTTACATTTCATCCTTCATTTCTCATTTAAACTCGCATAGCTGTTGCCCGAGATATTTCACTACTGTTCGCTTTCACCGTGAGCTTAGACTGAAGCACCTATAAACTCGACAGAGGCTCCGACTGTCAATAATAAATTGGTATAACAGTGCAACTGTAAAACAAAACAAATACACACAGGAAAATGGAGATTTCGGGTGATGAACAGGTGGTAGAACAAGGAGTGTCATGGGAGCCAGTGTTTCGGTGGGTATACTTGTCTTTGTGTCGGTGTTAGAGTCCCTATGTGACAGTTTCCTTGTAACAAACAAACAAACGATGACAAGTCTCCATGTCAATGTTGATCAGTTCAAATCTACCAATTCTTGCTAAATTATGAAAAAGATTCCCAGAAGCTTATGGTAGAAGGAAAATAATGTATGAAAACAAAAAAAAAATGTTACACATTGCAGTTTGATTATGCAGGAACACTTTGCGCTGAATGCCGAATCATTCCTTTTATAGCCAATACTGTAAGCTTCACAATATCGCTATAATGGCTTTCCATGTGATTCTGAATACACCCGTTCTTGTTACGTCACCAAAGCAAACCAGGGTTGTGTTTGGACAGTACATAAGTTAAGATGTCCAGCTGGTGCAACATATAGTTGCAGACTCATTGGCCGGGCTTGTCCTTCTGCCCCGACCCTTAACCAGCATTATTATTAGACAAGTTTGAATAGTCCTTTCCTACAGTGCAGTGCCTACTGTTGCAGTACACCATGTAGAGTATGCATATTTGGAAAGATCACACACTTGTTGGAAGAGCAAGAGGGAAAAGATGAAGTGTGATGCAACATTCAGGTTAATTTCTTGTGGCAAAACCACTTGTGTTTTAGCTTAAGTTTACAGTGTGCAATTTTGACCTGAAAGGAAAGACATGGCAGTGGTACGAATGTACACAATTTAGCAAAAACCATCAGTATGGTGTTCCGTGCTCTCTGTGTAGGTGAATGAGATCATTAAACATGTGATAAGCAGTAAAAACAGATAAGAAAAAAAAGTTACCGTAACGTTTCACTACCTGAATGTGGGTTACACGCCAGCGTATCGACACCGCAAACATGCATAGCGAGCACCACGGCGTCAAAGCACAAATGGAAAGGGTGCAAATGCAGTCTCGGATGCTACATTGATCTCAACGGTGCAATGCCTGGCGTGCCATTGGGAAAGTGCATATTGCTACACGTGTAAAGAAATGACGCTGCGAACATGCACAGTTAGCACCACGGCATCAAAGCACAAACGGAAAGGACGGGAATGTGCCGATTCTCTTCTCCACCTCCAAGCGCCTTCCTCCTCCGGCACTCGCTTCCCTCTCGAAGACAAACATAATCTCGCCGATTTGACAGACGGGACGGAGCATCTACGCTTGCGCGTAAGAAGAAAATTAAGTATGGACAGTAAGGTATGAACATGGCATAGTAAATTGAGATACACAGGGAAAGTGAGACCAGGCGAGTACCAGCACTGTGTCACATAAGTATCACCATACTCAACAGTTATGCCACCGCCTTCACACAGCTTTTGGTGTAGTTCACAATCACTCTCTGTGGTGGCTCAGTAGCTGCTACATTTTGCTGCCGAGCATAAAGTCACGCATTTGGTTTCCAGTGGCATCGACAGCTGCACTCCAATGGGAATAGAATGCAAAAATGTTCTTCCACAGAGTTTTGGTGGCATGTTAGAAAAGCGCATAGGGGTGAAAGCTAATATTACTGTAACTTTTAGGACGTTAAAGAAATGCTAAAGAAGAGTACTTAGTTAATCTGGCTGAGTAAATTATGCTCCTGGAACACCGAAAACTTTAGTCTTTCCTTGTAGAGAGTTTGTAAGCCTGAAAAGGCCCAAAGGTAGAATACAGTCCTTCACTAGGTGCCCATGATGGCATGCATTTTGACAGTGTCTACTTGCACCTTATTAGCGTTCTTTTTTGATAAACTAGGATTGTATTCTATTTTATAAGGATCACAAGCTCAGCCATGATGGCAGGGATGACAGTGTCTACTTGCATCTCATTAACATTCTTTTCATGATAAACTAGGATTATGTTCTATTTTAAAAAGATCACAAACTCAATTTAGCTATTCTATGATGCAACACTTGACGTACTGGCTCTGCAATGCAAAATTTTAAGGTGGAAACTTTCTTTGGCCTTGATTTTTCCCTGCTAGTAATCAACAATTTCTTACCAAATAAATAAAATTTAAAGAACACTTCACAATTCTGAACTGATCTATTCTTCCTCTTAAGCAATCTGTTAAAGACCACAGATCAATCAGCTCTAGCCCATAACCACTTAGTCTAAATGTCTACTGTATTGATCCTTTTAGTTGTCTTTACAGTTTGACAGTTGTACATTGACGTAAGGCTGACCATGGGTTCTCTCCCCCTGTGTGTGTGTGTGTGCAGATGTGCAGACGCTGGACACGATGCAAGCTCTATGCCTGCCCCTAGGCGCTTCCATCTCCCTTCTGGTCATGTTCTTCTTCTTCGACTCCATGCAGATGCTGTTTGCCATCTGCACTGCAAGTGAGTGGTGCACCCCATTAGAGCCTATATTGGACATTGTTGAATATTTTGAGGCGGGAGCAATGTTATGACATTTTGAAATGAATGTGGAAGGCCGTGCTTGCAGTGTACTGCAGTTTGTCCCAGATATATCAAACTCGGATATATCGAATTATTGTCTGTATTGAACAGTTGTAAAATCACCCTAAAAATCCCATGCAAAGGTATAGTGGTGTACTACGCGTAAAACCAAATTAGTTCACCGCCACATTCGATATATCGAACGCTGGGCTGTGCTCCTGCAAGTGCGCTTCTCCCAACGGGATCGCGATCACTTCTTGTGTCATCGGAAATATTTACGCTGACGAAACGGCACTGTTTTGGCAGATGCTGTCAAATAATACATTGAATCTGAAGGATAGTGCATACCATGGAGGAAAAATTAGCAAGGTGTATGTCTCAAAATATGGATGGCTCATGTAGCAGTGGTCTTATTTGCACACCATAATGGCAGATTTGCTTTATTAAGCTTCACCGTGCAGCACAGTTGTGTAATGCGGTGAAGCATACCATTAGTAGAAAGAACTAACCGTCATGCAATGACGAATACCTGCGGTTGTTTGTTATCGGGAGGGGATTGCCATGCTGCTTGAATATAGCAAAAGGCTTCCCAGTCCAATATGCACGTTCCAGAAGAAAGCCTTGATGGCACTCATTCCTTTCAAGCTTCCGCCAATGGCATTATAGGGTTCCACAAGTGGCCAAAACAAATCCGACCTCAACTCCCACTTGGACAGATCTTTACAATACAATTTGGATTTAACAAAACCACTGCACGCCATATCCCCCCCCCCCCTATCGTGGCAGTGGTGCACAAGACTCATTGCTGTACGCTTCACGGAGCCACAGTCGGCACTGAACGTGTTTCATTCATGCTTGCCAGGACACATCAGTGGGAATGGTCTTAGGTGTTCTGCAGGCTGAAAGCCACTTTAGAGTTTAAATCTCTGCCTTGTAACCTTGTAGCCTGTAATGTTTATACATTATTTAGGAAATTTGCCTTCGTTATTTAGCAAATTTGCCTTCTATGCATCTCTAATACTGCATGAGAGATAGAAAAATGGCAGAACAGATTAGAGATCACACACTGGTAGCTGGTATTTTAGTTGTAATTGAAAGATAGACAGGCAGCTCATTACAGTAACCAGTGATCTCATTTACAGCAACAGACTGGGTGCCAAGCTAAACACAGTCGATGGTAGCTGGGGGTTGACTATATAAAGGAAATGGCGAGATTAGGAATATTGCCGGCATAGCCTGGAGTTGGCTGACACCAGGCTGGGGTGATTGGAGGCCTCTTGGAGAGGCCTTAATCCCGCAGTGGACTTCATTGGCCTGGTGATGGCGATGACGACGTCGTGACCCTCGTGTATTCGTTTTTGTTCTGTGCAGTAATCGCCACCATCGCCCTAGCCTTCCTGCTCCTGCCCATGTGCCAGTACCTCATAAGGCCGTGCTCCAGTGGCAAAAAGTAAGTTGGCCCCCTACATATGCACCTGCGCTTTCAGTGGGCAGCTGAGTGCTGTGGCTGCCTGAACTGGTCAGGCAGGTCAGACAGTCAAACAGCCAAGTTAATTGAGTATGGCCAGGCATGTATGTAACCCGTTGCCTAATGACTTTGTGTTGATATCGTGTAGCGTGTGTGTGGTTTTGAACAGCCCTCTGCACACTGCACCTCCTGCTCTATGACTGCAAGTGCAGCATGACACAAGCTGGCCCAGACAGGCTTGGAGCAAAGGTGTACAAAATGGGGCCTAGAAACTGTCACCAAAAAGTTGCTCATGTAGACTGTGTGCTAAGGAATGGATCACATTCAACTTGCTAACCAGGAATGCAAGAATCAAGCACGTCGCATTTAAGTCTCGGAGCTTTGAAAACAATGTTGGACTCTGAGGCCTAATTAAGACGTACCCAACACAATTGCGCCTGTTATGTGCTAACCTGGACTTTGAGGAATGGATCCATGAGTATCGGTTTGACAAAGCGGGTAAGAATGAACACAGGGTATGTTATAGTTCTCTGTGTCGACAGCTACTTTTTTATGTTTGCCGGATAGTCACCATATCAAGTCCTGCTCAGTCCAGACATAGGTGGAAAAGAAGGCGGCATCAAAGTCTGCAACAATGCAGGCTACTTTAGCAGACTCCCATTGGCAGACTCCCATTAGCAGTTTCACATAGAGTGCATGCTTATTTGCAACATGTGTGCAATGCTGAAGTGACATGTTAGTAGGACGGGAAGAAGGGGAACCAAGGGGCCTGTTTTCTTAATTCACAAACACACGAAGCCAACAGACAATGACAGCAAGAAAAGCACCGGGGGAATTGTTTAATTGAGAATGTAGAATTTATAAATAAAGAGAAATGAAAGTGGATGAAGAAACAACTGGCCGTATGTGGGATACAAGCCCACGCCTTCGCATTACACATGTAATGCTCTTACCAATTGAGCTACCACGGCACGCCTTTTTCCCGTCCACTTTCGTAGGTATTTATGCATGTGTACTAAAGTTAACCCTGGGAATGTTAGCCAGCGCCACCACTCGCGGCCTAGGCGACGGCTGTGCATCATCTCCGTCGCAAGGCGTCACGTGATGCGTGAACTTGGAGGAGGTGTCGCGCACCACGTGACGGCTTTCGGCAAAAAGGAATTTTTTACATGGTGCCTCGTGGCGGTGCTGAAGTATTCCGTTGCCGATGACATCTGTCCCTCCCGCGCTGTCTTCTTGTTCCTATTGCAGAATTTCATTCGGGACGTGCGGCCGCTTCACGGCAGCAGAGCTGGTCTCTTTCTCCCTCTCCGTGGCCATTGTGTGTGTCTGGGTGCTCACGGGACACTGGTTACTCATGGACGGTGAGTGTTGCCTGATTACTTCCCATTCTGTTTCACTAAGCAGGAAGCCTTTAGGGGCTTATAAGCACGGCTTATAATGGTACGCAACACCGTGTCGCATATTTGTAAATGAGGCACTGAGGCTGTCAAGATCAGAGAGAGGTGAGAGTGTATGCATTTTGAGCAATGCAGCCAGTCGAGCCGCAGTGTGTTGTGTCTTGTAGGTGTGTGCATAGTTCTGAATTTGATGAATTTGTGTGCTGTGGTTTCAATCGTCCAGGTAGAGGGGATTGAAAGCTGAACTTGTGTGTGCATTGTTTTCAGGCTCAACATCTCGCAACTAGTTCATCTAGTTTACAGTGTTTGATGCATTATTTTGGGCAATAAAGAACCCTGAAGCTTCTTTTTCTTTGTTCTTGTTCTTCTTTTTTCTTTCTGTGCTTTAGGTTAGCATGGAATTTAGTCGTAACAATTTTTTCTCCTATGAGTTCTTTTGCATGCTAAAGCATCAAAAAAGGCACTAACTTGATAGTTTTTCCAGGCCTCACAATTTTGTGTCCTGAGGCAATAGCTTTGCACAAGATGTTTGACATTAAATGTTTAACCCTGTGAGGGTCAATTTAAAGAATTTTTTTTTTTTTGCCAAATGTGACTCCCTAAGGTAGATTTTTCTTATTGCAGATTTAAGATCTTGAGAGTGACATTCCAAAATATATTTACTGCACTTTGTTTAGAGTGACCATAAATGACAAAAAATATTTTTTCCGTAGGTAAACATGCATTGTTTATTCATGAATACAGATGGGCTTGCATGAATACTTACAATAAGAATAACAAAAGTAGATACACTGGAATAGATATATTCTGATTCCGTACTTGGGCCGTAGTCTGCATAGAAGGAATCGCCGCTCGACTCACTTGCAAAAAAAAAAGCTGGTGCACACATCCATAGCGTAATCGAACCGTGTAATGTGAGCAGACACAATAAAACTCGGTGGTTGTGTGCCTGTCAGAAAGTTGCCGTAATCGTTCGTCCCGTTGCCAACGAGGGGCAATCGGTTTTCGAGAGTCTCGAGTAAAAAAATAAGGGCACAGCAGCATCGTTCGTAAACGACGACATCGTTTGTAATACCAGTGCCTGCCTTTGAGCAGATGTAATCACACCCCTGTGAGCAATAAACGAGCGAGCATCTAGCTGTGACCCTTTGAGAGATTAGAAACCAGATAGACATCAGTTTTTGTGATTGCAACAAACAGAA
Source organism: Dermacentor silvarum (assembly GCF_013339745.2). NCBI lineage: Eukaryota > Metazoa > Arthropoda > Arachnida > Ixodida > Ixodidae > Dermacentor > Dermacentor silvarum. The sequence continues at coordinate 100,717,774 of NC_051156.1, forward strand.
ACAGCCTGCGAGATGAAACCAAAACTGAACGCCACATGCCGGCATAAGCAAGCTATGGAATTAAAACCAAGAGACTACGGAGCAAAAAAAACAAACAAAAAAAGCAAGAGGTCTCTTGTATCCTCGCAGGGTGGCAGCAGTTGCTGGGCAACAGAGAATTGCAAAGTTGACGTTTTTTTTTTTTTTTTTCCAAACATGCATACACTGTCATGCATATACGGCATCGGCCATTTGGGACTTCACGGCGCCGTATATATATTTATGTTTTTGACCCTCAAAGGGTTAAGCAATGGCTGTAAGTGTTACCTATGTGTCCAATGGTTGCAACAGAAAAGTTTAAAACTAAAAGTAATATGAAGAAAACAAGAATAGAGAATGAACCTAGAGAAGTCAAAATGGCAAATTCCAGTGTTTAATGTCAAAGCAGTATTGAATTTCTATCAAATAGGAGAATGGAAATTCATTGGGAAACTGACATTTGCATGCATATTATGCTTATTGGTATAAGTGTATGTGAACAGACATACAAATAGTATGTCTGGCTATACTCAAGAAACTCAGTACGGGTATTATTTTTCAGTTTAAGTAGTAAAGAGTTGGATTACTGAGGCTAATATTGATTAAAGTAAGTTAGAACTATGTTTTTGTTACTCAACATTACCAAATAATGTGCAGCTATCTAATTGCTTATGCCAGTTCGTGCTGCAGCTGTCGTAATGAAGTGTCATTTTGCCTTTTATCACCAGTGACGCCATCTACACTAATTGTGTGCTAACATCTCTATTCAGTGAAGAATGTAGCTTTTGTAACAGTTTTTTTTTTTTTTTTGTTTTGTTACAGATGCAATTATCATCTTCAAAAACATAACATTGAGCTATAAATCAAGTTCTCATTTGAAGTTCTTACCATTTCGGATAGCACTGTCAAAAACAGTGCTGCTTAAGGTGGTGTCTTAGTACGGCTAAATTTTAACAGAGGAGGATGTCACTGCTACCACAGTTAAATTGCATGTGGCCACCCTTTAGCTTGAAGTCACTATTATACTGTACTAATTGCATGAGTAAAAGTCTTTTGCAACAATAATTTTATACAGTGTATGTTTATCTATATTGGCAACAAAAAAAAAAAGCTATGGATACCTAAGCACAGTACTTAATGTATACTAATAGCGAATTATTTTTTTTTTGGTCCAGTTACAACACCATACCAAGTTTTAGTGAAAGTAAACATGGTAATTACATAAGGTTTTGTGATCAATTACAATAATCTCTTTGCTGTTACTTTGTCTAACATGGTTTGCAGTTTAGCATTAGCCAGTGCTAATCTAATCATTAGCCAGTGCTAATGCCAATATTTGTGGAGCTTTGCCCACGTGCCTATGCTTAGTTCAGTAGATCTTTTGTTACCTCTTTTAATTGACATCTCTGCCTGCTTCTTTCTGTTTTTACAGGGCAACGGTAAGCTAAACCGGTTGGTTTTGTATCCTCGGGCTTTTCACTGTGCATGCAGGAGAGAGAGAAAAAAAATGCGGGAAGTGGTGGTGTGTGTTTGCCTGCCGACCTTTTGGGATCCCTTGGGTTTGACGATGCAAGCTGTGTCTCGGAGTGAATTGTAATGCCTGCACAATAGAGAGCTGCAAAGCCTTCGCGATATTAGATGTACACTCCTCAGGTGCCACTACCTTATCTAATTTCTGGCAGTTTAGGGTCAGCGCCTTTTGTGGAGAATATATGTGTAGGACATAAGCATAGGGGGGGGAGGTGAACATGTGATGAGGGATGGAGTCCGCTAATGCAAGATGAGGGCAATTGTAGATCGCTGGAACAGGCCTTTGTCATTCAGTGGATGCAAAATAGGCTGATCATGTTATGATGTGATACCATAGTATATCAAGAACAAGGTCGGGAAATGTGAGTTATTTTGGAGGCCTCTTCACCGTGAGGATACACATGTGGAACACTTGAAGAGAAATAGTATGTACATGTTAAGCTAACAAATACTGTGGTAGAACAGATAACTGCTAGTGTCCGTGTTATCTTTTTGCGTTCACGTTCTTACGTCTTGAGATATTTTCCTTTTCATGAGTACACAAAATGTAGCATTTCTAGCTGTTGCAACTTAAAGCAAGCGGCTGTGAATTTAGTGAATAATGTTACATTGCCAAAATGACAGATCTCGGCACAGTCGGAAAATACACAATTCCTGCCTTAGATTCCTGGGTGATGGTTTGCGTGGCTTTGCTATTTCTTTTTTTTTTTCTGTTCTTATGTTGCTTTATTTGTGGAAATTTCTTGTTTCCAACATTGTTATTACCTTTTTGTGCATTCACTGTGATCAATGACTGCTTGTTTCTGCAGTGTTTAGGAAATCATGGCGTCATACAGGAGCGCAAAACTATTCCTAGCTAACGGTGACAAGAATAGATATTGTGACGAGAACAAGGACCATGCATTACCGACTTGCCTAAACTTACACATAGCTTCACAGAAACTGGAGATGCGATGAACTGTGGCATCTGCAGAAGACAAAATGTTTTTGCCATAGAAGCTTGTATTGCACCATTGTAAGAGTGTGGGCTTCATGCATTATCAGCATTCAAGATGCAGCTACCTTATCACATTCAAAGCTTTTGGCTGTTGGTTAACTGCAGTAGTTTTGAAATTTTGTCGTTTTCATCGCTTAGGCTCTTTTGGCCTATTTGATTGGCAAGCCATTTTGGAAGTGTGGATACGAACTGGTGCTGTGTAGCAGGTGACAAAGTGCATGCCAGTGACCTGTAACTGCCTTTTGCATCTAATTCTGATGCCACTTACATAAAATGGTGGGCCACTTCAAAAGGCAAAAGAGCACTAGGGGACCTAGTAGGTGGACCTAAGTACCGATGTTGGTCATTTCTATTGATGAGACTAGGACTAGCTTGTTCTCTTACTAGTGCTTGCGTGTTTATGCTACCGTCTGTCACTGTCTGTTCTGCCATTCTGTTCTTTTTTTTTGTTTGTTTGCACATTAATTTTTGCTTTTTAGTGATTTCCAGACATCTGGGCAAAACGGGAGTACATCTGCTTTAGCTTTGTTTGTTTATATGATAGAAACATTTTCCTTTTTATTTTTATAAATACGAAGCAATGTGACCATGAGTTGGAGCAGTCTGGTTCGACAAGCATTACAAACTGTTGCATGAACATCATGAACAATGTTCGTGCATGTCATTGGTCACCATATCTAGGTTACTGAAACCAGGTGCGGTTACTGAAACAGAGTGCGAGAAACATCTAGGAAGAAGCAAACTGGAGGGGAGCTAAGCAGAGGGAGAGAGCCAAGAATTATTCAACATGCATTGTCTGTGTTGCACGACGTGTCTTGAGCAAATGCACTGCAGGACGCCTGTGTCCCTATCTCACTTCAACATTTTTTTTTTCTCTTCGTGAATAAGTATGCGTGACCACAGCTGTGAGGGCCAGATGGAGACTTTCAAAGTTTGACTGCTTGTGGCAAATAATGCAAACAGAACATCTTCACCTTTTTTGTTGTGTCTATTCCGTTCACATTATCAGGCATGAACATCGACCAATAGGTCCAGTCTTGATCGTTGTGCTGTTTTAATGGTGTTTGAGCGCACACATTTTGACCACTGCAACTAACTCTACCCCTTTGTTTTCCCTCGGCCCCTCCCCCCTCCTTCTCCACCCATCTCCACCTATTTCCATGATGATGCAGCGATGGGAATGGGTCTGTGCGTGGCGTTTATAGCATTTGTGCGACTGCCCAGCCTCAAGGTGTCCACCCTGCTCCTCACGGGGCTCCTCATATACGATGTCTTCTGGGTGAGTGTAATATACGACCGCACATTGCAGAAGGGGGGGCTAGGGAGTGACTGCCCCATTCCTGTGCGTTCTGTATTACGTACCCTCAGCTGTAAAGTTGTGAACCTCTTGCCATATAAAGGGATTTTCTGCACAGACTGTTAAAGCTGCCCTTCGATTCCCGCAAGGGAACGTGATGGCATTGTATGTCTGTATTGGCCTCGTCATTCATCGGCGCATCGATATGCCCTGTGGTGCACCGGTTCCCGCAAAAAGGTTTCAGTTAGATATTACATTCACATACTATTTTGATATATGGTAGAGAAGAAGTAGAAATGTCCTGGTATTCTAAGAAGAAAATAAATTGCTTTTTTCATGCCTTCAGCACAAAGTAATTTTACAGTGGCAGTTGAATGGTGGAGAACATAGCCAGGGGCCCCTGGTTCCGCATGAATATGTTTCTGTACCCATTGTTGCTCACTTTCAGAAAAAACAATTAGTTTGATTATTCTTCAGATCATTCTTTGATCATTCTTTTGGGGCCAGCCAAAGACATCTAGCCAGAAACTTCGGACTCAATACTGAAACTTGGCAAACAAAAATAATTTTTGTCCAGTGTGTTGCCCTCCTCAAAAAAGGATTAATCCCCCTTTAGCAATCTGTCCTTTATCTTTCTTTTTTTTTTAGCTTTCTCAAAAGTCACTGCTCACACTTTGTATTTTCATTATGGAGGCAAGCAGGTCAGGCTTTCCTATGAATGAAAAAGTTCAAAGTAGGCATGGCCTCTGCTTAGAGTTAATACTGATAATAATATGTGTTGGTGTGACAGGGTAGAGTTATTGCATGTTTTCGGGTGCCACGAATTGCGCTCAACCCGCATGCTCCCTCAAGCAGCACTTGCCTCTTTGTTTTGTTCTCTGTGCAGGTGTTTTTCTCCTCTTATATCTTCAATGCCAATGTCATGGTCAAAGTGGCCACACGGCCGGCAGACAATCCTGTGAGTGTTTGCGTGTTTGGTATTTCTTGTCATGCGTTTTGACGGGTTGTGTATCTGATTCGAGCAGGTTTCTGCGCAGTGACGGTGGGAATCTCTCCATCTCTGTGTATGCATGTGCGCATGCATGTGCTTACGTGAATGTGGCATTGTCTCGAACATCGCAAACATTTTTCTCAGCATTTTTTGTTCTTGGTTAAAGGGATATTAATCGCATTTCCAGACCTTGCGGGTAGTACACAATCAATGTGCAAGTGTTACATCCTTTGCTAAAAAGCATTCCAAGCAAATTATTTAGCTATTGCTTTCTGAAACGCTGGAAGTTGATGTCACAGAGAACAGTAGTGACATCATGTGAAGAAATGAAATCCAGTTTCTTTATTAACAGCAGATCTATAATGGATGCTCTTGCTCGGTTTTGCTCTTTGCTGTGTCTGTTCCCTTCCTCTTGCATGATGGTGTACACATGTATTCCTCATGTGCAATAAATATCAAGCAGGGGCTGTACTATTCTGAATGAACAAGTTCGTTAGATGTCACTTTAGGCTGATACCTATTGGCTAAGGCATTGAGCGGTATTCCCACCACTAACGAGGTGCCGCACCTCACGCCTGGTCACACAAAAGTTCAACCATAAAAGTGATTAGTCGAGAATATAGCCTCAGCTGTTAGTAGTGCTCTATCTCCATCTTTTATGTAGTCTTGAGCGCCATCTTGCCATCATGCTGTACATAATGACATTGCAACCAGTTAAACAGCAAAGGTGTTATCTTGATTTACATAGTCTCTGAAAACATTGATTGTCCGACTGTGCGAGACTCCTTGACGTGTCCTCTTGGAAGTGCATTATATTTTCACTAGCTGTAAGCAGGGCGCCAGCAACTCTCGCTGCATCGTAACACTCGGGCGCCTATTGACCAGACTAACTTGAGGAAATGGGCAGATAACCTGCTCAAGGCAAGCCCAAATAAAAATGAGTCTTGCACAAAAACATCCCAAATTGCACCATGTTGCATCCAAGTATATCTTAGATGACCAAATTGTTTTAATTAAATATACATACTGAGCACTATACCTCTATCCATGCTAAGTTTTGCATGACCTGCGTGGCAAAAGCATGAAGGGAAAAATGGCCTGGAAACAATCATATAATCTTTCACGAATGTCGCATTGTGCTAAGCCTAGATGAGAAATTGGCTTTGGGTTGCTCTCCTCGTTTCCGCCACAAAATGTGCTCCTCTCCAACTGAAACGGGAGTTTTGGCTTCTAAGGAATACTGCATTGCACACAGCGCTTGTATTCTGGTGATGCTCGCCTACTAACTGCCCTGTTTTTCTTCTCTAGGTGGGCCTGGTTGCCAAGAAGCTCCACCTGGGCAGCATGGTTAGGGAGGCCCCTAAGCTGTCGCTCCCTGGAAAGCTGGTTTTTCCAAGGTGATTTATTACATCTCGTGTAGTACGAGAATGGTTGCATGCTGTCTCGCACTTTTCATGACTGTTCTAAATGTCATCAGAGAGTCTTGACTTTTGACCTTGTAAGGACATTCATCTGTCACTAGTTGAGGCACGGTGAGGCGCAAGTGAGTGGGCTGCAGCTGTGTTTAGCATGAACAAAAAACAAGGACAAGTGACAGAAGGCAAAAACACAAGTGCTTGTGTTAATCCCGTCTTGTGATTGTTTTTTCTCTCACATACAAAACTATGAATCCCTTCAGGGCATCTTTGCATTGGGTATTGTACAAGTTTCCTTGACATTGTTGAAACTGTTGTTGAAGTTGCTTTGTCTGTACTCGTCAGCGATGGTCCATCCAGCACAGAGGGTTTCTTGCCTATCATGAAAGCATTTCTGATAGAGGCAACATAGATCAGTTGCCTGTGCTACACATTATGGTAAACAAGGTGAACGTGAGCCTAAAATGCAACCATTTCCACGATGTTGTGACATGAACCTCTCAGTCAACATTGAGGCCCCTTCTCCTCTGTTGTGCTGCTTCTACCATTACTTGCATCCAGGAAACTAAAAGTCACTGTTCAAGTGCACATTGTATGCAAGTCTTTACTGTACTGTACAGCCTTGGCCACAAGATGTTTGGTGATTGCTCGATGGCACTGCAGTGTTTGTGGATTGTCATTGCATTGAAAGCAAATCTGAAGAAGTAGCGTGAAGTTTTTACAATTGTGGTTTTAATTAATTCCTTGACAAAAAAATGGGTGTTGCTTTCTATGATAATGTTGATTATGGGTCATCAGCAGTGTGTAAATTTGTGATGGCCGAATATTTGAGATGGGATGTTCTGTGATGGTTATTTTGGAAATGTAATGTACAGTATGGTCAACCATTTAATGTTAAAGGGAGCACCCACTTGGTATTCCGTCATCAGTTATGGCCGATATATGACATGAAGGCCTGCCAAAAACACATGCACACATGCACGCACACATGCAGACACATACACCTAACATTAAACACACATGTGTGCAGACACACACATCTAACACATGAGCTACAAAGCAGCTTGCAGCTTCATGAAACTTTCTGCACCTTGTTGATTTTCGCGACTCTAATTTGTCCTATTGGGTAATTGTTTAAATTATAGGTAATAAGTAGGGATGTGCAAATACCGAATAGTATATTTTGAATCGAATATCGAATTGAATCAAGACAAAAAAAAAGTTTATTATCGAATCAAACATCAGAAAAATTTTCACAGAATTTAATGTTATAAATTTTGGTGAATACGGTGCTGAACAGGCTCGGGAGTCTCCTAGCATCGCATAACAACAATGTAACAAGGTACCAGTAACATAGGTACATAGAAATCAAGATATCCAGTACGGTCTTCTCTTGTTAATGGAAACGCCAGATTAATATGCCGGCACTGACTACAGCTCAGTTCTAGTATGTGAAAGTCTAGAAAATGTTGTTTTTTTATCAGTAAAATTTCTCTTGAATAGAATCAAGTGCTTTTTTCCCTCTGAAACTAATGAATTAGTGACATTCGGTTGTACTGAATACCAACGAGGTTCTCGGTTTAATAGTGGACCTGTGTTTTGCAGCTATCATTTATTTATTGCATAGAAGGTCGGTTATCATAAGGCCAATCAGCACGACGGATCAAAGGACGCGCATTATGTGGCTCAATGAGCACTCCACGTGTAGCTGGCGCTTGTCCGCACATTCGGCGTGATTTGCCACCTCTCAAAGAATCTGAAACCTGGTGCGTCGCTTCGAGTTCGTCACGCTCGCTACCCCTGCGAATTGCGAATTGCGGCATTCGGCCGCTGTGTGTGTGATCCCTGCATCGGGCCAACGTCTGGGAACGCTCACAGTGACAAAGTCCGCTACCGTATCGTGTTCATGACATCCCTTTTGCGCCGAAAGCAAAGTGAAACGCTCGCTTAGACGGCATCAAGCACAAGGGGCTACGCGGCGCATGCGACTTGTTGTGGCACTGTGCGAGTCTATACACCGAATATATTGAATGTTTGAATAGTAGATACTCAATTTGCGAATTGAATTATTCGAACGACCACTATTCGATTCGACTCGAATATTTGCACACCCCTAGTAATAAATGTTCCACCACAGGAGTGGGCTATACTGTGCAGCACTATAGTCACACGGAGGCTTACCATCCTTTTATTCATCCTATTTACCTTTTATTGTTTGGTTTCTGCTTCTATTACAGTTGTGGGAGTCCTACCTAAGAATAGATAAGCACTGGTCTGCTTGGCGCCGATTTTTCAACTAGGGGACTATACAGTACAGTCCACTTATAACAATATATCGGTTACAACGATGAGTCGACTTAACAGTATCAACTTATGCATTAGGGCTATGAGATAAAAAACCAGATATAACGATCGAAATTTTGCTTCTGGGCGGCATTTTTCATGCAGAATAATCGTGAAATTTGCGTTCCTGAGTTGTCGTTAACCGATACGGGGCGAAAAGTTTGCCTACGCGAGTTCGTATCTGCCGCCATTACCACGCGGCACATCCCGCTCGCGCACCGATTGCGAAAGCCACGGAGAGCATCGCAAGTTGGCGCAGTGTGCACAAGATGGCGCCAGCTGCTTCGCGTCGCTTACGTGTTGCCGGCAGTTGTGCGAGCGTCCATAGAAGAGGAGTGAGCGGGAGGAAAAAAAACCATAAGCTGTCTCTCTCAGCAAGCACGAAAATGCGCTGCGGAAGCGCAGCGGGAGGTGCGCCGACAAAGCGCAAAGCTGCGTCTCTCGAGACGAAACTGTAAATTTTGCGAGAATCGAAGAACTACGAGCTCGCGCAGTCGGTGATATCGACGATTATGAAAACCGGGAGCGCCACGATCATGAAGGCTAGAAGCAGTGGCCATGGCGATCAACGGAAAAGGCGGGCTTTGTGTGCCAGGACGAAACCCCCCTGGGCGAAACCAACACGGTGGAAGCCACTGACATTACCGAACTCTGGGAGCACGTCGCTACCGACAATGAAATAGGTGGTGCTTCAATGGAGGAGTTTTTGCGTGCAGATAGCGCTGCCTCGTTCTGCGAAGAGATCTCCGACGGGGCGATCGTTGTCGCGACAGACGGCGGCGTTGTGCGACGGAAGCGACGACAGCGGCAGCAGTGATGACGATATTGGCAATGGCCCGTCTTTGACACCGACCCCGATGTTCAACCAAAGTGCAATGTCGTCGATCGAGTTGCTCATTGATTTAATGCACGCTACATTATAGCCGCCAGTGTTCGCGCAGCAGCTGGACGGAATGCACACGGCATTGTAAATCCGGAACTTCTGCGAAAGCAAGTGCAGATTTCTATTTCAGCTCACTGAACGATTGAGGCGCTATTTAGAATTAGAAATAAACGTTTTATTCTTCACAGCCTACTTTCCACAACGGCTATATCTTAATATCTTATCGCAAGTGGCAAACTTGGTTTCGGGACTACAAAGGTATATTCGGCAGCTTTTTTTTTTTTTATGGCAGTCCAGATATAGCGATGATCAATTATAACGATGGGGTTTTTCGTATTTCTTGATATTGTTATAAGTGGACTGCACTGTAGTTGATGCTTAACTATACTTGATACTGTACCTTGTACGAAGGGTTATGGCCTTTGTCTTGTGGCATGTGTTTAAAGGGAAACTGAACAGGTTTTAGATTTCTAAAAAGTGACGTTTTTCTGAAGCGCAGACACTTGAAATCTCCGGTACGAAGTTTTGTTTTTCCATCATACAAGTAGCGGCGGCGTAATTAAGAATTACGCCGCCGCTACTCTTGAGCATCCCTCTTGAGCATATTTTTCTGGCACGTCTGCACCTTGTATTGTTATCTTAGTAACTTGTTAACTGCAAAATGCGCAGTGCTGACAGTGCGTCTCCGCATTCGCTGCAAGATCGAATAACGCAATGATTGCACGCATTGTTTGTTGCGGCCACAGCACAGCAGAATGCATCATTGGACCTAATATCTACACTGAATTAAATTATATTGCAAATACAATAATTTCCATGCGATTTGTACCTTCAGGGCACTTGGGCAGTCACACTTTATTACTTGCAAACCAGCAACAGTAGAATGCACTGTGTACAAAACGAGTCTCTCTTTCCGTATTCTGTTGTAAGGACGCCCGGTATGAAATAATACAATCGCACTCTGACTGCTAAGGCTATATAACATGGTACAGCTTCAGAAAAACTTACGAATACGTACCAGGCGATACTGTCAACGCGGGTAAATGTTGCAATTAGGTCCTCGGATCCGGCGGGCTCCGGCCATTCCAACTTCCGCGCTGGCGCTCGGCATAGGTGTTTCTCGTTGTCGGACCACTGGTTCAAACGCTTATGGTGTTACGCCAATCATCCCTAAGTGATCAAAATTATCCATAACAGCAACTGAACTATGCGAAATCGTCTGGAAGGTAGTCGCAGAACCTGGTGAGAAGCTGTCACGTTGCGGCGGGCTCTCGTGGACCCATGGATTGACGTCACGGTGCGCTCCACCAATCATCGATGCGAGCCGGATTCACCGCGCGCCGCCCAGTCGCAGCTCGGAGTTTTTTTGCTAATAACGCGTTTTTGGCTGCGCCATGTCAAATTTCTTGTCGATTTTCGTGTTCAGGGTGTTCAAAAAGTGTCAAATGGTGCTTATAACTCGATTTTTTTGGAAACCTGTTCAGTTTCCCTTTAAATTATCCTCCCACACATACCACATTCTCTCACCCCGGTCATCTCTCTTTCTCTTCTGGCTGCAGTGTGCATAGCAGTGGCCACTTCTCCATGCTGGGTTTAGGTGATATCGTGAGTACCCTCTCTCTTTCTTTTTTTTTTTTACCTTTGTATTTGTTCCAGCTCGAAGTAACACTAAAAGAAATGCTGCTCTTCTAATAAACCACTCCTCCAAAACTTTCGCTTTCACTTCGGTTGAAAAAACATAGGTTATATTAGTGGAGAAACTGAAGGCCATACGTGCCGTTTTTTAATTTTATGCCCCAATTGTGGCATCAGCAACATCATTATGGCAACACTTTTCGTTATATTTTCGAGTACAGTCGAACTTCGTTGTGACGAAGTAGCAGTCAACGTGAAAATGTCTTTAACATATGTCATCTGACATATGTTATAAGCACATATTCATTGCACGCTGATATTGCCAAGGCACATTTTAGGTTTAGTAGTATCAGATAATATATATAAGATAATATATATAAGATATCAGATAATTCATTATATCCGTATTGGTTATATCGAGATTTGATTGTATTTAGGCCTGTTCTGTTTGTGAAAAGTCCAACAGAGCTTGTTATTTCAGTTTATTTTTTAATGCAGCATGGTGCTCCCTCGGAGCGAATCATTAACGTGGCTGCTAGCACCTGGCAAAATCGTTCCGTGTTAACAGAGATATGGTGGGGGTATATTGAGGTGACGTTGCCACCTGCCTTTCATTCTTGCGTCCTTTCTACCACACCAGGCTTCCACGATGGTAACTATGACCTGTTTGGTGTTCTAGAAACGTCTTCTACCAATATAGCTTAACTTCGTCCCTTCTTAATTTTTAGCACCATTTGGTAGTGTTTACCACAGCCTTGCGATGCAAGCAGTTTCAAGGGCATTATGAAAGGGCATTCATGAAGGTAGCAACTGAATTTTACACGCTGTCTGACACAGTTCACCTAAGTTGTTCTATTTGTTTTCCTGTCCTATTCTACAATATTCATTATTGTAATTGATTGGGTGCTCTTGGTCATTGGATATATCGATTGATTGAAATTGTGCTAGTATCGCAATAAGTGGCTAGTGTTGGCGAGGATGTTGCAGATTGTGTTTCATTTAGGAAAACCTGTAAACTGCTCAACAAATACATTTGGTCTGTGCCTCAAAAGTTGTATGTTAACTCATTTGGCATATTGCATACAACTCGACATTGAAATCGCTTCAGCATGAAATTCATTGCAAATGTTAATCACATATAAAATTCCCTGAACTCGTGTTAGGCGCATGCACTTTTTTTGTGTTAACACGTCTTGCAGTCATTGTATGTCACAATCTTGTTTGAAGTTTAGTAGCCACTGTACCTACTGCCAGGCACAGCAATTTTTGCACCAGTGGGGCAAAAATTGCTACGATGGCTGCTACGCTGGCTGCTACACCAATAAGTCCTTTGGCACACACTTTCGAAGCTCCATACATGCTTGAGAGGACACCAAGTTGTGGACAAATGTTCACAAACTTTGCAATCACGATTAGCCTTTTGTACACTACATAGCTGTCACGACCTGCAACCTGCTCAAATATTCATAAGTTGTAGAATAGCAATTTGCATTTTGTAGTGCAGCATTTGTGCTCAGCATTCCACGTGCGTAGACTGCATTTTAAGGTTCGTTGTGCCCGACACCTCATGGTTCGCTACGATACATGCTTGCCTGCTGAGCTCTGTCAGAAAGTGCAGCTCGTGGTGTTCTTCTGTCAGAGAAGAGGGAGAGAGAGATTTGCCTGGTAATTAGCAGCGCATTGACCTGCCTCTCTAAGCCCAATCTAGTGTGGTCGCCCTGGCCAGTTTGAGGTGGCATAACGCTGCTGCTGCCGCACTCGTGTCTCTTTGCAGGTGATGCCAGGCCTGCTTCTGTGCTTTGTTCTGCGCTATGACGCCTACAAGAAGGCCCAGCTGAGCTCTGCCGAGACGGGCGTGCCGCCGCCCAACCACCTCAACAAGATCTCCTACTTCCACTGCTCCCTCATTGGCTACTTCCTTGGTGGGTCTACCTCTCGGTGATGCTACCGCTGCGCCAATTGCGCCGAACTGCTATATCCTGCTACATTTTGGCAAAATATGAGAAGCAAAAAGAGCATAATGCAAAATCTTTGTATCATTACACCTTTAATGCGCCTGGCTGACTGTCTTGATAGCAGTTAAAGAGACCTCAGTAAAGGCTAGGAAGCCCTGGGGTTCAAGTGTCGTGTTACCAGTTGAGGTATGGCCCCCCTTCTCGATGCTGACTGACCATTTGCTTTCTCGACTTTGCTACGACTGTTTTACTGTGCTGGTGGCGATAATTGTCTCTTGTGCATATATTGCATGCTTTTTTCCGAATAAAACCTGTTTGATGTTCACTGCTGTGTTTCGTCCCTTCTGGGCCTGTTGGTGTTTTTCTGCGCTTTCAAGTGAATCCTTTAAACTGGCAGGCCTGCTGACGGCCACGGTGTCCTCGGAGGTGTTCAAGGCGGCCCAGCCTGCGCTGCTCTACCTGGTTCCTTTCACGTTACTCCCACTGTTGACCATGGCCTACCTCAAGGTGAGCTCAAGAGGGATGCATACCGAGTGTGCTGTCCAGATGCCCTTACGCATCCGCACGTACATGCACGCATGCATGCATTACGTATGCACGAAAGCGGGCCCATCTGCCCTCTCCCCTATTGCGCGCACGACCGTGCGCGGGCCACGCACCGTATCTTGGAGGTAATCTCTGCGGCCTATGCAAAGTGCAAGCTGAGACGGTTCGTGCCTTGGTGCGCATTACGTTTCTGCGCGGCGAAATGCAGAAAACACCCATGTACTTAGATTTAGGTGCACGTTAAAGAACCCCAGGTGGTCTAAATTATTACGGAGCCCCCCACTACGGCGTGCCTTATAATCAGGTGGTGGTTTTGGCACTTAAAAACCCATAATTTAATTTAATCCATTGAGTTTCGGCGCGTCTAGTGTTGGCGGTCGCATAATCTCAAGTTTCTAAGACACGGTGCAAAGCATTCGCTTGCATTGTGACAGTGAATTCATGGTCATCAGGTGAGATATGTTAATGTTTGCCTGAGCACACGTGACACAGATAAAACTACGAACCTTCAACCTTACTCCGTGTAGTTCTCTCTCTGATATATCACCATCAATGCTCCGGACGAATATCCGTATATTTTTACACCTTTGTTTGTAATTTGTGGGCGGCAGCTGCAGGCACTAAGCACAGTTAGCCATGGCGTCCACGATTTACGGTGCCACATGATGCAATGCACACAAATCTCGGATGCCGTGAGCCAATGTTGCATCGATGCATTGCTTTCGGCGCTATCTGCACCACTCGTGCTGGTGCTCATAACCGCGCTATTATGGCTCGACCTTATTGTGATTTGTTTATAAGTGCTTACTAACAACATACTGTCCTACCCAGAATGCTCTGGGAATTTGTGAAGTTGTTTTTACTGCTGAAATTTTAAAACCTGGAATTAATAAAATTCGTGATTTAACCAAGTTTTTTGTTGCAAGATTAACTTTTTTATATCGAGGTTCGACTTATAAAAACAGATAGAAATAGATAAAAAGCACAGGAAAATGAAATTGATTGAAACTGACACGTAATCATGTCATGTCACTCCTGCAGACGCCCAGATACTCTAACTTTCCAGTGGACAGCCCCAGTGAAGACTGATCTCACTTGCTTCGAGGATTTCTCTAGTGAACTGATTGCAGTGCCTGGGAATAATCCTTGTGTACCTAAAGTCCAGGCTGCAGCCACACTACTGGCAATGACTTACCATTCTAGTATCGTCCTAATACGTGCAAGAAACACATGTGTCTATAAGCTCAAAAATATGTGTCGGCACTCCTTAAAGCGTGAGAAGTGCTTGCTAGACAATGATTTGAGTTGAAGTTCCAAACCTTGGATTTTCTCACAGGGTGACTTGAGGCGAATGTGGAGCGAGCCGTTCATCAGCAACCCGCCTTCCAAGCATCTGGACGTCTGACAGACATCGTGCGCACGTCTGTTTCTTCTGCCGCTACCGTTCTCGCCTACATGCGCACACATCTGAGCATGTGCCTGTGTGTGTGTGTGTGTGTGTGTGTGTGGGACGTTGACTGACAAGCTGCATGCGGCAGTGCTCGGAAGAAGAATGCATCGACCTCATCACTTTAAGCACCTCACGCAACCCGCCTCTCATCGTCATCACCCTCGTCATCTCCCTCTGGGGACAATGACCATTGGCCGTGACTGGAAGTCATTGCACTGCGGCTGGTCTGTTGGGGGAGGGGGGGCACATGCGCATTCATCATCCCTTCATCGAGGAGGAGGTTTGGGTTGGACTCTGCACCCATCTGTGACTCGCTGGCACATTGCTCGTAGGCTGCTGTGAGTGGAGGAATGGAGTGCGGCTGAACCCATGCACCGTGACGTGTCCGGAGTCATGCCGCTGCTGTCTTTAGCAGATGTTTGTGTTGACGGGTGAAAGATGGAAGTCGAAAAGAGGCGAGCCTCAAGTGCATCCTAGGCAAAAGCGACCCCAAAGTTTGTGCCTGTCACGCGTGGTATTTCTTCCCCCCCCCCCCCTTGGTATTGTCTGTTATCAACCCCAAAGTGGTAGACATTAACACGCGTGAAAGAGTCCAAAAGAAAAAAAAAAAGAAAGAAAAAAAAAACAAAGCTACAGACTGTAGAAGGCTGGTGAATCAGGGACATTGGAAGTTTTCCCATATTGTAAGCATCACGCACGAGCGCTCGTCTTTGGTTCTCCTTAAGACGACCTCACCCGTCTGAGCACTGCTTAAAACATGGGTAACTTACGTATTGCCCGCTTCACTAACCTTTTACAGTCCAAAGTAGTAGAGTTGTGTGTGAGGCTAAGCTTTCACAAAAGAAAAAAAATAAGATAATTAGGAGGATGGCATTTCGGGGCATTCTTGCGCTTGGCTCAGCTGCACTTGCCAGTGCTATCTCGAGCTTGGAAAAGGCTCCCATGTGCCCTGAATACCGTGTGCATTGGTCTGTCTTGTTGCAAAGTCTAAGATGGCATCAGGTAGCAGGGAGAGGGCGCGCGGTTGATAGTGCTTCCGTTGCTTACCAATAGGTGGTGCCCAACACAGTGACCACGACGTGTTTCCAGCTCTGAGATTACTTCTGACGCATGAAGTTCAGGAAGGCTTAGCCTTCGAGATCTGTTTCAGTTACTCCGAGGACGCGGTCGCTGGGGGCTGGATTCAAGCGCTACCCATTCCACGTTTCTCGCTTCGTGTGTCCCGTTGTTGTCGTGCACGCTCCTGCACTATGATCGCTGTGCATGGAAGGTAGCTCAGTGCGCCAAAAAAAAAAAATGCCTTTTTCTAGCTCGATTTTATGACATGCGGGGGAGTTGGACCTGCAGCCTGTCCTGTCGGCGAGCAACAGGAGATTGATATCTAAGGATGGTGTGCTGATCTTGCCCATTGTCGTCCCGCCCGTGGCCAAAGTTGACATAGAGAGTTGCCGAGCCACTCAAGAGCCAAACAACTAAACACTCTTAGCAGCTCCAGAGTCAGACTACCTGCATTCTCTGTTCACAGCTCAACTTCGTTTTTTTACTGATTTGCCAGCCTCAATTTATTTTTTCTCTCCACAGTAGAGTGTTGCAGGTACGATGGTATTTCTTTGGTTGAGGACGCAAAAGCCCGAGCTCTTTGATTGCCTCCTGAATCGCCCCATGTAGTCATGGAATTCGAAGACATTGCAGTAATTGCACCTTTGCAGTTGAAAGCGCAGGGCATGTTTAAGTATGTGTCTTTAGTCGTCTGCTAATGCTGACTTGCAAGAGCAACTGAAGGGCGTTATGCTATCTTTTGTAGAAAGTTGCTGTCAGCTAACACCTGCAACGTGTTCCAAGTCTTTTTCAGGAAAGCACGTAGCAAAAGCTTGAGCCTGGACACCTTGGCACTCCCTATAGCTCAGATTGACTAACTCTATCGATCACATAAAGGTTACTGAAAACTTGTTGATCATGGTCATGGTGCGGTGGTTCTACGATGCTGCATTTATGAGTTCTAGGACAGGCACCATTCTGCTTGCTTTCCTGTGGAACTGGCGCCAGGAAAATATGTGCAGTTTCACCCTAAGTATGAAGCAGTTACAACGATAGCTTACGTGTGCACATTGTCGTCTGCTGCCTACCAAATTATGTGCACAATATATTGGAGAAGTTAATCAAAAGAACACGACTTGCATAAAATGCTACAATAGACGATATGCAAAACCTGCAAGTGTGCTTTGCCACGCACCTTCTTTGACGTAACCAAGATGGCAGACCTCTGGCTAATATCGTAATTGAAGTGTCAACATGTGGAATGGTGACATCATTCCTTCCGGCATCAATTCCCCGCACTGTCCAAGCTCTATAAACGCATGCCTCAGCTTTGACCACGCTACTGGCGGGAATACGGCCATATTGGTTAGGGCAAGGTAGCTGTGTGGGAAAGCCTGCGTACAGATTTTTGCATATCGTCTGTTTCATTTTCTTAAGTATGTTAGCATAGATTAAGTCAAAACAGCACATTTTTGCCGAATGTGGACGTCATAGCTGACACACAAGAAATTTTGTTGACACAGAGTCAACTGTCAAGCAACGTTCAACCTATGAGTGTTGCAATTATAGAACATCCAAGATTTATGGGCACTGTGACAGCGTTGAGTACATCTCTCTCTTTGTCTCAAGTTGCATTGTTCAAAAATTCTAAAATGTACTGTGAAGGGCTCATAATAGCTGTTTACTTTTAAGAAAGAGTGAATTGGCACACATGCAACATGTTCCACTGCCGCTGTTAGCAAGCATCTTGCTTCGGGGCAGCAGCTCTTGCCACATCCAATTTCTCCATTAAGCCTTCCGCCTGACAGTGCCGCATTTTGCAACCCCTTTTGTGTGCTGCCACTTATTTATGGAATCATCGTCATTCGTCATGTTCGCTCATTTTACTCATTTTGCTGCAGCTGCGCACATTTCTTGTGCCACCTATTGCAATGTGCAGCAGTGGTCAAGAATCTTGCTGCCGAAGCATGCTGCCACATTTGTGTTGGATACTATCGGTTCTTGGCGTATCAGTGCAGTTTGCGAATGCCTCTCTCAGATTGGATTGCCTGAGCATCGTTTGCACAGCGCCACCTTTAGTTGTTCTGGTTCACTGCCAGCTACAAATGTGCCGAGTGCCTAAAGCAAATGCAATGGCCAAATGTACTGTACTTGCCGTTGAGTTCGCCAGCTATCGGGAATCATGAAGCTGAAACTGTACTCATGCCTCGGGTGTGTAGTGGAGGCGATGCAAGAGCCCGAGACAAGGGACTCGAGCCTAATGCTCACCCCAGTTAAAGAGCTGCGTGGCGTTATAACGTGAAAATTGAGGATATCGGCACTTGGTCACACTTAATTACAAGGTAGCTATTGCTACTACATTTGTGTAGATCTTTTGGCATTGTGGTGTTGTGGAAGCAAGCCTTTTCTCATTTAGCATGTCGCCTTTCTGTACACCTTTAGCCTGTAACGTTAAGCACCATAGCTAAGCGCTAGCAACGACACCCTTTGCCAACTCCTGAGTAAGGTCTACGCAGCTCCCCAATCAGCCAGCCATCAGCATGTCGGTTACGCATTTCTGGTTGCATGAACAACATATTCGCTCTCGGTTTCCCTCCCGTGCTTTATGACCTTAGGTATTGTTTTGTCATGGCAGCACGATACAGCATATCACCTACTGTGAAGGTTGTCTTAAAGTCTAACACCAGTACCGGATACAGGTACTCTGCAGATCATGCACACTTCAACCATCATGCAAGTTGAATAGTAGTGTAGTCCAGGCCATCAAGATCTAAGCCTATGGCATCCATAGCCAACTACAGTAAACCCTTGTCATAACGAAATCGCTTTATTCATCAAAGTTTTCCGTGGTTCCGACTACATTGCTTGCTTTGTAGACTGGATTGGCACTCGAAGTTATGATTGGCACAGGACTTCGGTTAGTATGAAGTTCAGAGCGGGAAAGTTGACATGGCGCTGTTCAGTGCAGCGACCTTTTGCATTTCTTTGTGTCAACCTGGAAAGGCTAAGAGCCCTGTGAAGGTGGATCCGCCATGTGGTGGTAGCTTCTTGGGACTATGACTTTGTCATGCCATGCTCGCAGACAGATGAAACAGCTATTCAATGTCGTCAGTGGAAGTTTGCCATTGTTCATCATGGTTTTGTTTCAACATACTTTTGTTATGACAAGTGTTTACTGTTTGCTGACTTCTCTACATACTTCTACATGTTCTGAGCACAACAGTGATTCAGTGGTGCATACCTCTGTGCACGTTGCCCTGCAGGGTGGTGTAATGCACCTTCATGTGCATTTGTTTGCTGATGTAGTAAGGAAAATAGCTGCGGCACTTTTCTCGTGTATAAGATTTGCACAGTTCATTGTATAGAATTGTTTGCTGGCTTGTACTTCATTCCTATGCTTTCATTTTCTTCTTTCAGGCTTTGGCACAAAACTTAACAGGGGTATTAAAGGCAAACATTAACCCTTCCACACGCTACGTACACAATTGTGTACACCAAATCACTGATGAAAGTAATGATATTTAAAATGTGTTGCATACATCTTTAAACACTTATGATTGGAATGGTGCGGCAATTTTGAATAACTTGTGCAAAATGTTTCGGCAAAATAAGTGGGAAGGTCGACGGCTGGGTGTTCTTGCTTGGTGTGAGTATGTTGTTGTATGTAGCGGGTTCACTTCTTTCATTCTTTCTCACAATGTCATGCAGCAGACATAATTTGCAAGTGGCTGAATAAGTGCTTTTCAAGCTTTTCAAAACACGAAATAGTTGATGTCATATTTGATGCTCCTCTAGTGAGTTTTCGTGTGGAGTCCACATTCTGTAAAGTTGACAAAACTCACTAAAGAATTGAAAATTCTTAATCAATTCTGCTGCTCTACACTTTATATGATTCTGAAGATGCAAGAAATGTGGTGAAAGTAATTTTCAATCAACAGGATAAAGTGGCGTCTGAAAGGGTTAAGTCGAGCTGAAGTGATAGAATAGGGTTTCAAAATGTTCAGAGTGTCACTTTTATTGAGAACAAAGCTTTTTCATAAGTGAGATAGTGACGTAAACATAGTGTTTGCTCCGCCATTGTGCAAGTACGTCTCATTTGCAATTGCTGAAGGGTACGTAAGTGGGTATACAGTAGTTAAATGCTGGTGTTAAAGAGATAATTACATTGCATGCGAATGCAAAGGAAAATGCATTTGGCCAATTATATATAATCATGCCGAAGAAAGAGCTCCCTTTATTGGCAGCATTTGGTATTCGGAAAGCGGCGCCCCCTATGTGTGTGACCCACTGCGGAAATTGATGCAGAGGGTGACCTCTAAGATTGCCAGTACACAATAGGATGTGTATGACACAATTTAGTCTCATTTTATGTTGTGTGCTTTGCTCAAAACGCGCACTGTTCTTCAATTTTGATTTTTTGAATGACTAAGTGATCACTTGGCAAAGAACAAGTGAACCATAAGCTATGTCACTCTAGCGTGACATAATGTTTGCCTTTAGTTCCACCCAAACCTTCAGAAGCTTGCACAAATTTTCATTGATGCACTGCTCGGGTACTAGCTTTGTGATGGTGTTATGAAATGCACATCGTGCCTGTCAAAGTCTGCATTGGACATTAAGTAACGAAAGGCCGACGCACCGCAGTGGTTTATATCTAAGCACACCTCATTGCGTTACCAGACGTTAGTGCACAAACTTTGAGACTTAGGTGCCCCTCTTGACATGGCAGGTGGCCTTTTTTTTCTCACCTGCACTGTCGACACAGTCCAAAGGTCGGGGCTAACTTAGCGCACCGGGAACCTCAAACTCTCATCTGCTTCTGAGCAAGGACTTTTTTTGTTGCACAATTTTGCCAGAGAAGCCGAGTGTTCTACGGAGTGTAGGCCTCTACAGCTAGCAGATGGGAACTTGGTGCAGAAGTTGCAGTTGCAGAGTCCCAGATCAAGCATTGCACCTGCTGCATCAAAGAGTACTAGCAGCCATTGTCATGTCTGTTAAAAGAAAGAAAGAGCTTGCTGCTTGTTATCAGAGGCCGCAGCCACTACAGAAATGAACTGCAGTGCTGATATAATGCTTTTTGCGAGGATACAGCATTGGACGTGCAGCTTCAGCCTCTCCAGTGACCGCACAACCTTCAGTCCTTCTCCATTGCACACTTTGTAGCAGACGTGGACACTCTGCATTTCAGTTGAACGCACAGGCCTCTTTGTAAAGCAAAGCTAGGGGTTGAAGTCTCGCAACCCTTTGTCCCCCGCTCACGTCTGCGCACACCGCTAGTCCGTCAGAGAGCATTCGCATCGTCGATACTCGATAGGTTCTTGCCTCTCCGTCTAACAAGGCCACTGGCCCGCTTGCAGTTCGCAGAGGAGGTGTCTGTTGTTTGGCAGCTTTGTGGTCTTTCAGTCAGTCAGTTGGTCGTCGCGATCGTCTAAAGCATTTCCTCTTTCCCAGTCTTCCCGGGGTTTCTTAGGAACGCGCCAATGTGATGCGGCTTTCTCCGAGCGTCGTTTTTTTGATAGGTCGTCGATTATTTATTGCATTCCTGTACACACGGTTGAGAACCAGGTGACAGCAGCTCTACGCGCGATATGCGATGCTGAGGGCACCTCTCTCTCTCCTTTGAGACTCGGATCGTTTCATATTAGATTATACATATTATATATATATAAATATATACATATGAAATGTGTATATACATATGATGAAATGTGAGTTTGCGGCTTCCAGTTGGACAAAGCCGTGGCGTTGTGCCACTGCGACTTTTATCGTTGTACTATTGAGATTAGCGATCGACAAAACGTAGAGTGAGCTGCAGTGGCAAAAGGGTTTTATATCCATGTGTCTGTGTGTTTTGTGGCTTGTTCCTTATATATATATATACATATAAATATATAACAAATGTTGTAAGAGACCTTAATTCATGTGGAAGCACAAAAAAGTATATGTCATGCCTGATTGTGTGAATTGCGTGGTGTGGGCTACGGTGTGATTGATCTGACGCACACCTCGGTGTCTCCTAATTAAAGGCCAAGCACAAAAAGTGTGTAAGACGAATGAACTGCTGTTGTTTTAGACTCCTTTTTTTGTCTGTCTGTTTTTTTTTAAATAAAGCCTTACAAAGGAGTTCCCTGCTGCTTGTTTTGCACTATTCGTCATTGACGAGAATTTGTGCCATTACGCTAAAATGCCTCCATACTGTTGCTGCAATGATGCGTTGTGAAGAAACTCCCGAAGTGTTCAGGACGTTTCTATAGCTCAGCAGCGTAACACCAACAAAAGTGTTGGCATTGCGCTGTTGACCTCAAGGTCACAGTTTCGATCGCAGCCGTGGCAGTTTTGCAGGCGAAATGCTAAACCGCTTGTGTACTTACGCACCCGCAGTCACCCACTGCGGCGTGCCTCTTAATGAGATTGCGGTTTTGGCACATAAAACACAAGAATTTAATTAATTATTTAAACAACTTTTGTCTGCTTACTATCAGCTTTGCGTGTGACAAGAGGACTTGTGATTAGGTTAATTATGTACTAAAAGAGAATTTTCAATTATAGAAATGGCAGAACAGTTGACCTGGAACAGTGTGCACTGAACTCTGCGCAGGGCAGAGGGAGCAAAGGAGGGATGATGATGACAGGGACAAGTGATTTACTATTCATTAAGTCTCGTAGAATGAGAATAAGACATTGTGCACCTGTTGTAGTGCTCCATGTACTATAAACTTTTGTCTATCTTCATTTGGTCGCGATGAATTAAGTACGACATTTTCATTTTATTTCGATTGCGCCTTCATTCTAGTGTTTCGAGGTTTGCGGCCTGTAGAAGAATACTTGCTGATGTGTGATGGCGATAGAAAATTAAAACCAATCTAAATGTCTTTTCTTGGACTTTCGATAATATAGAGTACGGGTGTCAAAAAGGAGTAGGACATTTTAGTAGCTGTCTTATAAATATTTTGTAAGCTAATAATTTGATGTCACTCGTAGATAACATTCTACTCAAGTAGCCTAGTTTCTTCATTGCCTCTTCTTTAGTGTACAGTACGTGGCTGTTCCATTTAACGTCTGACGTAATCATTACTCCGAGGTACTTGTAGTCGGTGACAGAGGATAAACAATGACCTTTAACAGTGTATACATGGAATACTGGTTCCTATTTCCGTGTTGTCCTTGGCACTGTTTAGTCATGGACTCCCGTAATAGCCACATGCCCAACTTTCAACAAGAATGCTTTTTTTTTAGTGCTGTTAGCATTTTGGGGGGAATTTCACGCACTTTAAGGGGTCAATCTATCTGTGTCTCTAACCATTTTCCCGACGACTTGTGTCACTGGGTAGTTCACGGTCAGTGCCACTGGACTTGTGTTGCCTGTTCAAGGACAAAAAGCATCCTTTCAATTTCTCCGGTGCGGAACGGAATCCATTCACACAGGCAGCCACGCGCCAACTTCGTGGCGGCACTACCACTAGATGGCGCACCGTGGTCGGTGGTAAGTGCGAGGGAGAAGCCCAGCTGGGCATACATTCCTCGTACGTGACACGTTTAGGTGGTGGCAATGCAGTGTGGTGCTACATTGCTCCATTGCATTAACATCGACAGTCGTCCCGAGACGGTTTCTGCCGGATTTCTTTGAATTTAGACATTTTTCGACGCTGCTCAAGTACTATAATAAGCTACACCCCTGAACTTGGCAGGTAACAATTTTTACTCATGTAATAGGCGCTTGCCGATTTCTTGCACAAAATTTGAAAAAAAAATATAAACAAATGCTTTATTGGGACCACAGGGCTTAGGCGATGCGGACAAGGAAGAGCGACAAGGACACGGGCGCCCGTCTATGTCTTTCTTCCTTGTTCGCGTCACCTAAGCGCTATGGTCCCAATAACTGTATCAAACAAACGAGACCGAAAGTCTGTAATCAAATCTGACCATCATACAATTCTGTATTGGCTATCGTTCAATTATTGCAACAGAAAGCTAAAGATGTGGGCTTGAAGTTTAGCTCATTAAGCTAAAAGAAAATAGCGTACTTAAGCAACCTCCAGTTCAACTGCTATTGCAACAGCAGTTACTCCACCAATGCCCCCAACTTCGTACGAAGCTCGTGAAGACCTGGGTGAACACACTCAACTCTCTGCAACAGTGACGATGATGGTGGCAAGACGACAGCCATAATTCTGATGGCGGAATGACAACATGATAACGATGGTGGCATGACAATGGCACTTAACTGACTGACCTCTAAGACAGCAGAAAGCCAACCTTTGTCTGAGGAGACGCTGAGAATTCGTGCAGCGCTGGAAGCTGTGCTGCGTACGACTGCTGCATCACTCGCTAGTCGTGGTGTGTGAGCGTACTAGTATGCCAGCTGTTGCTTCTGAAACACATGAACAAATAGTGCATTACTGACTGGCATTTGTCTGCACCACACAAGCTACAAATCATGCACCAGTTGCCAAGCACAAAAGTTGCATGATAGCGCAGTGGCTTACATGCTCAGCTTCTAACTGCACATTGCTAGAGTTGAGTGGCGGTTGTGAACAAATCTTTATTTTTTTCACCATATATTGAGAGGGTGAGGAGATTGTATGACGATGACAGTGTAAAAATGGACAACAAACAAAAATTGCACATAACAGCCAGAAAGGATGGATCAGACCCAGTTTCAGGCTCTTCTCTGCATATCACTGTAAAGTGTAGCCAAGCAGGCCATGTCTTTGAACTGCAGTCAATCCCCTGCAGTGACCGCAAGTAAGTATAAGGTATGATACTGGCCTTGTAAATGTCTCCAAGGGGTATGCACTGCCTATCGCTACACTGAGAGCCACATAGGCTTTAAGCAGGAGATGCCTGGAATGACTCTGTGTACAATCCCAACATAACACGTGTACCATCAACTATGTTTAACAAGGTATCATCCTGCTCCAACCTTCTAGCCACCTATTAGACAAGTTCTACCATGCACAAGAGGCTTCACACAAGATGATACGGACCGGCCCAAATACGTGGTAAAGCCTGCAGGAAAAATTTTGTATGACTAGACTGTTGTAGGCACTTGCCAGCAAGCTTGAAGCAAGTTGGAGGGAAAGTATTTTCGCGATATCTGCAACACACCACAGGGTGCACATATTTGATTAACAGTCCTAGAGTTGCATTCTTAAGTAACTTGAAATTCAGCATAAGAAGAATTTAAAATGTTGGAGGTACATACAAAATACCCTGTTTTTTTTTTTTGTGCAATTCTTGCAGCACTGTTTTTCTTTTTTTCATCCTAAAATCAAGTGTACAGTAGAAATGCATGTCACATTTCCACACAGTAAACTAATCATTGTGATAAATTAACAAGAAATTCTTAGCCAACGTACAGCTTTAACTGCAGGTAGATAGATAGTTATTCATGTCACATGTCAGTTTGAATACAATAATAATCAGGCCTACCAAAGCCTCAAAGGGCTTGAGTGAGGTGCAATATAAAGAAGGTTGAAAAAATAGAAGAAAGACTGACAACAAAATCACTTTAGACCAATGCTGCTATGACTCCTTGTAGTGACAGGATTAAAATTTTCACAGAAAAGTTTCCACACTGAAGAATCCTTTTACAGTACAATCCTTATTCAAACCAAAGGCCCCTCGTAAAATCCAGACTAAAGGCCCTATGCATAAGCTGCTATAATGAAGACTTGCAGTAGCAATTTCAGGTCTTTCCTGCATACTGCAACACCGACTTGCATACCTTTACTCATCGGTCGCTGCTTCAGGGGCATGTCGACGAGCTCGCATTAGTGAAGCTCAGAGACTGCACGCCTTGGTAAGGCCAAGGTGAGCTGCTTGCAGCAAAGTGGTCGCTTCTAGCACGCACTTGGCGAATTATTATCGTTGCTCTAAGGACATACATTTCAGTGCACACCTTTAATTGTGTTTTCCCACCTTTTCTTGTTATGTAAGGTGACACTCGAGAGGCTTAAGACAAAATGACTAGAACCAGACACTTAGTAAAGCCTGCAAGCAGGATTTTGTGCGACTAGATATCTCGGAAACACATATGACACACAAGAGACCTCAGATAGGAGGTGTCATGAAGCAGTGAAAACGTTGAGTACGACTTAATTGTGATCGCAAAAAAAAAAAAAAGTGGAGCAAACAATACGATTATTTGAGGACAAAACTAGCATAATCTTAGCATGTTTAAAGTAGTTGGCAATTTAAATGTAATCAGCTGGTACGTGCCGCGTAGTTCGTGTTTGTGTGCAGTGTTAGCAATTTTGAACTTCATTGAACGAAGTTAAAATTTGCAATAAAGTGATGTAGGCATGGATATATATGAGTGTGCTTTCTTTGGAATACTGCATATGAGCAGCAAAATGGTAAAGAAAAAAAAATTGATGCAGATCTGTACATGGCGCACATAAGCTAAGTTAATTTTAGAACACTACAATATGTGTCTTTTATTTCTGGATCGAGCCGATAAAATTTGCGTCGCGGGCGCTCGATCAAAACACACTGTGCGCCGTGATAAAGCGGCCGTTATAGTGTAATTGACAGCTGCGAGGTACAAATGTCCTTAACGCTCGTAGCACCTGGTTCTTTATGCTCCTAGGTAGGAAGATTGTGAAGCGGCTCACTCTGAACTCTACACTCGCCGCTTCATATTGTTATCTCTAATTGACAAAGGGATCGACAGAAACACAAACACCATGCCCCCAAAGTGAGAGGGCACAAAGAGTAACCGACATCGGTGAATGCATCGGCAAGGCAGCTACATTGGGCCTAGATCCTCACAGGTCTCGTCCTGTCTGTGCTTTGGCGAAGCTAGTCCTCCATAAGCAGGGCGCTAAATTAGGACAAAACTGTAAACCTGTTTGTAAACAATTCGCCTGAGTCACGCGTGCCAGGGTCTCTGTACGCGTGTATGCGCGTGTACGCATGCTGGCCTACGGCGGCAAGTTTCGGTTTCGTGTGCGCGGAACAAATCCGCGAGATGACGCCAGTGACGCTTTCCTTTCCCACATTTGACATCATCATCATCGTTGAGGAGTTTCGTTTTCGTTGTTTTTGTGTTTTTTCCAGCTCCAGCGCGCAGCAGCGCGCGCTGTCGCCATGACAGAGTTGGTCTGTTTTTTTCTCCGCGAGGTTGGCCGGGCGCGCAGTCGGCGGTGATCTTATTTTTCCTCGTTCTCACCTAGGATGTGGTTGGGCCGGTGAGAGAGGAGCCCGTTGTAGTAGCGAGCGAAACATCAGCCGCGGAGCGCTGTGCGGCAGAGCCTGCTCTGTTTTTAAGTATATACTATTCCGATCGGCGCGATGAGTGCGGTGAAGAATTCGAACGTACCCAATCCTCCGAGCTCCAAGAAGCGCAGCGGAGGCTTTCTCCGCCAGGCCAAGTCTCGAAAGGACCACCCGGCCGACTTGGAGCCCATCACCGAGGAGGAACTCGCCAAAAAGGATTCCATCTCTCCGGAGGACGTTCTCAGACTACAGAAGATCACCGAAGGTAAGGGCGTGCGCGTTCTCCGTGGCGAACGGCGTTCGAAGGTGCGAACCGCGGCGCGTCTCAACGTAGTACCGTT
The DNA here is from genome assembly GCF_013339745.2 of Dermacentor silvarum. Classification (NCBI taxonomy): domain Eukaryota; kingdom Metazoa; phylum Arthropoda; class Arachnida; order Ixodida; family Ixodidae; genus Dermacentor; species Dermacentor silvarum. Next base: position 100,745,433 of record NC_051156.1, read on the forward strand.
ACAAAGCGCCGTGGCGCCCTGCTGACTACCTGACGCTGCTCTCTCATCAGCTGTTTTTTTAGCGTTTCGCTGCTGCCGTGTGACGACGCGCGGTGTGACGTGTGCTCGTCTGCTAATAGCAGTGGCGCGTGTACTGTGTAGTACGTGCTGGTGCTGCCGGCTCGCGCGTTTTATCGGTGTTATTGATCTGGCATCGGCCTTTCTCTTTTCTCTCCTTTATTTGTGGTCGCGGCCGCGCGAAGGTCGCCGTTCCCTCCTGTGCCGTCCTTCTCTTCGCAGAACGGGTGTTGCGGTAGGCGTTTTATGTATTCCACTTGCGGCGATCTATAGTACACATCTCGCCAGCGCGTCTGCTCGTGTAGTCTCGATTTGGGCGCTACGTTCGGGGCCCCAGTCGAAACATATGGAGCGGCAGCGCTTCAGCGACGGGTTTCTTAATTTGCGCGTCGCCCGCATAAATGATTGATTTGAACGCCTGTCATAATGGAGCACGATCTCGGGACGGCTGCCAAGGCGAAGGGAGCTGCTGCGAAGAGGGCGGCTTTCCGTGAAGCCTGTGAGCAGACGCGCTAGACGTGCTGCTGCGAAGCCTTCGGAAGGGTGAACACGAAACCGCGAAGAGACGCAAGGTTGAGCTCGCGCATATGTTCTGTGTCGCGAGGTCGCGTATGTGCGACGTTTGTATCTCTTGGTGTACTTGGCACGACTTCGCGATTACTTCCTTTATGAAAAGAAAGAGCAATCGCGTGTTGCGGGAGGTCCAATGCGTCAGCTGGTCCAGACCTTGCGCACTCTCGTGTTTCTGCGAGCTAGTCCACCGATTATGTCCTTTAAAAGAGCGCGAGGTCGGGCTTTAGAGGAGCGTTCCCGTGTAACGGCCGCACATCTTTCGTCACGGCTGTGCAATAGCGCGCACCGTCATTGTGTGGATTCGCTTGCCGACCTAAGCGTTGTGGTGGATTCGCTTGCCGACCTGTGTTGTGGTTTCGACAGCCCTGCGGCGGCGACGACGACCGGCACAGTCCAAGTTTCGCAATGCGATGATGCACCTCTCTCTCGGCGCGCTTGCTTGCGTTGTTACAACAGTTTTCACTGCGGAGGATGTGGTGCGGGGAAGAATAGGATGAGGGGCGTGTGGCGGGGCTCGACCCCGCTCGCGCACCACGGCGCGTCATCGGTCGTTTCCCGTCAAAGGAATTCGCTGCAGCCGTGCGCTTTATTAACTGCGCCCAGCAGCGGAAAGCAGATTGCAAGCCTTCTCGAACGCGCGCGCGTGTTTTTTGTTGCCACACGGAAGTCTCCGCTCCTTGCTATTGTGCCTTCGGAACTGCGCGCAGCAGGACCTGCAGGCGAACGTGCGTAGACGGTGCTATTATACGTGCTACGTGCCTCAAGGGCTGAGTAATGCGGTAGTAGGAGGAAACGGATACTGGGTGATATGCCGTCTGCGCTGTTGTCGGGCGCTAATAAACAGCTAGTCGTCGCGGTCCACGCGCGGTACGTGCCGCATCGCTTGGAAGTGGTTTTGGGGCGTTGTGTTTGGCTGAAACCAGAACTGCAGTGCTAGGGAAAGGCTAAGAACGCGAAAAAAAGGGGTTCACCCAAGAATATGACCTCTGTGGGGCACAAGAAATACTGCGGGGACAATCACGCGTATGTTTGAATTTCAGAATTTATATCCAAATGTAGAAAACATGTGGGTCGTTCTCCGCGATGCCACGTACAGTGGTGAACGGGCAAGCATTAGCGCGGTAAACGTAAGCCGAAGACTTGCGGAATATTGATGGTGCATTTAGATGGAGAAGAACCAGAGTGATGCCGAATAAAAATTTGCACTTGGTCTCAAAGTTATGTAATTGTGGATTTAATATTTTATAATTTAATTAAGTAGAGTGGAAATTAAAAGATATCTAGCAATAGCAAAGTTGCACATGAACTGAAATAACATACAGTCAAACGCCTTTATAACGAAGTGCTCAACGAAATATAGTGAAAGCGCCGACCCAAAAATGATAGGTTAAAAAGCGCTTAGGACGTTTCGGCTTCCGTACTGATCGAAACCGAAACGTGTTAATAGCTTTTTAACCTCTCCTTCTCGGTCGGCGTTTTCACTATTTCTTTCGTTTAACATGCTTCCTCCCCACCAGACGAGATGTCGTCAAACCCTCGATTTCCTAACGAAGTGCTCGGGACCTCCACAATCATTCGCTATACAGGTCACTTCGCTGTAAAGGTCGCGCACCGATGTCGTAACCCTTGATAGCGACCAAGAATTAGCTTCTCGTTGGAAGCTTTCGAAATGCGGAAACCCCGGAAGAACTTGTTTTTTCTGGCAGCGAAAGCCTATAAGCGCACAGACAGAACCAGTGCCGGCAGAACTCGGCGACGTCTGGTACAGGTTTTATCGGTCTTCGTAAATCTGAGACACTGTCGCCGCTCAACCGCTTTTGTTCCGCAACGGTTTGTCGTGGGGCGGCGTGCGACGGCATGGCCGATGTCAAATGTAAATGCAATGCGTGTCCGAGCCCCCGACTTTGCTTTGAAACGTAATTATCAGTGATTATGAATTAAAAATTAACCTTGCAGTAGCGCACCTAGTATCTCTGCCAGGGGTGGGGGTTGACAGTTTGCCAATACCATCTAAACAGCACTAATTTCAATTTCTTCACGGGAAATTGTCAAAAAATGCGCTTTTTGCGATTGTGCAGACGATTGCGCGTCTTACATCTTAGTTGCAGTACTCAAATGCGCAAGGAAATAAAAGGGGTTAAACAAAAGGGGGGGGGGGTTAAGTCAGCCTCAGGGGGGGGGGGGGGTTACAACCCCCGAACCCCCCCCCCCTCTCCCGTCGGTGCGCCACTGTAACCTTGCATATATATCTCATTCGAATAGACAATTTATATGCGCGGTTTCTTTTTCAGCAGCAATCCGTAATTTTTGTTTCTCGCGTGAGAGGTCAGCTAGGAGAATTTGCACGGCTGCAGCGGGGGAAGCCGACGCCGTGATCGCAGCCTCTGTGGAGGGTACGTCAGCCAGCCAATTAAGGCCTGTGCACTCTGTTTCATGACGTCACGCTACCTAGGTGGCCCGACTTCCATAGAATGTAATGGGGATGCTCCCAAGTAAGCCGAGGTAATTTTGCCGTCACCGTTTTCGTCACGTCGTGCTTGGTAACGAAAATTACGGGCCGAGTTGAATGACGTCATAAAGCAGAGTGCACAGGCTTAGTAGCATGACGTCATAAAGCAGAGGGCACATGCCTAGCAGCATGACGTCATATATCAGACTGCACAGGCCTAGTAGCATGACGTCATAAAGCAGTGCACAGGCCTACTAACATGACGTCATAAAGCAGAGTGCACAGGCCTAGCAGCATGACGTCATATATCAGACTGCACAGACGTAGTAGAATGACGTCATAAAACAGTGCACAGGCCTACTAGCATGACGTCATAAAGCAGAGTGCACAGGCTTAGTAGAATGACACCATAAAGCAGAAGGCACAGGCCTAGCAGCATGACGTCATATATCAGACTGCGCAGGCCTAGTAGCATGACGTCATAAAGCAGAGTGCACAGGCCTAGCAGCATGACGTCATATATCAGACTGCACAGGCCTAGTAGCATGACGTCATAAAGCAGTGCACAGGCCTACTAACATGACGTCATAAAGCAGAGTGCACAGGCCTAGCAGCATGACGTCATATATCAGATTGCACAGACGTAGTAGAATGACGTCATAAAACAGTGCACAGGCCTAGCAGCATGACGTCATAATCAGACTGCGCAGGCCTAGTAGCATGACGTCATAAAGCAGAGTGCACAGGCCTAGCAGCATGACGTCATATATCAGACTGCACAGGCCTAGTAGCATAACGTCATAAAGCAGGGTGCACAGGCTTAGTAGAATGACACCATAAAGCAGAAGGCACAGGCCTAGCAGCATGACGTCATATATCAGACTGCACTGACGTAGTAGAATGACGTCATAAAACAGTGCACAGGCCTACTAGCATGACGTCATAAAGCAGAGTGCACAGGCTTAGTAGAATGACACCATAAAGCAGAAGGCACAGGCCTAGCAGCATGACGTCATATATCAGACTGCGCAGGCCTAGTAGCATGACGTCATAAAGCAGAGTGCACAGGCCTAGCAGCATGACGTCATATATCAGACTGCACAGGCCTAGTAGCATGACGTCATAAAGCAGTGCACAGGCCTACTAACATGACGTCATAAAGCAGAGTGCACAGGCCTAGCAGCATGACGTCATATATCAGATTGCACAGACGTAGTAGAATGACGTCATAAAACAGTGCATAGGCCTAGCAGCATGACGTCATAATCAGACTGCGCAGGCCTAGTAGCATGACGTCATAAAGCAGAGTGCACAGGCCTAGCAGCATGACGTCATATATCAGACTGCACAGGCCTAGTAGCATAACGTCATAAAGCAGGGTGCACAGGCTTAGTAGAATGACACCATAAAGCAGAAGGCACAGGCCTAGCAGCATGACGTCATATATCAGACTGCACTGACGTAGTAGAATGACGTCATAAAACAGTGCACAGGCCTACTAGCATGACGTCATAAAGCAGAGTGCACAGGCTTAGTAGAATGACACCATAAAGCAGAAGGCACAGGCCTAGCAGCATGACGTCATATATCAGACTGCGCAGGCCTAGTAGCATGACCTCATAAAGCAGAGTGCACAGGCCTAGCAGCATGACGTCATATATCAGATTGCACAGACGTAGTAGAATGACGTCATAAAACAGTGCACAGGCCTAGCAGCATGACGTCATAATCAGACTGCGCAGGCCTAGTAGCATGACGTCATAAAGCAGAGTGCACAGGCCTAGCAGCAGCATGACGTCATATATCAGACTGCACAGGCCTAGTAGCATGACGTCATAAAGCAGGGTGCACAGGCTTAGTAGAATGACACCATAAAGCAGAAGGCACAGGCCTAGCAGCATGACGTCATATATCAGACTGCACAGACGTAGTAGAATGACGTCATAAAACAGTGCACAGGCCTACTAGCATGACGTCATAAAGCAGAGTGCACAGGCTTAGTAGAATGACACCATAAAGCAGAAGGCACAGGCCTAGCAGCATGACGTCATATATCAGACTGCGCAGGCCTAGTAGCATGACCTCATAAAGCAGAGTGCACAGGCCTAGCAGCATGACGTCATATATCAGATTGCACAGACGTAGTAGAATGACGTCATAAAACAGTGCACAGGCCTAGCAGCATGACGTCATAATCAGACTGCGCAGGCCTAGTAGCATGACGTCATAAAGCAGAGTGCACAGGCCTAGCAGCATGACGTCATATATCAGACTGCACAGGCCTAGTAGCATAACGTCATAAAGCAGGGTGCACAGGCTTAGTAGAATGACACCATAAAGCAGAAGGCACAGGCCTAGCAGCATGACGTCATATATCAGACTGCACTGACGTAGTAGAATGACGTCATAAAACAGTGCACAGGCCTACTAGCATGACGTCATAAAGCAGAGTGCACAGGCTTAGTAGAATGACACCATAAAGCAGAGTGCACAGGCCTAGCAGCATGACGTCATATATCAGACTGCGCAGGCCTAGTAGCATGACGTCATAAAGCAGAGTGCACAGGCCTGCCAAGCACGACCGCGCTCGAACGGAGTAACTGCTGCGGCGTTCCAGCGAGGCTATGAGCTAGCAAACAGACCCCTCGTGCTCCCGAAAGGGGTGAGAACTCCCTTATGCATCAATTCTCAGATTGGCATACATACGTGCAGGATTCTTTAATGTGATAGCATTATATGGGGTGTCCATTTTTTTTTTCAAGTTTTCCAGAATGTTTAGAAATTGCCTGTGGCAGATAGCGTAATTCTTGTCCTGGAGCTAGATTATTCGAAGAGGCGGACATTGCTATAGCACTATAAATCCGAAACACATATTCAAATAATTAACCAAAATTCACTAATTAACTTTTTAATTGTTTACATTTCGGCACACATTGCAATTTGCGAGTTGTAACCAGTGAGTTGTGGAGGGTGCAAGACTATACGTACCGACACGCTGTCACACACAAGGAAGTTTTGCGCTATTTATAGGGATAATCTTGTCCTCTCTTATCTTACATGCATATCCTTTCTTTAATTAACATTCAGGTCACGAGTGGCATACGCGTGCATTCCTCACGGCAAAATACGCCAGATTGATGATTATCGTTGCTGGACAAAAGCTCCGAAGGGTGCAAAAATTCATTAGAGTTATCCTCGTAGATAAATTTTGTTTGTGTCCCTGCGGTACGCTCCTAGAACATTCCAAACCTTTCGGTGTGATCGTCATTCTTGTGAGCCGTTTCCACGAGCGCTATCTGTCTGGTGCCTCCACGAACAATGTGCGGCTCTAAAGCGTTCCCGTGGCTAGAACGCGCAAGGAAACGTGGCTCTAGAACGCTATTTCGGCTATTTCCGTACGTTTGTTCGGCTGAAAAAGGCGCGCGGGTTATATTTAGCGGAGAATCATCTGAAGGGGAGATATTTCTCGGATGATTTCTCGGCCCTTGAATGCGACGACATTACTCGAGGTATTCGCGTATATTGCCACCCCCCCCCCCCCTTTTTTTTTTTCCTGCGGGAAGAACTGCCATGTTTTCGTCTATTTTTCTAATACAATGTTTTTGTCAATAACTGTACCAGATGGTTGCTGCCACGATCCATTACACCACAAACAGCTTCTGCAGCAGTCTGAAGGTATTGACGCTGCCTGTATTAATTGCTTTTGTTGACTCTTTCCGGCGTGTATACCAGTATGAGATCCCGAGTCGATACTCGGCCGCATTCTCTAAAGCAGAGAGAAAATTAAAGTAAAAGGGAAAAAAATTCGCTGGTTTACTTTTTATTTCGGTGCACGTTGAAGAACACCAGGTGATAAAATTGAGGTTGCGAACGAGAACAAGTGAAAAGGAAGAGACACAACACAAAGTTTCCGGCTTACTTTATCCGGCTTACTTTATATAACCTTGTAACCCGCAGCACGCCCATTGACCACTGTGTCCCGGACCCTTCGCGTGACGTCATTTGCGAAAGGGCATTGCATTGTCCGGCGCTTTTTTGAGTCCGGATTTCTCGAAACAGGCACTGTGTATAGGCGCAGAGTTTTCTATCGAACGTTGCGCTTTGATAATTGGCTGACTTCAATTCTTCATTTGTATACATACCGGCCAGGTTCTACGAATGTTTCGTAAGATTAACCATATTTGATTTGCGTGTGGTTTAGTAAACATATACTTTCTTTTTTCTTATAGAATGCGAATGCAGCCCCGATAGATCTTCAGATTAATTTTTCAGACCCGCTCGATTATTAAGGTCTGCCCGCAGCACCGCCATCTACTCAGCCAAATCAATTTCTAGCGGCTACGAAAATGTTGGCTGCGGTATCGTGAATATTGGATGAGTAAACATCATGAATATTTCCTTTTGTTTGTGAGGCAGATCATTGTAGCCGCGACCGTTGAACAGAGGGCCTGTTCAAAGCATCCGTGCAGAACGAAGTCGGTGGATCACTTTAATAAACAATAATTGTATTGAGTAATAAAACAACTTTAACATTTCTGACCAAGAAATTGGTTTAAAAATCTGACTTTAGTCTTTTTTGAAGTTTCAAGATTGGCTTGCCTGCAAGCCTGCTTAGAAAGCATATAGGCATCCATAGGTGGTCTGCAAGCAAGACGGCTAAAGGAAAAAAATGGGCGGATTACTTGTAACGCTGATGCTGAGAGTGACACCAAGAGAATAAATGTTGAGCAATGCCAAAGTGCCAGGTTCCTGCTTCAAAGTGCCCAGGACACCACTTTTACCAAGAACACGGCTTTCGAAGGAATTACATGACATAAGCATATAGCTAGAACTGTATCGCCTCCAGCAGGGTTTGGAAATACAGTGCCAGCTCACTAGACGTAACACTTCCTATTTGTGATAGCCTATCTGCGGTCCTCCACTGACAGTCACAAAAGCGTTCCATTATAAAGCTTTCTTTCATGAAAATCATTGATTTGAAATAATGGTTTTTTTAATTAATACAAGTACCTGCAGCGCCACGGGGACATTATTGAAGGGGGGGGAGGGGGCATTTGTAGCGAAAGGATAAGATAACCAAAAATGAGCTGATTCAACAAAAGCAGACAGCAAGGTACCAACGCAACAAAATAAATAAGTAAGAAGGGAAGAAAAAGCGCAGCTAGCAACAGGCGTTTGCCAGGTAATGTTAGTTCATAAATCGTATTGGCGATGATCGCGCGTAAATTGTGATGTCCGGTTTTGCTTGGTCAGCAACAAATATTTTATCTCGAATCCCGTATTTTCACTAATCGGTGACTGAAGCGCGCGGTGTAAGTATAAACGTCACGACGATGGCGACATGGACAGGCCAGGCACTTCGGGAGAGAGACAGAGAGAAACAACTTTATTTAAATGAAAAAAAAAAAAAAAATCACTTCGGGAGAGCGCAGGTTCGGTGAATCGAAGAGCATAATAAAATACCTTTTTTATGGTGGTTCGTTGCAAAGTGTTTACTGTGGCGTAAGCAGTTCTTCAGAGTCGGGGGGAAACATACAGTCGGCGTTAAAAGTTTACGGTCCACAGCGGGATATGAGAAAACGTTTGCGCGAGTATAGTTTGTTACCGCAGCCAGCGCAGCCGTACAACACCATGCTGTTCGCATACGCTATATGTAGTGTACTATAGTACTGGCTGGAAATCCCGAATGCGAGGCTGCGGAGATATTCAAGCTTTTTTTTCCAGATCCCGCGGTCCGTAAACTTCTGACACCGACTGTATACGTGACGGCTTCTGCAGGCACGTATGTGGTGTTCTTGTCCGCACTCGTTTAGAGTAAATTTTTAAAGGCGAAACAGTCTTTCATTTACTAGGCGGAAAAAAATTTTTTTTCCTACAAGTGGTAGCTTTATAAAGGCGAAGTTTACCATTGTGAATTTCGCGCCCAAAACGTAGCGCTCGTACGTCATTGTCACGTGATGGCCTCTTTCCGCGCAGCTAGAGCGCGAAATTCAAGGTGGCGTCGCAGCCTGTCTTTCGTGTTTGGTAATTTCCTTCCGGTGTAAGACTGACATTTTTTTTTTTCAATTACTGCAGTGTAATTTGTGTGGTCTTGAAGTGCGCACACAGACTTTCAATGTCAATGTATACTTGCGTCGTTAGGCGTCCGGATGCGTCTGCAACAAAGCTTTGAACACTATTTAAAACCACGTGGGCAGTTGACTTGGAAGTATACAGCACCTCGCGACATCGACGTAAATGGGATGTGAAGGGAGAGAGAATCGAGACATCGCGTGACGTACACTGCATAAGCAATAGCCGAGCTTTCGTGACCTTCAGCGGGCATTGCTGGCGTCTGCGATGGCGTACGCGCTCGCATTGCTACGCAACGACAAACGTTACAATTTGTTACGCAGCGACAAACGTCATTATTAATTGTGTTCCTCGCACAATCTTGCTACGAACGCCTGCACAATAGAGGAGCGTTGAATAATAATTTTTGAAATGAGCGCAGGCATGGCGATTATCTTGCTTGACGAAAGTTCACCACACCCCACAGAACGTTTACATTCTTTATTGCGATAGCAATTATATGGACACTTCAAGCGCATTTTTGCCGTCGCCGTGAGGCTCCGCATAAAGTCCAACGGCGATAAAAGCGCCGCCGCACGCCGTACGCTGCGTGTGCGAGTGAAAGCGTGCGCGGCTGAGCCGGCAACCGTAGCTCATTAGGGAGCCTACATGCAAGCGCTGTTTTAGGGTGGTGACAACACCAAAATTGTGACCGCTATTTACCGCCAAATTTGGTGGGAAACCATTTTGGTCCCCAGTCTTTCTGCCTTTTAGGGGCGAAGCTCCTTAAGTTGTAGCCACGCTAGTACTCGCAGCTCCCGCTAGAAACACAGCTGTGCTCTCTTTCTCTCTTGTTCCCGACGCGCGCGCTCTCTCTCTCGTCCGTAGCTAGGGGCGCTGCGGTGCACAAGGGCGTTCGTTTCTCTCTCGTTCCCGACGCGCGCTCTCTCTATCTCGTCCGTAGCTAGGGGCGCTGCGGTGCACAAGGGCGTTCATTCCCGACGGGTGCTCTTTCTCTCTCGTCCGTAGCTAGGGGCGCTGCGGTCCACAAGAGCGTTCGTTCCCGACGCGCGCTCTCTTTCTCTCTCGTCCGTAGCTCTGGTTTACCCGAATGATCCCCCGGTGCTTCGCCCACATATCATCATTCACGTCGTGGATATGCGGCGATTTTTTTAGATGCGAAGCAGCTTATGGCGGGGGCTTTGTCCGTCCCTCCTTCCGTCCCGCGGCGTCCCACACCCACACAGCGCATGCGCGTCCCCTCCCCCTCTCTCTTCCTACGCTCCCCGCCTTTCTCTCATCTAGGAATCCTCTACTCTACACTCTACACCACACCCCCACAGCGCATGCGCGTCCCCTCTCTCTCCTCTCCTACGCTCCCCCCTTTCTCTCCTCTAGGAATCCTCTACTCTACGGTGCGGCTCGCACGATAGGTGGTGCGACAGCTGCATACTCCTCTGGGGGCGCCACGGTAGTTCCGGGGTATGAAAATGACGGAGCGCGCGCGCCTCATTCTCTCCTGTGCAGCGCCGCGTTGAGCGCTCGGGCCGCTGCCGCGAAACGGGAGCGGCGACGTGGCTATCCCGAACTTCGGGCTCGCGAAGCCGAAAGGAAACGTGAACGGCGGCAAGCGGACCCTGAACTCCGGACTCGGGAAGCCGAATCGAAACGTCAACGTCGAGTGGTGGATCCCGAGGCGGCGCGGTAACGCGAAGCCGAAAGGGGAACGTGCATAGTCCTGATCTTCGCAAACTTCAGAATGAAAACTCTGGAACAGCAACCCTTGACGCTACACTTCACCGACCACAAGGCCGTCGTCTTCAAAGCGCCGCGTGCACCGACGCTAGGAACCGCATACGGTCTCTAAATAAATAAACAGGCAACCACCATGTTCTCTCCTCTTATACATTCTCATTCGTCCTCTCAATAAAATTAAACCATCTCCCGCTCAAGCTAACCATCTCCCCGCTGCTTCGCATCCACACATGGTTCCCTTTAGCGGGAGATGGAGTAATTTTTTGTCACGCTCTTATGTACTCATGTTGGCACGCGATCTATTAAATTTCTTTAATTTAGTTTTCCGCCAGTGCGCGCAAGTAACCTATGGCATACATCTTAATATACTAGTTGCCTTTTCCTTTTATTTGAACACATCAAACTTATTTTTCTATTGCATGTCGTGCGACACATATAAAGCAACAAGTTATAAGGCACGATGGCGTGCTCGTGGTAGTATTATCTCACGCCAAGAATGTGAACTGCATTAAGCACTGTCGTTGCCTTCCAGTTGTACATAATATATAAAGGGTGTTTTTCGAAGTGTGCTGTAATAAAGACTGTCCTTACTAGTCTGTTTAACTAAAACGTAGACGTGCCGTGTACGGCGCTCAGACGCGCCATTTGTCTCTGGTTGCTGAGGCCAAAGTTTATTAAAAGAAGTTAATTAATTTCACGTCACTAAGGGTTGCGGGAAATGTCGTCTGTCAGGTGGTCTTTTGCCATTTTGTGCCCCAGATTTAACCCGCCAATTTAGCTGGCGGCGGCAAGTGCCCTTACAAAGGCTGTCACCACCCTAAAACAGCGCTTGCATGTAGGATCCCTACAGCTTATCTCGCGCCGAGCCGTGCTCCTTAAAGGGCTGCAGAAGATAGCGCCAACCTTTCCCTTTCCATACGAATTACTTACTACGCTAGTTAGGAAGGCGGCCGGGGGCACGGTGTTAGAAGTAGCCGGGGGCGCCCGCGGTCTTTTTTCGCGCACGAGGCACGGGGAGGAGGCGAAAGAGACGGGGTGGGGGGTTGCGTTCTGCTCCCGCGGCTGCTGCTCACGGAGCTGCCGCACAGGCGCCGTATCTTGAAAGCGAGCTGCGATGTGGCCGAAGTGTGCGACTGCGGGGGCCTCATATTCAAAGCGATCTGCGATTGGGACAAAGTGCATTTGCCGAGTGCCGGTAGCATCGTGTGCGCTGTGCTTTCGACGTTTAGTTCGCGTTGAAGCGAGAGCCAGCGCGAAGGTCAATTTGCTCGCTCCCGCACTTTCTCACTCCACCGTTTTGACGAGCTTCCGCGGTCATCGAGCGAGATATGTGTTCAGGTTTACCTGTGCGCGCGTGACACCGCGCTTGTTTATTTAGTTAGTAAGCGAATATTTACAACTTTATACGGCAATCGATGCTTCGCCTTTCGGGCGGAACTGCGAATTTTTTAGAGTAAACTTGCATCATCAGCTTTTTTTTTTTTTCAGTAATCGCTCGTTGACAGACGAAGAAACAAAATCTGCATAATTTGTCAAATGAGCTGTGCTCGGCCGCGACAATAGCTTTGTCCAAAAAGGTATAGATTTTCAGTAGTTGACCAGCCCAGCTCGGGCGTAGGCGCAACGTACAATGAACTTGTTCAACAGCACACGCCACCTCCAACAATGAGTATTGTTTGCGTCGTGACTCGTGGGTCTTGCGGAGAATAAGCGTTAAACATACAGTTGAGCGGACAGCATCGCAGCATCGGCGATATCGAAGTTTAAAAAGGCAACTCCTAAGTGACACCAGACTACATCAGAGGCCGGATACGCAATTGTCGTGCCAGATAAACGTGCAAATGAACCGGCTGGAATCGGGCCTGCAACCATTATACGCAAAGCCGGATACACGTGACAGTTGCTCAATGAAACGTGATGCGCATTATATATGTTGCTCGTTATGCGCGTCGCTTTGCCGACGACTCGATGCAGCCTACACTCGTTCACTCTTTGACATCTGAGCACGCACTGTCGAAACATGTGCGACTCAGATGCGTGCAGTGTACTGAGGACTGTCGCGTGATGCTGGACCTTTCGACAAATATCAAGTGGGCAGGAATCAAGAGGGCTTTAAATCTATCAACGCGTAGCTCCTTGGACGGATCGTACTGCGCACGCGCGCCGCGAACTCGCCGTAGCACTGCACGCTTCCGGCGCGAGGGTTTTTTCGCTACGAATCATTTCTCCGCTGTGGCCGCAGCCACGCAGTCTAGCAGAGATGTCGACATATGGAGAAAGAAAGTCAGGGCGATACCGCGGCGGGGGTCGGAGAAAGGCGCGCTCGCCATAAATTAACGCACGCGTCCCGCAACCGTCATGGCGCTGGCTTTATTTTGGTCCGAAGGCTCTCTCTCGCGCGCGACATCCATATTACTCTGGCGCGCTAATACCGTGCAGTGTAGCGAGAGCCGCGATGCGGCGCCGGTACGCCGGAGGAGAAAGTAGTTCCGGGCGGTTGGACGGCGACCTCGAGGGCCTACGAGTCCCGAAAGCGCAGTCATGTAGAGTAGTTATAATTAAGATCACTGGGATCGCATTATAGCATGCCGCCGCACATTTCGCACCGTCGTCTGCTGCCTGCCGTTCTCGAGAGCAGCATACTGTAGGCGACGCGGAGGTACACAACGCGCTCGCTCCAGCGTCCATCGCACTGCACGGTTTTAGTGTTGGGAAGCCGCGGCAGTTCGGTGGCGCGGAAACAATAGCCAGCCAGCGTAGCTAGCGAGCGGGGCCCGCGTACAGACTTCACTGCAGCCTTGCGTGCTACGCTGCGACGGCTCGGTGAAGATAAGGAGCCGCGCGCTCTCTCGATAATTCTCCACCTCTTTCCCAGTCCACCTCCATCTGGGTCACGGCCTACATTGCCGAGGGACGGCGCGGTGCCCGCGAATTTCTTTTGCCATCGCTCGGCGCCCTCGCGAGACGCCTGGAAAAAAAAAAAAAAAAAAGAAAGAAAAAAAACACCTTCTCGAGGTGTCATTGATAGCAATTGCACTGCTGCCGCCGTCACGGACGGGCGCGTTTTCGTGTCTGCAGCGACGAAGGAGGTATATATATGCGCGGCCTGACCTTTCCGGCTTGACACGCTTCCCAGCTTATTTCCTTGCACTGACTGGCGGCACCGCGAAGGTAAAGTGCGATTGTGATAACGGAAGATAGCCAACGGAGGTCAACGCCCGCAGGCCCGAGCATCCTGAAGGCTTGGCTTTTATCTATCAGTGATAGATAGCCTGTGAGAGAAAGGCCCCCTTGGGAATCTGACTGACGAATCTTAAGTGGCTATTTCGTGGGATTTGGCATCCTTAGTTGCCAGTTGCCATTTTTAATCGAATCAGACTGCAACAACCCAATGTGTGCACTGGGTGGTGAGAGTTGTCGCAGTTGAGGGCTAAAGGGTAAAACAATTATGGGAGTTTTTGAATACCGCACACACAGGAATGCAGTCATCGCAGACATAAGTTAACTCACAATCTCGCGCTTATGCTGAATGAACTGTAGCCATATGTGGTGTCAAAGTGAAAATTTCGAAGTATGTTGCACTGTGTTGTTGTCACGTGTAATATTCATAATCTTTTTTCTTTGGCATTTCATATACCTAAAAGTTTTGTCATTTGTACCTATGTTTATGGTGCTGTTAAAGAGAATACAGCCTGCACTGCACATAAAGGCAGTTCCTTCTAAAGTGCAAACAAACATACACCTTGAAAGGCCGAGTGCTCTTTAAACATGTTATTTTAAAATGAGGTGGTAGATGTCACGCACAACATGACCGAAACTGTCCCCCTGCGATAATGCCTTCGAGGCGACGCAGGTATTCTGTAAATAAAATAAATAGATATGCATCAAGTTATACCTGTTGTGTCAAGTTGTGCAGGCCTTCACACTCCGGGAAGCCGAGCGAAACTACAGCGTTTCAAGTTTTTATATATGTTACTCCACAACTCATTTAAGCTAAACTACTCAGACGTTATAAACTTTAAATTCACTCGACAGATGCATCCACATAAACTAGAAGAGTTTTCCTGCAATAATAATGCATTTTTGTTTTCCTACATCCCGCAACCTGTACAAGAAGGGAATGGACTGAACCCGTGCGTCACCGCGCAGGCAATGTTTTCCAAATTTGTTGACCTTCCCGAGAAGGCAGTCCTCTCTTTTACTTATTGATATTATTTGTGTCTCTGTATGTGTTCCCACCTATCCTGTATTTTCTTAAGCCAGGATTGAAAATGTACAATATATAGTTGTTCACACCCCCATGGGGTTGACAGTATGTTGAAATAAATAAATAAATAAATTAATAGCTGCAGTGATATATAGCGCTTGCCTAGCTCTGTTTGTCGTATGTTCATGTGTCGTACTAGAATTCAGATCGCTGCTTTAAAAACTAAAAAAAGCAAAAACAAAGAGAACTGACTCAGCCCTGTGGTGTTAAAACAAGTTGTGAAGATAGTAATTAAAACCAGAAAAAAGCCGGCAGATCCCATGCCCTGTGGGAATCGGTGTTATGCGAAGCAGTGTGCAAGCAGTGGGCAATGAAGCAGTGTGCAACGAAACTACCATGAGACATAGGCGGCTGATTCATGACCTTCATGACATGCACGTCATGGCATTCATGTCTTGACATGACCCAACATCTATGTTCGTCGTACACTCTTGCCATACTATGCCAATTTGGTACATACCAAGTTAACGAAATGACCATGACAGCATCAAGACGTATGCGACTGTTTCATGACCTACATGACACGCATGTCATGACATTCATGTCACGACCTATCATTTATGTTCGTCATACACTCTTGTCATACTGTGCCAATTTTGGTACATACCAAGTTAACGAAACGACCATGAAAGCACCAAGACGTAGGCAGCTAGATAGATAGATGGATAGATAGATAGATGTGGCAAATGTTTGCCAAGAAGTGCTTTGCATTTATAATGTTAATTAGTTTGAGGAGAAAGTGTCTGCTGCATTAAGCAGTGTGTGCCTAACCCAATAACAATGCAGTCTCGTTTATTCGCTTCAAACGTCATGTAGCCTACAACATAAATTTGAATGCGTTCACAAATGTTCACTAGTAATAGTTCTTGATTTGAACATTTTGACTACATTTAAACAAATTATATGTGGTTGACACACACCCGTGTTCCTGAATAGATTTATTGTGTATAGGAGGCTAAGGAGACCTATGTTCAGCATGCAAATGCCACGTTCGTGGCAATGACCCGCCCCCATGCATGAAACGCAAGAGCGGCACATTCACTCGTTCAGAGCATTATCGACTGGGTGGAGTCCAGCCAGCCGCCGAGGTCATCGAGCACTTTCATTCTTCATGTCGTTAGGGAGGAGTGCCTACAGTGCGTCTAGCTTCTGCCAAATGCATTGAATTCATTAGCGGCCAGAAGCAGATGTGTGGCAAGCGGCCCAGTAGGGGGTAGTCTTCTCCTGCTTACTGGCATAATAAATTAGACTGTTGAGGTTATGAACGTATACTCTGTTCTGTAATGACTGTCTGGCTCTTTCCTTTTTGGTGAGAAGCCGAGGATAAGGTCTTGAGTTGATGAAAGCCTCTGCATGAAAGATAACTTGTTTTTTCATCAGCAAGTTTTGTGTTCTTCTTTGCTATAAACCAGCTGCGAGTGAAATAATCTCCGCAGGCAGCTAGCAGAATCGTAGGCTGTTGACTGATATGCATTCTGCAGGCTTGCCTTTCTGTCTAGCTTTGAAAAACTGTGTTCCAGTGTTGTGTTATTACATGCCTATTGTTACAAGCAGTTGGGCAGGTTTTTCGTTTAAATTATTTTTCTATACTTATTAGTCCAGTTTAAATAGCGGTCTTTAATGCAAAACGTTTATAGGATCACTCCTAAGGTTTTCATCATACACCTGACCGGGGAACCTCAATCACACAATAATGAAAATTAGTTGTTTGTAATTGTGGAGGTTTGAACCAGGGTCCCCTAGTGCAGTAGCCCAATGCTTGATCCATTTAGCCAGCAGCGCATGAGCATGAGGGAACAAGAACCTTGCAAGTCCTTCCCTTGTGCAAGCTCGTGCCTTGAGATGCTTGGCGCCTTGCATCGCGTCGCGTACTACGATTTAATTGCTCACCAGTTCTGGCTAGTGCTTTGACACAATTGGCCTGTGCCTAGCGTCACATAGCAGCAATTATATAACTGAGAGTGCGCCACTTTTCCCCATCCTTCTCTTGTGGCAGCTAGCACTTAGAGACACTATGATGTTGCAATGCATTCAAGATCGCGTCAGGTCGATGGCAGAAAGGACACACCTGGTGTTGTGTATTGTGTAACACTACTGCAGACGACGAAATCGAGACACATGTCGGCGATGAAATTCACGCACTGCCATGCGTTGTCTGGCTGCCGTGCGTGCACTGGACTGCGAGCGGCCGCAAAGTGGTTATGCTTCAAAGTTCAGTGTCGACAAGCATTGAAACAGTGCGAGACCTAGTTGGCAACAAAGACGTTAAATTCTGCTCCAGTAGGTGTCGACAGTGACTCGAAAACAACACATCAGGTTGTCATTAGACATTGCTTCGCATGGCATTATTTCCTACAGATGTGGGATTTGAGTAACTGTTTAAAGACGGATGACATTCCTATCTGTACGTTCAACTTGAAGACAGTTCATTGTGCCCAACGGGAGAAATTTCTTTTTCATCACTCTTTACTGGCTGCAGCCAATCCTCCACATGTGCTGAAGTGTTCCATTGTCTTCAAAGCCCATTGTACTGGCCATGCACGTACATATTCCAGCTGTTAGAGCGGGGGACATTGTGTGCTTGTGCCTGCAATAGTTCACGTCTAGCCAACAACAGCTGGATTCGACCTAGCAGCCTGCAAGCGATGGCCCTTTGTGGCTATAATACTCACTTGAGTTGCTGAAGTTTCAAATCTTGCATGTTCTGTGGATTGTGCACTTTCAAGGTTTTAAGGGACAATGGCGATGTGAAAGTGGCAAAATATTCTCAAGAAATCTCATTGCTGATTCCCCCCCCCCCCCCTTTTTTTTTGCTTGCAGTGTTATGTGCACGAAATGCATGTGGCAGAAATTCGAAGCAAGCTTTAGAGAATGTAGTGAAAGGCACACTTGAGCGTAGCTGTGGGGCCTGAATACAATGCAAATTTCTTTGTGCTTCAACACCTGCCTGCTAGCGCTTCTGGTGGCACTGTTCATCATGGCAGTTGATGATTGGAGGAAGCTGCCTGCTATCGAAATGGATCACCCGTGAATTTTGTATTCCAACACGGAACAAAGGAGACATATTTTGTTCGGTATTCTTACATGACACCCAAGTGCATTTTTTTTCTCTTTCATGATACTAGTTAGCATTGAGCAAAAAGCTGTATTCAGGGGAACCAAGGGTCCTGAATTTTTAAAAAAATAGTAAGCATATGAAAGCCAATGGGCAGAGCCACTGGGTTTGAATTCAGGTTTTTTTCACTGTCCTTTTCATGTATACTTGCTTTACTGTAATAAAGGATTTAACCTCATGTTGTTTGAAACGTGCTTAATGTAAGCACCAACTGCACTCTGCAAAATCTTTAGAGTATACACCAAAAAAAGAAAAATAATTGTTTTCAACAGGCAGTATTCAGTATATTTTTAAAGAAGTTCAACATTTGGAGGGAACTTTATATTGCTGAATGATAATGAATTTAAATTCAAGAAAAAAAAAGAGAAAACAAAATATAAAAAAGCTCCCCCAGAAAGGTGCGATTTGTTGTTTTATGCCACATGAAATTAAAAGTATAACGACCTATGAAAGAGCAGACAAAGGTCATGGAAAACACGGGGGAAACGACCTGCCTTTTAGAAACCGAGCAGTCGTATTAACTATCGATGAGCAATAAATTTGCAGTAACCTTCATATTCTAATTAAACGAGACGAGAAATTAAAGTGGAAGAAAACTCAACTTGCCGCTGGCAGGAGCTGAACCCACAACTTTTTCTGGATATGCAGTGCTGTAGTAAATTTACCTATGGCAGTGGTTGTCCTTCCATACAGCTTTTATCATATTTAGTAGTACATATATTTATAACCTTTTCCTGGTAGTATTAGCCAGTTAGCTCATGAAGATCTTTCTTTATTTGTTTCTTTCTTTCATTCTGTACAGGAACTGAAAAACTGGAGCGAAATGTTTTGTTGAATCAGTATGTTGGCATTGAATGAATTTGTTGAATTCATTAACAGAGCTCATGGATTAATGGCTCTTGTAGTATTGAATTAAAAATAATGTTAGGTGAATAAAGAAAACTAGAAAGACCTTGAGTCTTTAATTTACTTAATCGCACGTGTTCTTTCTCCTTTTTTTTTTCCACCAGGATACCTCTGCTCCCCCGACGCCAATGTCTACGACATTGACTTCACACGCTTCAAGATCCGAGACATGGAGAGCGGCATGGTGCTGTTTGAAATCGCCAAGCCACCGCCCCCGTCTACACCTGGTGAGGATGGATTCATGATTTATCAATTCATCCAAACTATGTTGAGGCCTATGAGACACCGTAGTCAAGGGCTCTGAATTAATTTTGACCGTTTGGGGTTTTTGAGCATGCTCCTAAACCTAAGTACACATGCATTTTTGCACTCTACCCCTATGAGAATATAGCTGCCGTGATTGTGAATCAAACGTGCAACTTTGTGTTCAGCAGTAGGATGCTGCAGCACTTAGCCTCTGTGAGGGGTATGCTTGGTGAGGGAGGGCGAGTTTGCTGAGCACTTTCTTAAGCCTGGGCAGTGCCTCATTTATGTGTAGAACTGGAAGTGAGTTGACATTGTTACTTTCCTGGCACAGATTTGAACCAACCTGCAATAATTAAACAAGGACAACCTAATTCTGTTTCCGAGATGCTTACAAATTTACTGGCATTTTGCAGCAATGGCACTAATTAGCATTTTGCTGGTAGTTTGCACCTTGTGCGCCTAATTTCTTTACTGCACTAATGCCTCACAACTGGTGACTCTTTTACTTTTTTTGCCAGTTATTTACGTCCAATCGTATACGAGGCAATCCTTTTGGGACAGCATCTCTTTACTGAGGTAAAACCTCGCCCATCCTCTGTCAAAAGCTGCAATAGGATTGACGTTATTGCTGACAACCAACTGGTTCATTGCTCTCGTTAACTGTTCATTCAAGTTTTCACTGCATGTCCCATAAATGCGCATCAAGTGCATACATTCTGCGCTCAAGATACTTTGATTCTGATGCACGAGTGCTGTAAATCTTTTCATGGCTGACGCGTTTACCTCTTGCACTTGAGCATGCACACATGGCTGTGACGTGTACGTTTTATCAATCCTGGCTTATTTAGAAGGTGTGTTTTCTGGCTCTGGGCAAAGCAGATAGCGCACAGTCAGAAAGTAACTGCTTAGGTTACTTGCTTGCTGGTTAATTTACTTGCTCCATGATATGGCTGCAGATTGTAGGGTGTCAGGTGCGGCTGTAAACCACACAACAGTCATGAACTGCAGCTGTATGACCAAATGAGCCTCGCCCCATCTGTACTTCAGAAAACTTATTAATAGTCTGCAAAGACTTGCAGTACATTGTAGAGTGGCCTTCAACCCTTTGTTGCCCAAGCGCAGCACTACATCAAGGAAAATCGGAATAACTTGTTCACCTTTACTTAATTTTTGCCGTAGAGAGTACATTAGTACAGAAGAAAACAAGTTCCCCTCCTAATGATGTACCAACCAGCTCAGTCCAGCACACTTCTTCAAAACAACAATGAAATGTTATTTGAGTTGTAACTTACTACAGTAATTTTTCAATTGGTAAATGGTTTGCTGAACTATCCACAACTGGGGGTGGACTTTCTCTAGCATATCAGAAAAACTACTACATGCTCTGCATTATGATTCCCGTGCTTAAATCATGATTTTGAGGTATCAAAACAGCTTAGCATATTGATACGTTGGACATTACAAGGTTAAACTTTTGACACAGGTGATACTGTGGCTCGTTTGCATTATTTAAGGTTTTGTTGGTGCAGCAGCCAAGTTTTTCTATAATGTGCCAAAGTGCAGGATTACTGCACACAGGTATTACTGCACACAGTATGGTACCATGGCTGGAAATGCCATAAGTGTTGCTGAGCTTGGCTCAACCGGCTATTTAGGTGCTACTGAATTGCAGCAGCTGATTTATAACTCGTTGGCTTTTGTCGCCGTTTAGGCACCAGCCACATGTTCTTGGTTAACTAATACATCTAAATTTAAATCAAAAGGTAACAAATTCTATCCATAACATGCACTTGTAATGTGTCACGGATTCTTGTAATGTATAGCCTCTATTTAATCGCACATATTTTTTTAGCTCAATGGATAAGATGACTTCACTCTACTAAACATTGCAGCAGCCAAGCCAGTGCATTGAATTTAAGTTGCAGCTCAGGCGGGGTGCCACTCTTGCTCACTGGACAGTGTGACCGAGTGCAGAAAGTTAGGTGCCATGCGACAGCAGGTACAGTCGCGCTCAGTGTGAGCTGCAACACGGTGCAACACAATGCGGTGGTGCCAACATATAAAAAATTGGTTCAACAGATATCAGTAATTCAAATGGTATTCTCCAATTTGTCGTATGTCCGTGCCACCGTGCAGTGCTGGTGCCCCCTTGACCATGGGCACCGTTTTGCAGCTCACATTGAATGCGACTGTACATAAGCTTGGTGGTACAGTTAAACTTCGATATGACAAACATGAATAGTATAACAGATTGTATATAATGAAGGAAATCTAAAATGTTTGTCAGTGATATTAGTACGCAATGAATATATGCTTATAATGAATATTGTATATTATAGAGGTATTTCTTTATTGGGTGAATCTTTGTTATAATGAGGTTTGGCAGTTGTGATAGCGAAGAGGCGGCTGATTGGGGGCTGTTGTGGGCAATGCTGCATGCGCATTTTCAATGCGTGGAGTGACCATGACGAGGCACACGCGGAACATTAATTTAAGCACTATACAGTCCTTGTACTGTACAGTACTTAGCGTTTCCATGCTAATCATTTTAAAAGATGTCATGCTTACCGCTGTTTCATTTTACTCAAATTTCACAACAAGGTTCAATTTCTTGGGCCACATCATTCGTTAAAGCACTTGGTGTCATTGTTTGCATGGTTCGTCGGGTCTTCTAGTTATGGACAGTCAGTGAAAGCCAGTCCAAGTTCCTACAGCAGCCTGCTTTTCTTGTGGCAAGATGCACGTAGAACAGTGGCTTACATTTTTTTTTCTTGATGAACTGGACAAGGAGAGATGCCAAGCATTTCATCAAATGATGCAGACCAAGAAATACAATGTTGTTTCAAAATTTTAAGGAAGACGTAGCAATAGGCGCAGAACCTTCTTTTAAGATTGTTAGAATAAGAAAACAGTCTACTGTACACGGTACTGTGCCTTCATGAAAAGGAACACACAAGCACATGTCCTGCATTCGGCAGCGGCCTTTTATTGTGCCATGTTATGAACGGGTTGGCGTTTCATCTCAGCGCTGCCATCCGTTGTTGCGGGTCGGAGATTATTCAGCCGCTGCTGCCAGTTTGTTGAGACTCGGGTAGCGTTTAGGCCGGTGATCCCTCAGCCAAAGGGATGAGTACGTCCGGGAGTAAGAGCGAGAGAAAAAAGGGTTTATTCTACATATTTACAGTGGCTCCAAATATGGAAGCTCACTCCATGGGGGAGCACTTTGAAAGTCTCAGCTCACTACATGTCTGAGCACATATCAGAACTCGTCAGGACACCCCACTGCAGGCAAGGTGTCTCCTTATAAAACCTCGGTCTTCCCTAGTTGACCCGACTAGGGAATCAGATGACCTTGATGTGGCCAATCAGACGGGCCGTCTTGTTCGCTGAACTCCGCCTCTAATGTTGCACCTTCGAAGCAAGGACGAGGCAATCCGGAAACAGGGGGTTGACACTCCTTCCACGAAAGTCGGTGACCTGTTTCTTGCCCTCCGACGGTCATCTTGCCAGGGTCGGGAGAATAGCACTAATCCCCGCGTCTACCTCCCGGCGGGTGGCGGCTGTGGTCGGTCGCTGCTAAGTGAGCTTCTAAGTCAGCACCCAAAGAATGGGCACTGCCGAGTTGGGGCGCCTGTTTGCCTGTCTCGTCGGTGTCTGGCACTGTCGTCGTCTGGACGACGCTCATGAAAGGGCATGCCTCGATGGGAAACAATCAAAGAATGCGCCCGGCCGATTCGGGACGCAACAGCCATCACTAGGTGACTGCAAGAAGCTTTACAGATGCTAGCGACAACAACAGGTGGTGCTTTGAGCTTTCTTTGCTCAACTGTAGCTGCGGCTTCACATTCCCTGCTGCTCATTGCTAGCTCTAGTAACTGTTGAGCCTTTACTAGTTGCCCCGTGATGGTGCCTAGGCAGTCGACACCTGCACGGTACGTGCTCGTGCATTCCCTTTCATAATGTTGCTGTGTGTACGTGTGGGCACCTGCGCTACGGTAATTGCTCTTGATCAGGAGCGCAAGCCATTCTGTGTGGCCATGCTGTTCTCATTCTTGGGACAACATGGCATTAGGATTTATGTATGTGGTTTCTAAATAATTAATCAAAGCTCTTTTCATGTGACAAGCAGACCTTCCTTGCGGTAGAGGCACATATAGTTTTTGTGACGCAGAATTGCAGCGGGTTCTGTCAAGCCGCAAATGGGATCTAGTGTTCACATCCCCCTCATTGTAAAGAGCAAGGCTGCTGGCGTCGGGTGACTCGTTTGCAAAGTACACCTGAGGTTTTCATTGTTTGGGTTAAAGAGGGACAACCTGGGCTGTGTTCATCAACTTTGCATCTTGCACTCTTGCAGATGGGGACGACGCGGGCGAAGAGCAGCCACTCGAAGGAGAGTGCCAGGACCCCAATGCAGGGCGCTTTGTCCGGTACCAGTTCACTCCACAGTTCCTCAAGCTCAAGACAGTGGGGGCCACGTGAGTCTCTCTCCTAAACTTTTCGTCATTTAGCAAAGTCAGCGCTTGAGCCAGTATAGTGCTACAGTTGCTTGACTGACTTATGGTTCACATTGTATAAGGTGCACCAGTATGAAGAGGAACCCAACTTTCCAGCACCAACTCATGTCACTGGAACATGAAATAAACTGAATTGAATTGAATTGAGCTCTGCCCTTTCTACAATTTCACAAAGGCAGCACCGGCATCTTTTTAAAATTTTAAATTGCTAGCTACTTTCTGTGGTCATGGGGCTAGCTGTACTTTCTTCGTGCGATGTAACAAAGGCCATTGTTCAAAATAACCAGCAATTTAAAGGAAGGTAACCACTGCTCCATCATAGTCGCAGTTGAAAAAAGGGACCAAGCTGTTCCTGATACATTGGGTTACATTAGTAAACAGTTTTGCTTTTACTCACGTTTTGATAAGTGTATAAACCTTCTCAGTTACCTTAGCACTTGCCAAACTCAACTAATTTCTAAGAAAAAAAATTAATTTTGGCATTTTATATGCCAGAACCATAATCTGATGATGAGGCAAGCTGCAGTGGGGGGCTCCAGATTAAGAATCTGGGATTCTTTATCTTGCACCCAATGCACGGTACACGGGCATTTCTGCATTCTGCCCGAATCTGACTGTCTGCTGTGGCAGGGATCGAACCCACAACCTCGAGCTCAGCAGCACAACACCATAGCCACTGAGCTACCATGGCAGGTCAACGAATTTCCATCAAATGCTTACTTTTATAACACTAAATGCTTACGTTTAACGCGGAATTTGCATTTAATCTCGCTAATTTTTGCTGTTCCTGCACTGAGATAAAATAAAGTTCCCTGAGGTGGACTTTTCAACAACAGAACTACTGTATTTACTCATGTAAGGCTTGCACTTCCTTTCCAGATTTTTAAAGGGTGCGGGCTTTACAAAGAGCAGGCTTATCCCAGTCAAAAAAAAAAAAAAAAAGAAAAAAAAAATTGGCTCCAATTAGCTCTTCCAATAGGAATCAACTGGGGCCAATAGGAACCAATTGGAAAATGCTTACTTCCAACCGGTTACGATTGGATCAGAGGAGAAACCAATTGCAGTTGCCAATAGAAATGAACTGGACCCAATTCGAACCGATTGGAAAATCCCTAGTTCCAACTCATTACGATTGAGTCAAGGTTAAACCAATTAAGTCCGATTGGACTTGCCATTTGGAATCAACTAGGCCCATTGGGAAATCCTTACCTCCAATTGGTTATGATTGAGTCAGGGATGGAACCAATTGAGTCCAATTGAACTTGCCACTTTGAACCAGCTAGGCCCACGTTACATTCCCAACTGAGTCTAATTGGACTACCAATAGAAATAAACTAGCTAGAACGTAACCAGCTGGGAAATCATACTTTCAGTTTATGAACCCATTCAAGGAAACTGGAATGAGGGATAGCTTTATATGGCATGCAGTACTAAGGCTATATCAAACCTGTTTCTGACAGCTGGAATCCTATTTAGGTTTGCTTTGCGGGGTATATGGCCTATTGCCCACTGGTGCAATTGGCCATTCTAACCAATTGGTTTGAAACCAAATGGCACCTATTGGGTACAATTGGTCTCTCCAACAAAACCCAATTGGTCACGTTCCAGTTGGTTCAATTTGTCCATTTATGTACTAATTTACGATTGGAAATTTTCCAATTGGTACCAATTGGAAATTTCCCAATTGGAGTCACTTGCTTTTTTTGACTGGGATGACTACTAGTTGAAACATAGAACTACGCCCCGACTGGTATGCACAACAACACAACCATTGGCGGCTGACAAGGAACCGGCCGATTTTTATGGACACGGACTATGCAGCGAAAATGTCAGAAAAAAATTGTAAAAATGATTTTGTTGGTTTTTTAGTGCGCCAACACAGTGGAAAAAAGTTTGTTTACAGACTTCTGCTTGGTGTTGTGCCCCATTAAAATAAAATTCACTTGAACTTTCATGATGGCTGAGTCTGTTGCGGGTTCACCTATCATGCAGCCCGATGTGCATTGAAGGTTGTCGGAAGGTACATGCACCTGCATTAATTGATTAAGACATCTGAAGCAGACAGAATTTAGGCACATACATAGCTCTGAAATATGCCACTCTGTTTGTGAGTAGGACCTATATTTGCAGAACTGAAGCAATGTAATAACTTCACATAAGCTGTAAACTAATGTGTCATATTTGTTCACTTCAGATGATCTAACCAGTACAGTTTACAAAGCTGTGATGTGTTTTTTGTGCAGAGTTGTGTAGTTCTAAACTTTTGTAAAAATAAAAAAAAATATGAAACCCTAAATCAAAGCTTATGACTTCCAAACGTCAACAGAATTTCTCTCTTGTGCAACAAATTTTATTCCAATCAATTTAGTGGTTGTCTGCTTAGAGCATTTTTGTATTTTGCATGTAGTATTTGAATAAGGAACTCACAGTTTGCCTTAAGTTTTCTTTTAATTGGCGCAGTAGACAGCCTGTTGGCCTGTGAGCTAACATGGGGCCCTATAACGTAAAACTATTCTAACCAGTTTTTATTCCAATCTCCTGACATCAAATTTACATAACCGCCTACGCAAGCGTCGGGCGGTGACCCGCAGCGTTGTCTGAACAGCCCAATCAAATGCTCTCCTCGTTTATAGGAGGTGACTTTTGTTCGCTTTCAAAACAAATAATATTGCCTACACTGAGCGGTAAAAAAAAAATCAAATTGGCTGATAAGAGGCGGGGTGATGCTCAAGTGGAGAGGGTTTCGATGGGGCCGAGCCAGCGCAGTGAAAATAGATAACCGGATAAGGAGGGTGGTGCTGGTGTGCGTCTCTGATTGGTCCGCTTCGCCTTACTTAGCTAGCGGTGGCTGGTCGAAAATCGCGGCAACGTGCAATGGAAGGATAAGAATGCCGATAAAACGAATTCTCAGCAAGGAAGAGTTGGCAGAGCGATGTATACATGCCGAAAGGGCTGAATAACATTTTACTGCCACGCAAAAAGGTTTATTATAGGCAAATCCATGCTCACCGGCAGGTGCGAGTAGCGAGTTGCCCGAGTGATCGGTGGGCAGCCATCTTCTATTTCTTTCGGAGCGGGGCAGTATCATGCTATTCAGAAAAGTTTGGTTTTGTTCAGCATATTAATGCATCTTTAATGCGTACACGTCATTTTGACACTGCGAGTTTTCACGGTTTTGTGAGGTCGTGTGACAGACAGGCGAAGTGGGCGAAGCCCGAAAACTTGTGACCGATAGCAGAGGGCTAATGGCGAAAAGGTGTCAAATTGGGAATAAATTTTTTTCTTTTGTTCTGGTTAATCATACATAATCAGTGTGTTCAAGTCACATCAGATAGGGAGCTGTCACTGTTTTCGTGACGTCGCATGACAGACAGGCAAAGTTGGGGGTGGCCTGAAAATTTTTTGACGATTCGTGGAGGGCTGATTGCAGAATTGGAATAGCTTTATGTTATAGCGTACATGTACAGCAAAAGCATGGGCTGTTGTCGCCCATGTAACTGATCCTGTAGGCACGACACATTTCACTCATTTAGAATAGTCTACAGAAATCCATGAGGTGAAACAAGTTTAATGGAAGGGAAAATTGTCATTCACCTGAGATGTGCATCGAGCCACAAAGCAAACCCAAATGGGTTTAAATGGGCACTGCAACAACTTTTTGAACACGGTAAGAAAACGTTCACAATTTTAGATGATGTTGCCATGAACATGATAGCCAAATATTATTCTGCTATATGCAGCAGGGAGCTAACAATCTTGTGTAAACGATTACTCACTCTTTTCTGTGGCTTTCATGGCTGCCATTATTATGCCCCACCTATGACTTCATAGACCGGTGCGACAGTCCATAGATGCCAGCCATTGAGTGAATGTTTGTGATCATAAGTTATTCCCAAGCAAAAGCTTGAACATGCGTGCACACCACTCCAATCTTCTAGCAAACGAGGAAATGGCACTGTTAAGACGTCGTCCTAACACCGCTTCTTTGTCACTCTCGGGCACCTTTGTCAGACATCAACCTTTAAGGGTTACCATTAAGTGCACCGTAAAAAGAAGGAAAAATAAGGAAGGAGCAATAGGCAAGGCATTCCCAGCAGTGCTGCCCCGGCTGAGAGGAAACATTGTGTCGGAGAGGAATGGGGTCAATGAGCATTGCAGTCTTTATATCTTCATTACTAGGTCCTTTCCAAAAATTTTTACGGGAACATATTCATTGAAAGGCATTTTGCTCACTCCAGTGTATTCTCAGTTTTGAAAAAGAGCGTTGCAAGGCCCCTTCAGACCATTGGTCCAGGTTTGATATCTGGACCAGGGTGAAGTTTTCTTCAACTGCTACACTTTCTTCCCAAAAAGCCAGTTTGTGGTTTTCTTTGTTGCTTTGCGCCGCTCTCAAGTGAATGACAGTTTTCCCTTTCACATATGGAATGTGCTGCTCTGTATGCAACACAAGTGTGCCTACTGCGTGATGCGTACAATTGTGTTTCATTGCCGTCTCTCACATTTTTTATTCCTGGCCTTTCAGAGTGGAGTTCACAGTGGGGAGCAAGCCCGTGAGCAAGTTCCGTATGATTGAGCGGCACTTCTTCCGCGACAAGCTGCTCAAGACGTTCGACTTTGAGTTTGGCTTCTGCATCCCCAACAGCAAGAACACGTGCGAGCACATCTACGAGTTCCCCTCCCTGTCTCAGGAGCTGTGTAAGTGCTGCGTGTATACGTGAACACTTACCTGATTGGCTAGTATCATACCCAGTCACGCAACCGTGGTGAAAAATACGTGTCTTCCATAACCCCGTAACCGAAAATCCCATATCATCATATGGTATACCATATAAACAAACGCCACAACCCTTCCTTCTGTTCAGTACTTCCATATGGTCATATGGGACACCATACCCTGTGTTCCCTTATGGTGATAGGGGTTTTTTGAATATGAGAGTTAAAGGGACACTAAAGGATAGCATTAAGTCAAGCTACATCGACAGAGTGTTCGTCCAGAAGTCTATCATTGTTTTCTGCATGCAGCTCTTAGGGCCCATTCCTGCGCTGAGCGTCTGCATGCCTCGGCATCCCTTGTAACCGAGTGAATGAACACAGTGAAAGATGAAAGCAAACTTGGAGTGCAGCGGGAGACAAAAGAAGAAATCATGAGGCGGGAAGTGGAGGAGGAGCGAATGGGAGACGGCCTGCGCATGCGCGGACTTGCTGGCAGCCACGGAGTTGCTGCCGCGTGGGCGATCTCATCTGCGCTTCCGAGGGGGGCAGGTTGGTGTGAGGTGGGGAGGGCTACGCTCGTTGGTGGCGTCAGCTGCTGAGCTCAGCCCACTGTAACTGGGTAACTGCGTGTGTGACGGTGATCACTGCTCCTGCAAGGGGCGATGGCGAGCGGCTAAGGCATGGTGCGACGCTCCCTTGGGTGTTGTTGCTGCTGACACTGGTGGCACGATATCCCCGCAACAGAGGGCTGCTCTCGTCGTCAGTGTAACCAAAGCATGCGAAGAAAAGTAATAGCTGCGCAAGACGGGCTGTGCGGCAACAAACAAAGCGCTGCACTAGCAAAGGTCTGTCTGCAGTGGCTGCTGTGAATCATGCCCATGAGTTACCCATGCACTGCCTCTCGCGATCTTCGTCTTCGTCCCATTTGTAATGTGCCGCACGAGACAAATTATCCGTGCCAGCTACACTACTCACAGCGTTCTCTTCCTAATATAAGCCGTGTGCCTGTATAATCATTGTACAAAATATGGACACGTGAAATGGAAACACGTGCTCAAATTTTGCATTAGGGAGTATCGTAATCGTCAGTGATTTTTTTGCCTAGGAAATTGCCATCGAAGGTCCTGCTGCTGCTTCTCAATGCGAACCGCCCGCGCCATAGCGGAGGACTTGATGTCATCTCCATGTGACCGCCTTCTGTGGCATTGTTATGTCTTTTGTAGACTCCTTGTTTAGCTCTACATACGAAGCGTACTGCTTTGCGGGTGTAGGTGTCCAGCTTGCGTGAGTCACTCTGTGGCTCTGCTTGGGTTCAGGTTACCAGTTACGGTCACTTGAGCCTCTCGGGGGGGTCCATTGCCACATGTTGCCACCTCTGCCGTTGTAGACAGAAAAAAGCGATGCCGTTTGCAGTGGTGGGTCGCAGCCGCTCTCGGTGAATCAGAGGTGCTGATGCCACACCATGGTGACAACAAATGTCACTCCGATTTTTTTTTTCCATCATTTTGTCACTTACAAAAGCTCTATTTTCATTATGCATGAAGAATTCGTTGCTCCAGAAGCATAATCTTTCAGTCTAGCTCGACTTAACCTTTAGCCTTTAGTGTCCCTTTAAGAGGAAGCTTTAGCTCGGGAGTTCTTATTAAATACATAAGATAGGGGGAAACACATTTTCTCGGCAACCATTGCACCATTCTTGACAAGGATTGTTGCATATAAAGGAAGAAGTTAATTAGTAGCTGCGGGCAGCAGATTTTCAATTTGTTCCGTCAATCAAACAAGTATTCTTGGAAATTGTAAAATATAAAAAAAGCTCAAGTTTCATGTTAACAACTCTTACAACTCTATGTCAGCAATAAAATGAATGTCGCAATTCTGTAAACTGCACCTAATGACACACCTGTAGAAAATTTATATATTATACACACTCTGTAATATATAGCTTTAATTTGTGTGTAGGACTTTTGCAAAACCCTTGTACACATCGTAACAATTTCAATTAAACTTTAAACTCATACATATCAGATTTGTCTGGTTAAAATTTTCTTACAGATGCAGTTTACAGAACTAAAATATCTGTTTTTGGTGCAGAGATATGGATTTTGAAACTTGATGCTTCTATTTTTGTGAAATTTAGCTATTTTAGGAAATTGTAAAAAATTTGAGGTTCTGAATAAGACTAATACTTCCTATAATTGCTGAACTTTCTCTCTGAAATACAAATGTCATTTAAATCATTCCGGTAGTTGTCACGTAAAAGAATTTCTGTGTTTTACATATATTTAAATAGGGAAATTGGAGTGGCCCTAACCTAAAGTGTTCTTTTTGAACATAGTAAGAAAGTGTTGCCGATCTGTGAATGAGGCTGTTGTGAACATGTGAGCCAAATATTATTACACTTCATGCAGCTGGGAACTTGCAATCTCCTGTAAAAGACAGTGAAAAGACAGTGAATTAGCGATGACGCTGCATGATGACATCGCTTCTGCAATGTCATCATGCAGCGTCATCGCAAGCAGCTGGACCCACCAACAGCTATTGGCTGATTGCGTGATCGCGAGAGCATTCTCACTAGTACATAATTGCTAATTTTTGGTGGAATACATAAAACATACATATGTCAGCGATCTCAAAATGACATACAAATCATTTCATCTTCGCTCTTCCTGTCTACACGCGACAGTTGCGCGCAGCTGCGTCTGCTGCGCGTTACCTCCTAGATGCTGTGTAGCGTAGTCTACCGCGGCTGCCAAAGGGTGCCGCAATGAGGGCTCTTGCCACCGAGACGCTCAACTTTTAGGCAGGTCTTTGCTCTCCTGGCTTCTTCCCTGTGTAGGTTTAAGTGCACTAGCGGACACCCCGTTTATGCTTGATTATAAACAT
Source organism: Dermacentor silvarum (assembly GCF_013339745.2). Classification (NCBI taxonomy): domain Eukaryota; kingdom Metazoa; phylum Arthropoda; class Arachnida; order Ixodida; family Ixodidae; genus Dermacentor; species Dermacentor silvarum. The sequence continues at coordinate 100,776,962 of NC_051156.1, forward strand.
TTTTGCGGCACGAAATTCAGGAGACGACGTCCTTTAATAGTAAGACTATTCTATGATGAATTAAAAAAGCGTTTCAGGGCCCTTTAAAGGAGTACGTATTAACGCGATAGCGTTTAGGGCCCCATGTCGCAGAAAATCCGGCATCGGCAACCGGCGTGTGATCGAGGGTGATGGAGAAAATCATCCAACCACCTCGACCGCACAGGATGTGGTGCAAGGTTTTGGTGAACAAAAATTTAATTTCTCACAGTGAAATCCATCAGAAAAATGGTAAAGTATGACTTTACCTTTTGGCGTTGGATTCGCCATTGGATTGTTTACCAATCGGCGTCGGATTGTACTTTGAATGTACGAGAAAACCTAATTCTGCTACGAGTAAACTCAAACATTTCCACCAGACATCTGCGCGTCGGGGCAATAGCAAACAATTAATAAAATAATAAAAAGAGGTGCTAGGGCGTTCACCTTTTAATATAGGACCACTTATATTGCCCCTGGAAAAACGTCTTTCCAGCAATGCCTTTCATTCTAAAAGTGAAGCCAACTTTAAGGGGATCGGTGTAAGCTTGGTCTTTGTAAGCTGGCTTTCCTACGTTCAGTGTTGCAGTGAATGAAGTCGACTTGCCATATGCGAACGGGTCCCGATAACACTATCGCGTTCTACTCTTAAAGGCGAAGCTTAAGCATCCTCCAATTTCTGAGAGAATTTTTTGTGCTCTGTTCTTTTTTACCTTAATCAGTAGCCGTTGACCCAGTAATCATGGTAAAGAAACTCGTTTTCTCCAGCGCACGACAATGTTTTAGTTATCTACTCGTATGTTATCACCAGTCGCGGTTTCTATTTTGAAGGGCACTTCGTGCCCCATGATGCAAGAGGCATGCTTGGAAATGAGAGCGCATGGACCTGTGACGCACACTGGCACACCATCTACCATGCCATCTGTGCTCCTGTTTCGTCTGCTAGTTTGGCAGGAAACCTCTGCATTGCTACACCATCGCATTGCTTCATTGGGCAAAAGCTTTAATATACAGTATGATTCTGGCCTTGGAGAGTTTCAACGCGTCTGCAAGCTTCTTACCATTAGCGGTTTACTGGGTAACTGGAGAGGTGTATGACAGGAACAGCTTTGTTAGCGGCACAGTATCTAACCAGAGTGCATGCAAAACTAATATTGCAACTTAGATATTCTACCTGATTGCTAGTGTCAAGCGTTGGTAGCGACATTATCGTTAACGTACTCAGTCTTATATTAATTCCCCTCAACAATAACACTGAAGCAACAAAAAACCATTTTTTTTAATACATTGTACCAGTTGTACGAAACCTCACAGGATGGGGCCACCAGCTCTGCTACTTGCACCCACAGCACTGGTAACCTGGTAATCCATAAACGATAAGTGTGCACATATGCTTCGTGTACGCACGTACGTACTCTTTGTGGGCGGTCAGAAACAGTGCTGAAACTTGTTTCAAACAGCAAGACAAGCCAATGACGTCGCACGCTACTGAAATCAATTGCCGGAACTCGTGACGTAACATTGTTTAAAAATAAGACCTACGCTGATGATAGAGGTTCCACGTAGGACCTCCTATCTTGTGCCTTTTTACTTTGACTGACATGTGTAATGTGACTGGCAGTGACGCTGGTGTTTCATTTTTGTTTTTATAACATTCACCGTCTTTTTTTTACTTGTAATGTTCCCCCACTACAATAATGCTCTCTAGGTGCATGTAGTGAGGTTAATTAAAAAAAAGTGTTGCCTTTACTAACTCGTCATTTGCACAAACCTCAAAATTAAATTAAAATTAAAATAAGCAGCATTTACTATTGACACTTTACAGATGATACCCATGAGCTTGCAGCTATAAAAGTTACCCACTATTTTGAGCTAAAATTTTTGCGTCAGTATCCCTTTAAAGAGACAGACCACCAATCATAACATGACTGGAGATAACCCCGCGGATGGAAAGATTGCCTATCATATTGGCTAAAACGAGCCCCGTTTTTTTTTCAGTAAACGTGGATTTATATTTTTAATTCTTTATAAAAGTCGCGAAAAATGATCTTTGGCACTCCACGTGGCAAGAACACGAAGATGCATAAGTGACCTATCATGTGACCTTTCTTCACTTGACGTTTTTGATGAGTTCGCTTGGCTTGTCTATGGACAGAATAACTGCGGCTGGGGTCAGCCAGCCTCGACGTAGGCGTGTACTTCGGGAAAAGCGTGGTACAAATATAGGAAAGTTCTGCACAACAACGCAAACTTATTGTACCAGCTTCTTATTTTCAAAGTGCTTGAAAAGGTCAAATAACCAGAGTTGCACTCACTCCTGTGAAAGCAGAATGATGGGCGGCTTTCGCAATTTGCGAGACGGGCTATCAGCATTGCTCTCACTTCTCAGCGTTCTTTTTTAGAGGCTGCTCAGATCGAAAAATTCTGCTTCAAAAATATTCGCGCGCTTTTGGAAGTAACTTCTGCAGATGTAAACACTACCGAGGGTGATCTTTTTGTTGTGCCATAAAAAACTGGCTCCTTACAGAGACTGGTTACCAGTCCCATTAAGGTTCACATCAGGTTTTTGTATAGTATCCCCCATATGATCATGTGACATTATTGAATATGAATTAAGAGGTACATGTGTACAGTAACCCATATGGTCCTACGGGATCATTGGATGTAAGTGATATGGAGCTCTGAAGTTTTTGTATAGTACCCTGTATGATCTTATGAGATTAGTGAATGTCCAGTGGTGTTAAGAGGCACACGAGATTATTGTACAGTATTCCATATGATCCAGTGTGAGTATTGGATGCGAGAGTTATGAGGCACATGAGGCCTTTCAATGTGTCCCAGGGTACCATGTGGGATTATTTGTATTTGTGGTGCAATGCACCTTTACGCACTCTCAATCTCTTTGTACATTATGCTGCAGGTGACGAGATGATCGCCAATCCGTTCGAGACCCGGTCGGACAGCTTCTACTTCGTAGATGACAAGCTGATCATGCACAACAAGGCAGACTACGCCTACAACGGGGGTCTCCAGCACCAGTAGAAAGCCTGTCAGCGGCCCTTCTTTCCCCATTTTCTCCGCTCTGCTGCAAGGTTCGCACACTACTTGGCTGGGATCATTGGGGGCCACACGGTGACGCCTGCACCTCGCCTGCAGACTCTCTCCGCGCCCCATCTAGGACACAGCGCACACACACACGCACACACTCCTCCGCGCCTGCCATTAGATCATCGCCATCCGCCACACGCACACAGCCTGTTACCGCATGGGAGGACGAGCTTTCCTCCTGTCTTCTCCATTTCGTGCGGGTAGTGGCAGCGTGGTTATAGAGCTGTCGACCATGAAGAGATGTGTACAGTCCTCGCACGAGAGCACCTTGGCATGCCTCAGCTGAGTAGGATTTTCTAAAAGCGAGCACGGCTCCTTTCTCGTGTTAGCCTGCTGGTATGCTTTGAAAAAACAGGCTTGCGACGGGTGGCTGCGGTTGTTGCAAAAAGCGACAGTTGATCGAGAGTTTAGTCATTGCCTCACTTTTCTTTTTCTGGGTCCGTTTTTGGTTTGCTTGTCAATATGTTTCACAACAGTATTTTGGGGGGAGCTTGGAAAGAAAAAAAGTTGCATGAAAAAACTGTTGTTGAGGGGGGGAGACAAATGGTGGAGAATAGGTATGAGGAGGAGTAAAAGCTTCTCACAGGGTCACCAATCATTTCCTCCGTTTCAATTATTGGGCAGTATTGACATCATAAACATAACGTCACATGCAAGTGTAACATGTTAAATATACCACAATAAGCTGTATCCTTTCTCGGTAAGTTTACAGCAATGTAGGCAACTTTCTGAGCGCTTCTCTGGGGTGCTAAGCTTTACATGGTTAGGGTAGGTTTGAGGGGAAGGAGGGTGGTCTTTTTTTTCTCTGTATGAGTGGCCTTGTTCAACGCCTGCTGTGTTGAGCTATGCATGGCCACGTTCACTAGTCTGGTGCTTGCTAGCAGGAGCACTTGTCCAAAAGTGGCTACCAGCTCAAGATTTATTTAAGGAGCATTTGGGGGTTCTCAATGTTTCTTGATAGGCAAAGGGCTTAGAACTTGAGCTCTGCAAGTATCGAGAGCTATATTGCACATAGTGTTTTTTGACAAGGGAATATTTGTTTCCTTGCATTTTTTTTTTTTGCTGTTTTCACAGTTTGCAAAATGATTATAGTGTTGGCAAATTTAAGTGCTATATAGCTTTAACCTTTGGGTATGTTTTCTGCATCATTTCAGTTTGGTATATTAGGGGTTTTGAAACTTTATAGCATTGCTACGCACACTTTTGCTTTGTGTTCAGTACCTGGTTTTCATGATGACCTCTTTGAGGTAACAGTGGAGATGAGACCTTCGATGTTCTTTTGCTGTACAGCTTCATTCAGTGGCTGTGGTCTGCTTCGGCACCAAACTCATAGTGTCACAGATGCTGCTGTAATAATGCAAGCATTAAAACGTCCGAGCCTTCACATGACCTAGTACACCTTTGGAGCGGTCTTGTGTTCACACGTAATGGCTGTGCAACAGGGCACAGCACAGCACCTCCTAGTTGGTACTTGGTTCTGAGCATGACCAGTTTAAGCCACATCAATATACTCTTTGTTTCTGTTTTGTTTCTGCTATGCTGCTTTCTTCTTAAACTGTTCTCAGTTCAGGTATCATCATTAATGAAGAAAGAATAACTATAACTTTAAATAGGCTTCTGATGGGTCACAGAGATTGCTTTTCACTTTCAGCTCACATCAGGTGAAAAAAGAAATTGTTCGAGTGCAGTGGACAAGCATCACTACAACAAATGCTGATGTATTGAAAAATCTTGTTTGTCTTAACTGTCAGTTCTTGTTAACAAAATTGTTTATTTGAATCTTGGACCCAGCGTGCTCGAGTAGCTGTTAGCACAAAATAACCCATATTTTTCAATAAGATGATGAACCTTCACTATCAAGCGTACATTTTGGTTTAATACGACTTGTCTTGTATCCCTGCTGCAAAACTGCTTGTGCTAATGTCGAAACATGCTTTCTGCCTCAGTTTTACTTATAAATTTGGAGCATAATCGGTGTCGTCACGTCAGCAGAAACACAGGTCACTGAAAAAGCATAAGTAGGGTGATTTGTGTCAGAGAAACTATTTTTTGTAATTTTTCTGAAAGAAACTTGCAGTGTAGCAATAAAAGACACTTATGGCATAAGAAGCAAGCAGCATAACCATTCAGTAGTTATTATCTTGCTAACACAGAGTGTAAGCATGGTGTTAAAAGTCTCGCAGGGATGGAAGGATTACAATGTCTACAAACCAGAAGAGTCATTACTATGGCTGCCAATAGAGAATGGTTGTGAAGATACTCTCAGTGGTTAAAGCTACCATTCAGTCACACAAAACTGGTGGTTGAATTGACGAAGCGTGCGTTTGAAAAAATTTAACACATGAGCACGACATTAACCAAATTGTACAAATAGCTTTTTTATTTTATTTTTTCTCGCCTGTATTTTGTGTGTGGGCCTCATTTTGCTTTGTCTTAAAAAAAAAAAAGATCAGCAGCTGGGACACTTGTTTTTCAGATTTTTGTCAGTGTTTATTTAATTGTCTCAAGTTGTGCTTTTGCTTTCCATGCAATAAAGCTTTAAGTTGCCATAAACTTGGCGCTATTTTATTGCTTGAAAAGAAGGGCAGGCTTTTCGCGTGCTTTCAGCTTCCGCAGTGCTTCAATTCCGTCAAGTGAAAGGTCTGCTCTGGCTTGCCGAGTCATGCTTGCCACAGTGGTGCATGACTCGCAATATTGTAGGGAAATACACTTGCAGCACAAACAACCAGCTGTTCTATGTACATGCGCTCAAGGTGGTAGCCGCCAACATGACACAGTATATGTCAGTATGCAATCTCAAGGAAAAAACAGATCTCGTAAAGTAATAATATATGCAGTCATTTTCATGACTCGGGAGAGCTGTGTTTGGCCTAGCTTAATAGTCTTAAATGAAAGCACTTGAAATGAAGGCAAATAATACCTTTTGAAATGTGATGTGCGTGCAAATGAAGCTTTCACTGTCGACTGCTTTCATGAACTGCTTTCGAACAATATATCTTTTTATTGGTTCGATGTAGAAGAAAAAAGCGAGTTAGTTGCTGGGAACCGATTGTTTAATAACAGGCGAAGCACTTGCACTCTGCATTAATACGTCTGTTGCCACGCAGGGTTGCCAGGTTCCAAACATGAAAAGTAGCTATGAAGTGTCTGAAAGTAGCACGTAGCCAGCTTAGTCGTAAGTGACAAAAGTAGCAAGAAAAGTAGCCAAGCTGCAACAAAATAATCATTGCTAGACATCACGGATGTTAGGTGTACTCAGAAACATTGGTATTGCATTTTAAAATATAGCAGTGCAGGCAGATACACATTGTCTAGCTGATTGTATACTACTGCTACAATACAAAAGTGTGCATTACTTTTGCAAAATTTAATATTGCTGGTATTCTCGAGGTACCTTTGCGATACCCTGATGTTTATAGTTGGTGGTGGTAGCTACGGTTGTGCCCAGTAGCCAAGCCTGGCAACCCTGATCTAATATGTGCTGTTTTGCAAGGGAACATGCTGGAGGAGACGATGTTCCTCATCATTTAATTTGTTTTCTCGTGCTGCTGATATTTCCTTCGTAGCGTCTGGGTCAGGGAGTTGCACTGACCTTGACACTTGGATGTAAGCTAGACTATTGTCTTAAATGGCATTGCAGAGGCACGGACAGGATCAGTTTTAATATTGTGGCATGGTTGTGCTTCGCTCACTTCAACCCAACTTTCTGCTTTCTTGCACATAGCAAGTACAACGGTTGAATTTGAACGTCGTCAGGCATGCTAAATGTGCAGTTCATGCCGAGACAACTGCATTATCCGTTGCACAGAAGGTCAGAGAATGTGTTGTGAGGTGAATGAAAGAAACTGTGTACATCATACCAAATCTGTGTGCAAGTGAGCTGCGCCTGTTTATTTGTAGCAAAGGCACTGCGTAGATAATTTCAGCAGTTGCAATAGGAGCAACGATAGGAAGCTACTAATGCCTCATAATTTACTACAAAACTTGGCACTGGGCAACTGCCCTGCTTTTGTTGCAGCTTTCTCACTTCCTTCATGCCCTGTGGTGTTTGAAGGGATGCAAAGGTACTTTTGTAGTTGCAGCATTAGTTTATGGCAGTTTCAAGTGTGATTGGCCTGGTCATCAATGGCTCCTGGATTGCCCTTGTACAATGGTGTTGAGGTGCACTGCGAACTTGGGTGGTTAGGCGCAAGTTTGCGTGCTTGGGTCGTGTGTGATCTGCGTATGACTTTCAGAGATGCTCCTTCTCGCACAGCATTTTGGTGGCTGTGCTTCATTGCTCACACTTAAGTAGTTTCACACTGCCTCTTGTGGTTTTGTTTGCAGCAGTACACGCTGTGTGATACTTAACAGAGAGAGAGGAGAGTGCAAACAAAATAGGCTTAACAGTTTCCATGGCGCAGGACTGATGCAAGTGGCAGGGTTACCAGATATCAAACGCAAGAAGCAGCCAGACAAGGTTGATGAGAATAGTAGCCAAGGAAGTAGCCAAGCTAGGACTGAATGGTCACCTCTGACATTCATTCATGATCTGCACCAGTGATTGAGGATGCCTTACACAAACAGCAAAGGAATGCCGGTGATACGCTAACATTAGCTCTGGAAAGAGAAATTACAATTGTAGAGTAGCGTTGGGCATCCCTGTTGGTGCAGTGCAACACAGAAGCTGTTATATTGCTTGCAAACTAATTTTTCTGCTGAAGTACTTGATTGATTTTAAGTGAGTTGATTGAGTGATTGGTTTTGAGAAAACTAACCCGGCTAGGTAAGTAGCCAAGCCAGTTTGGTGCAATGTAGCCGAAGCTGGCAACCCTGCCTGTTGTTGCGTGCAGTGCGTAAAAGTTCAGTGGCATGCGTTGTCAGTTCAGTTTGCATCTCCACAGGATCTTGTCTGTATTGATGCACTCCCTTTCAAGAGCTTGATGATGAAATTGCTCTTCCGTGTTTTGTCTCTTCTTAATGCTTTACAAGCCTGAGATGTGACCAGGATGCTTGTTTATTTGCCTCGCGTTGTACACTTTCCAAGCTGTGCCTTTTCTTGAGGCTGCTTCGGTACACTAGCTGTCTATGTTTTAGAACATTGTCTTCAAATGGTACTTGTATCGACACTATATATTTTGCTTTAGTCATGTTTGAGACATAATGCTGCTAATTTTGCCACACATTGTTGTGTGATGCACATTTTGCTGTGGTTTTATTGAGCCATTTAGCCTGTAACATAACCAACATTGAGTTATAGTTTGTCTGAAAGTGTACATTTTTTAAAATAGATTGTTTATTTACTTATTGTAAGTGATGACAAGTCATTGCACCTACAGTATCTTGGATCTATATTGTTGCCTTGCCATTTTCCTATTCTACGGTCTGCTGGAATCGTGTGGTAAAAAGGGAAACACTGCAGTATGACGGTGAAGCGAGGGGTAATGCATTCTCAATATTGTGGTTTTGGGATCCAGGGACAAATTGATATGTGAACAGCCGCAGTTTATGTTACAGAATGTCAGACATGAACAACAAGACTCGTTGGCACAAAGTATGCTCCCAGCAAAGCTGCAGTAAGTCTTGTGACAGTTTTGACCGTACAAGTGTTTAACCCCCTTCAGCCAGCTAGTCGCGACACTACCCAAGCTTGAAATGTGGGCTTGGCGAGTCTGGCTTATGTGATGTAAATTGGAAAACACAAATACTAGTTCTGCCATTGCACCTACCTCTCTTGTCTCTGCAATTTTTGCTTTAGAGCATGTAAGTACACCTTCCTATTTGGAAGGCCTGTCCTGCCTTCTTGCCCTCCCTTCTCTAGCTGCACCTGTTTCTGATTAGCTCTGCAATATAGGGCAATAGGACATGGTGGCACCACTGTAGCCTCTGCACACGACATAGACACGCAATAGAAACAGCACTTCAGCCAGTGCATGTGGTTGCTGTTTTTTTTTTCTTGGGGGGGGGGGGGGGGAGGTGAGGGGAGCCTCACAACTGTGGGCTGTGAAATTCCCTGCCTGTAGAGAGAGCGAATTGCGTCAGTAGGGGCATAGTTATCAGCAAACCTTTAGATGCTTGCATCTGGTAGATATGTGCAGGGTAAAGGTGGCAAGTGGGTAAAATGCACTTGTGGAATTTGTGGGTGCAGGATTTGATCAACGGTAACATTTTGATCAACGAGAAGGGATCTTAACCGTGGCATTAGACTGCGAGGTACGGCCTGGCGCAGGTCATTGTTGTGTGGAAGTAGTTTCTTGTATTGTCTTGCCCTATACACACACAGCTGCTTTAAGATGCGTAGCACTTGAGGACTGTGCAATGTTTTTGTATAATGGATTAGCATCTTGAATGTTGGCCTCAGCGTGCAAACGTTACTTCTGCTTACGATTTTGCGTTTTGCAAAGGATGAAAAGCACCGGTGACCACGAGGTGTGTCAATGCGGTATTTAGGCGTATTGTTTCTGCCTGTTTTCTTGAAGTATTTGTTCTAAGATGCCTGTGCTGAAGATCTGAGCGTGGTCTTGGGCACAGTGCGATGACGCAAAGATCAAAGAAATACTTGAGGCTATATTTTAGCTTTAGTAAGATCGTTCTTTTGTTTCAGGTGGTTGTGTCTCAGACATATGTTGTCTATTTCTATGACCATATTTGTAACTCCTGATTACAGTTTGTTTCTTTGTCATTGAACTCTCTTGAAATGACAAAGCAAAGTCTTGTAAATTATGATTTGCACAGTGTGCCTTGCTACATACCTGCACACTGCCAAGATCAGATGTTTCAGTACTTCCCGTTTCACCAGAGCAGCACTGGTGGCTTGTTCTGTACGATGTACTTTAGCTCTTTTTTCACAATGTCATGATGCACACCCTTGTCCTTGCGCTGCTAGTTCATCCCGAGCAGTACAGGGTGTAGTCATGGCAGGGTACTTAAAACCCTTCTCGCAGATTAGCTGTGTTGAGTACCTTTTGCTACCAGTCACCGCAATTCACCTGTATGCATGCGTGGGTTGAATGCTGCCTCGGTATACTTTGCACCTGTTACTGTTGTCGTAGTTTTGCCAGATTGAGACATCTGGCAGAAGTTGTGCACACATTTGCTTTCACAAATTGTACAGGCTCCCACCTCAAAGCACATGGCTCACATCACGAACTCCCCAACCCTCTGCAAAAAAAACATTTCTAGCCTCGCCTTTGCTTACCCACATGCTGAAAGAGTGACTGCTACCTTTGCACGGACTTGGCACACTTTGGGCACTTAGGAAAGGCTATACGCTAGTCCATTTCTGACTTTTCAAGTTGACGTTTGCATCTAGATTTCTCTCGTGGGGATTGCAGTTGTCGTATCTGTCAGTTGTCTTCGTGGTATTAAAAACTGGACCTTGTGGTGAATTCAGAATACCTGCGAACACGGAACTGCAGCATTGAGTGTGGTGCTGGTTGCATTGTGTTGCTCATATACCTGCACACTTAGTCATAAGCTGTACTAAAGCATTGAACACAAACGTCTATCTGAAAGGGCAAGAGAAGAGGAGCAATGGTTCGTGACCAATGCTGTTATTTGGTGCAGTGCCTGTATGGCATATTTAAGAGTTTGCTTCTGAAAATTCATAAAAGGAACTGAAAATGTTTCAGTGGTGTTTCTACCTTTCTACACTGTGATTGCGACTGTGGAGACTTGTTTGAGCAAAGCTGATCTTTCTTGCTGGCGTGTTTGCTCTCTACCATGTTATATTACGAGAATAATCATTATATATTATATACTATACATGAAAGCAGCACTGTGAATAATGAATTAAAGGCCTATGCTTCACCTGAATGTGTTGTCATCATTGCAGCAATCTAACTTGAAAAATTTGTTTCCATGCCGAAGACATAGACTGACGGAGGTGTAAACTTCCTCCTGACAATACTTTTTCATGGAATGTTTTTTTATTGAGCAGTCGTTTCTTTTTATTCTAAATGAAATGAACAATATTAGTAATATTGCCCCCTTTGGGATTGGCTGGGCCTCACGGATGGATAGAGGTGCAGATTTTTAAATGCAATAGCATAAAATGGCCGCACGTTCCGAAGGTGACTGTGTGGACAGAAGTGTGGACACAAAATGCAGGCTGACTCCTCTCCCTCAAGTACAAAAACGCTTTTGTGGAAGAATTCCACACACACCATCAAGAGTTTGCTCACTTCATTCAGTCTTACCGAACGCTCCTGTCAAGTTGCCTTTGGTGGTGTCCAACTAATCAAAATTTATTTGCAAGTTATGCTGTATAAATTGGAGAATAGTTGATGCTCCAGTTACATCTATGGGGTCTTGCAACATAAGTTGTGTATTAGAGTAAAACTAAGGAAGTGCTTTTTGGAACAGTGTTTCTCAATTCCACTCTTTATATCCGCTTACAGCTTTACCAGCCGGTGCCTGACATGCATAGTTATAATTGTCTCAAACATATGACACCGGCCATGTTGGGAGCGTACTAATTCAGTGGAGGCATGGAATCTGCATACAAAAGCAACAGCTCGGCACTCGCTCGTTACGCAGTGCATGGCTTCAACATCTGTCGGCTTTTATATTGACAAAATTTAGCTTAATATTTTTCGGTTTTTATTTCCACTCAAAAATCTTTTTTTTAATGTATTTTTTATATGGACTTTCACCTGCCTATTGTTAGCTAATTTTATTGGCACTAAAACGTGCTGTATGATTGCATATCCTGCACTTCAACACAAGTTGTATCTGACGTACAAAATAAAGTTTTTGAGAAGCAGTCTAGCAAGGGCACGACACCATACCCCAATGGACCACAAGTAATCCACAGTACATCGAATGGATGTTTAGCGCTGGACGTTCGGACGTCCATTAGATATCCCCACAAATCCGGATGACATATGGCGGATATCTGAGGGACCGTCACATGCAAAATAATAGGCGTCCCACTGGACGTCCTGGATACGTCTTTCTCGGACATTCGGACGTCCATAGGATGTTAAAAGGACGTTTTTTTAAACGAAATATCCTAACAATATCCAGTGGATGAAACAATCTGGACATAGGCATCCAGGGGACATTTGTGGAATTTTTAATGTAGACATTTATTGCAGAAACGTCCATAAGATATCCAGAGGACATTCATAATAAATTCGGAATTTTACTTGTTAGGCTTTATTGGTGCTTCACCTTGATTATACTTTGGCATTTTCAATGCGTTGGAAGCTACTCTACCTGAGAACCAATGCACCAGCTATATGCACCATGCTGCACTTGCTTTACTGTGCAGTCGCGTCCACAAGCAAGTGCCCCCAAAGCAACTGGGACCGTCTTACTGGTGCAGGTTGCATAGGTGACAACATCCACAGCAGAAGCATATGTTGCAACATGGCACATTCAACATATTTAATGTAAGTTACATTGGTACACAGGTATCAGAAATTTATACATACAGCTACTAAATACACCGAATTAGCCAAAATATGCATAATAAAAGACACTGTGTATTGACTCAAATGGTCATCACAGTTACTGTAGATACTAAGCTATATAATCCTTTTATTAAATCTTGGTCAGCTTTTTATGAAGGCCAAATTAAGGCATAGACTTGCACATAAACAGCAGAAACACTAGATATTTATTAAAAGGCATACTGTATAAGAACACATCATTTGTGTGCATAAAGACATCTGGCAGAGCAAAAGCTAACCTAAGCCTGAACACGTTAAACACAAGCCCATAAGAACAAGCAAGAATTGAAAATCGCAGAACAAGCCAGCAAGAGTATATGTTAACTTTAACAAGATTAGTATAGGGCCGGGCACAGAAGAGAAACTATAAATGTGTCTTGAAGTGACTTTACCCAAAGAAATACATTCTACCTTAACTCCATTGATTAATGTAATCTAGCCTTCTCCATTCATTAACTTGTCAACCTAACTCTCAGTGATGTAAACACGTTTTAATAAAATAAAATGACGATGATATGACTACATTAGCACCTCAATTGTAATGTCACCATCACCTACAGCTCCACGTCCTTGCTTAAGTTGGGGCGTCCAGGATATAAATCAATGGACGTTACTTGATATCCCTGGGCACACATCCGCGGGGCGTACGCCGCTGGTAAACCCATAAACAAACATGCACTAGACGTCCACCGTACCAAACTGTACGTTCTGTTGCGACCCAATAACTACGTCCCTTGTTCGTACCATGAATATTATTGCCTGGATGTGAACATTCGGGTCTAAATCGGATATCCACTGGATATCTGTGGTCCATTGGGACAGCACGTGTGACTGCACGCACTAACGTTGCAGTGCATTTGACATTCGGACACGAATAGAATCAGAACCGCCGTGAGTGGCTCAGACGTTGCACTGCTAAGCCCGAGGGTGCGGGATGGAATCGCGGCCGCGGACGAGGCCGCATTTCGGTGGGGGCGAAATGCAAGAACGCCCGTGTGCTGTGCATTGAGTGCACGTTCCTCGGTTGGTCAAAATTAATCCACAGTCATCCACTACGGCGTGCCTCATTATCATATCGTGGTTGTAAAACCCCAGAATGTTTTAGGGGCGAAGCACCTTAGGGCCGAGCCTTGTCCCACACCCGACAGAACCAGGGCAGAAGCCTACCGCTCGCTGGAAGTCCTGAAGAGCCTGAGGTACAATATGAATTTACCAGTGGCTACCTACGTACCAGCGCCGGACGACTCCATCCGTGGCGTAGTCTACAAGGCCTACACGGATGAAACAGACCATGATTTTCAAGCTGAACTCATGAAGAAAAACCCCGACATCCCCATAGTAAATGCCAGGAGACTGGGTTCATCAAGACACCTGGTCATCACCCTGGCGGGAAAAAAGCTTCCTGCCACGATCCGCTTCAGGTGTTTCACCCTAGAAGTACACCCATTCAGAGAGAGACCTGAGGCCTGTTTCAACTGCAGGAGGCTTGGCCACCGCACAGACGTATGTCCGCTGCCCGACCCTGGAACACCAAAATGCCGAAGATGCGGAGGAGAACATCCACCACCGCCATTAGGAGAAAAGCCGACATGTACACCACAGTGTGTAGTATGCCACGGCGAACATCCCACTGGCAGCCGGAGTTGCAAGCTACGCTTCGCGCCGGTAAAACCTGTAAACAACAAGAAGACATCGCTCTCTTACAGCACCAACAAGCGCGGGAGATCAAAGTCACCAGGCCAATCAAGATCACGATCGAGAGGAAGAAGCCAGAGCAGGAACAGGCAATCAAGATCGAGATCGAGAGGAAGAAGCCAGAGCAGGAACAGGCAAGACCCCTTCCCTGAGCTGAAGAGCCGCAGCCGCAGTCGGGAGAGATCAACTGCTAAGCCAGCAATGAACAACAAGAACGCCTGGAGCAACGGACCCCCCAAAAACGTGGCCTGGACCACCGACGTTTCAGGGCAAACCCGCAAGGAAGCAACTACTCAACCCGCACACAACACAACGCCGGCCAGGCCTCAAGACATTCAGGTGAGGGAACTAGCAGAGCTGGTTAAATCGTTACAACAACAGTTGGCTTCAGCCAACGAGCACATTAGGCAATTGGAAAACAATTACAATTCGACCACTACCCCACCCGCACCCGAGGAACAGGTGGCCTGTGCTCAGAGTGAGGTAACTGACATGGAAACTGACAGAATTAGAGGAGAAAAGCGCAAAGCTTCGAGCCCAGCGCCAGAAACTGCCACAGAGGAAAAAAGAGAAAAAGTCAAAAACTCGACACTCAGAATAGCCAAGCTAGAAACCGCAATCAACGCGCGATTTAAGGAGCTAGAAGCCAAACAGGCTGAGTTTCAAGCAGCTACTGAGGCTCGCCTCACCAGAATCGAAGCCGCGATGCAAAACATGCTGTCCGGCATTAATCAGCTCAATATAACTAACATAGGCACACTGACACAGCAACAACAACAAAGCCCTCTTGCACAATCGCAACTCCTAGTTAGAGGTGATGTGCCCAATAATACTAGCTTAGATCAAAGACCCCCAGCAGGGGGCCCAATCAGAACACACGGACCACGTGTGGAAACCCCTACGCATTCATGATGGCCAGCGACCAAATTATGATCTGGCAATGGAACTGCAGAGGGTTCCGTGCAAAAAGACGCGATCTCGAATATAGGATCAATCACTCTACACTCAAACCTGATATTATTGCGCTTCAAGAAACTGGCGTAAACGCCAAACTTGTTGGCTACACAACCTTCAATGCGAAAGTGACGGAGGGGAGTAATCCGTCCACGGCACTCATGATACATAGAAACCTCACCGCAAACACGATAGAACTCGGGATCGAGGATATATTCTACAACTTCGTAGAAATCCTCCCCAGAAAGAAAACTTACCCAACCTTATACATTCTAAACGCCTATCACCCCCCAAAGAACAGGGGCACAGTTGCCTCCAGACTTATTGTAAAGGCGCAGAAATATGCCAGAAGCTCGCCACTAATTATAGTAGGCGACTTCAATGCTCACCACTCGGCATGGGGCTATCAGTCTTGTGACAAGAAAGGGACCAGCCTATGGACAACCTCTCTGGAGCTGGGCTTAACTCTCCTCACGGAACCCGGAGCGCCCCACCTGAGTAGGTCACAGCGTCTATCGAAACACATCGCCCGACCTAACATTCATCAAAACATAGAATTCGCCAAATGGGAAAACAGAAACTATAATGCAGGCAGCGATCATTACATCATAGCCACCACATTTCCGCTCAGTAAAATCAAGAAAGGAAAATTCAAAGTGAAACATACTAAATGGGAAACCTTTAGAGACATTAGAAACGAGAGGGAACACATCGTAATCACAAACTTGGAAGAGTGGACATCCAACCTAATTGAGGACGCGAACAAGGCCACCACCGAAGCCGAGATCGAGGAGGATCACCCATCCCCTGACTCACGGCTTATACACTTGTGTGAGGCTAGGGAAAGTATCCAGAAGAGATGGATGTCACAAAAAACAACAAAACCTTACGTAGGAAGATAGCTCAAATCGACAAGGAAATCGAGAAACATACGCAAACATTGAGCAGAGAACACTGGCACCAAATGTGTGACCGGCTCAATGGTCAATTAGCTAACAAGAACTCTTGGTTTCTACTCAGACATCTAATAGACCCCGAACAAACCAAATCAATCACAAGTAAGAACATGCAGAAACTCATTCATTCTATCCTGGGGAGGAGCATGACCTAATACAGGAACTGCAGCGCAAATACTTCAACACCAGCAAGGACATACCCACTCCAGCTAAATATGAAGGAGAAAGCAATCGAGCTTTAGATAGGGATATAGACGTAGCAGAAGTTAGAGCCGTCCTCAGCCAGATTAAAACCACTGCCGCTGCCGGGGAAGACAGCATAACAAACAAAATGCTCCGAAATTTAGATGATCGCTCGATCAGCGAAATCACTAAACTCTTTAACACCCACTGGACCGAAGGAAAAGTTCCACCTAGCTGGAAACATGCCAAGGTCATATTCATACCGAAACCAGGCAAGAGGTTAGAACTGGGAAACCTTAGACCAATTTCTCTCACCTCCTGCTTAGGCAAGGTCATGGAGCATGTAATATTAAACAGGATAAACTATTACATTGAGACAGAACACCTACTACCTGACACGCTAATCGGTTTCAGAGCGTGTCTGTCAACACAAGACATTATGCTTTCAACTGCAACAAGACATTCTAGATCCACGCCCAATAAGAGCCACTCGTACCATACTGGGCCTGGACGTCTGTAAAGCATTTGATAATGTAGCCCATCAGGCCATCTTAAATGGCCTATCCCAGCTGAATGTAGGCGAAAGAACTTTCGCCTACATTTCCGACTTTCTAAAGAAAGAACGGCAACCATCCAACTGGGTGAAGTGCGTGGTCAAAAGCTTACTCTAGGGACAAGAGGCACCCCGCAAGGTGCCGTCCTCTCACCCCTACTCTTCAATATCACCATGATGAACCTACCACAACAACTAAACAGGATACCACACATCAAACATGCCATATACGCGGACGATGTTACCATCTGGACAAACAGCGGCTCGGATGGTGCGATAAATGACGCGTTACAGGAGGCAGCAAATGTTGTGCAAGAGTATGTCAGACACAACGGGCTAACATGCTCCCCCACGAAATCCGAACTCCTAATCATTAGAAATAAAGCCAAGAAGACGCCAGACACTGACACCCAACAACAGGCACCGATCAAAATTGTCTTGGAAAGCGGCCCGGTTCCTCCGGTTCTGACCATTAGAGTGCTGGGTATGCTTATTCAGCACAACACGCAGAATACCGCGGCCCTCACAAAACTGCAGAACACCGCCAAACAAATTTGTGGACTGCTCAGGCGAGTGGCCAACAGACACAGAGGAATGAAGGAGATGGACTTGTGTAGGTTGATTCAGGCATTCCTAATCAGCCGCATAGTCTACTCCTTCCCCTATTATCATCTCAGGAAATCAGACAAAGCTAAAATAGAAGTTATAATTAGACAAGCGTACAAATGGGCACTAGGTTTGCCTGGTTATACCAGCACCGAGAAGCTCCTCCAACTTGGAGTGCACAACACCCTAGAGGAGCTGATCGAAGCACACAAAACAGCACAAATAATACGCCTATCAGACACGATGACGGGACTACACATCCTGAGTGGACTGAACATTAAACCCATATACACCACGGGAGGCAGAGCACCACTACCTCCCGCAATCAGACATTACCTAATAATCAAGCCATTACCCAAAAACACCCTGGCAGGCAGGCACGATGGCAGGAGAAAAGCCAGGGCAGACAAACTACGCGAAAAGCACACGCAAGACCAAACCGCGGTCTTTGTCGATGCCGCCAACCAGGGATACAACACATACACCCTGAGTGCCGTGGACGGAAAATCTAGAATTGTAAATGTGGCCTCAACTAGAGCCGCATCAATCAAAGAGGCCGAAGAAGTGGCCATAGCGCTGGCCATCATGAACCCAACTACCCATACTGTCCTGAGCGACTCTAAGAGCGCTATTCTCAGCTTTATGAGGGGCAGTGTGGGACTAAATACAGCCAAGATCTTGAAAAACTTTAATCAGGACGACAGAACAAAAATCAATCTTGTCTGGGTCCCCGCTCACTCGGGAAATCCCGGTAATTAACGAGGAAGCGCATCGAGTGGCCCGAGGGTTAACAAACCGGGTCGCGCTCGCCTTGGAACCAGACCCCCCGATGGGAGAGGTAGTGACTTCCTACAACGAACTTACCAACCTATACAAAGAGAACAGGAGAATATACCCAATACCACACAACAACCTTACAAGAGCGCAGGCCACTATCCTCCACCGAAATCAAACTAACAGCCTTATCACTCCTCATCGCTTAGCGATCTTCACAGATGGGGAGGTTGACCCGATATGCCAAAACTGCAACAAAAATGTCATAGCAAACCAAAGACACATCCTCTGGGAATGCGAGGGTCTTCCCCCACTCAGAGAGCTTCTGCCAGCTCCCTCTGAAACGACATGGGAGACCCTAATACGGTCTTCTGAAGAAAAGCTACAAAAAGGAATCGTTGCCTGGGTGGAAGAGGTCGCCGCAGACAAGTGGCCACCTACAACGCCCTGAAAATTTTTTAAATAAAGTTGTTTCCTCCTCCTCCACAAACAAAAGTAACTTCTTTCGTTCCTCACAGCAGCGTTTCCACATTCCGCTGCTATTGGCCCAAGGCAAAGCCTTTCTTGGTTTCAGCCGAAATACTCAGTATCGTCTCTCCTTTGAAATTAAATTCATGCCAACGTGCGAATACGCAGGAAGTTTGTAAGAGGACGTAACTGTCTTAAACTCAGCCTTTCGTCACAGAGCGGTTTTCATTGAGCTTTTTAGATGCGAAGCAGCTTATGGTCGGGGCTATGTCACTCTTTCCCTCCCTCCATCCATCCATCCGCCGTGCGGCGTCCACACCCGCACTGCGCATGCGCATCCTCCTCCTCTTCCTCTCCTTGTCTCATCTCGTCTCTCGACATTCCTCCTCTCCGACGCTCCTCTCCTCTCCGGATTGCGCAACGAATGGCAACACCTGCGGCTCCGCGCGCGATAATGCGAAGCAGATTAGGTTAGAGGCGCGACGGTAGGCGCTGCATACTCCGCTGGGAGGCGCCACTGTAGCTCGCGGTATAATAGACAGTTTTAGCAGAGCGCCGCTTACGCTCCGCTCCGCTCAGAAATCTGAGCTCTGAGATACTGCAGGGAACTGCGTAGATTTCGCATTTGATAAGCGCGTCTTGCCGAGACGCGAGCGACGCGCTATCAAGTCGGCTGCAAAACGACGAAGAGGCCAAGTAGACACGCTGTAACGCTCCGCTCAGTCGGCTTTGTAGCGGAGCGATGGATGCGGTCTTCGTTCCGCTGCCGGTATGAGCGTTGTGCGCAAGCGCAATAGCGTACCCGCTAAGCGGTTGTGTGGCTTTTGCTAGCATATGCCGGTCTGAGCGGAGCGGACAGCAAGCGCTCAGCTAAAACACCCTAATGACGCGCGAGCGCGCTCTGCTCCTCTCATTCTCCTGCCGCAACGCCGCGATGAGTGCCACGGACAGCGCCAGCGTCAACGCCAGTGTCAGCGCCGTGGACAGCGCCGCGGAGAAGAGGGCTCGAGCCGCTGCCACGAAACGGCAGCGGCGACAGGCCGATCCCGAACTTCGGGCTCGCGAAGCCGAAAGGAAACGTCAACGCCGCCGAGAAGCTGCTACTGATGCCACGAGGGCTCGCGTAATGGGAACTTGAGTCGACCTCATGGCTGCTTCGTATACTCAGGGTTCCCCTACGGGAAGATGGTGTAATTTTTTTCTTAATGTCTTTCATGACATGCAAGTCCGTAAGGAAGTCGTATACAGTTGCACGGGTTGAGCATGATGATTTGAATAACACACCGAGATTTATCGCTCAGTGTACTGCGCACTTAGGCAACAAGAACTACAACTCTTATGTTATTATTTTTCTATACTGCTATATGAAAAGGAGTAGCCGTCACCATTTTAAGGTGACTTATCCTCTTATTTATTTCTTTTACTTTATTGGCAATAAAACTGAAACAAGAAATGAAATAAAAAGGCCGTCAACTGGGAACTGAGGCATATTCGTATGTATACTGTTGATTT
>NC_051156.1:100798943-100843943 GCF_013339745.2 Dermacentor silvarum
GGCTGGTGTCTGTCGTTTCTTGTAGTGTGGCGAGCTGTGTGCTGTGTTTGGCGTGTGTTGCCTCCACAGAGCTCTTGAGTGTAGTGTATGTGTTTATTGTGTCCATGCGGAACGCGTGAAATTCGTGGAGGTGTGTGGCTATAAGTTCACTGATGACGTTAAAGCGCGCCTCGAGCTTAGTTTCTAGGGCGGAGATGGCCGCCGTTACGGCAGTGGCATTGTCCGCTTCGGTATGGAGCGAGGCAGTGGATGTGGCTGCCTTGCGCTTGTTTGAGCTTTGGGGCTGTGGTGCCGTGCTAGTGGAGGCGGATGAGAATTCCCGTGTTTGTGATTCAGGTGTTGATGTCGGTGTGGATGTGTGAGAGGCGAGGGCCCTGTCTATATTAGCTTCAAGGGATTGGATATAGCTAGTTAATTTAGCTATCTGGGACTGCTGAGCGGAGATTTGGGATTGCTGGGCCGAAATATGGGCTCTCAGGGCGGAATTCTCCTTGGCCATCTCCCTCACCTGGGAGTTGGATGCCAGCGACGCCGGGGGTCCATGTTACTAGGCCACCATCTTGGGTGGCTCTCCGTGGCTTTGGCTAGATGACTGGAGCCGGCTTGCCGAGGGGGCTCGTTGGGTTGACCGAGATCTTGAGCGGCGGGTGCGGGACCGGGACCTGCTGGCTCGGCGTTGAGGTTTGCCATTGGAGTCGAGCGGCGGGAACGACGATGACCGTGCTCGGAGGGACGGGGACGTGCTGCTGGAGGTGCCGCTGCGAGACGCACTGTGCCGGGTGACCCGGGCAGGTCCTTGTGCTCGCTTCGTTTGTGGGGTGTGCGGCGTCTTCTTGACGAAGCGGTATTTGCAGTTTGAACTGCTGGTATTGTGTGCCCCGCCGCAGACGATGCAGCGTGGTGCGCATGTTGGAGCTTCGCCCTCCTTGGGTGGGGGGTGCTCCCCGCCTCAACGGCGGCATCGCTGCTTGCGTGGCAAGGGACAGACGTCCGTGCGATGGCCAACCTTGCGGCAGTTGTAGCATGACTCCACCCGGTTGTAGAACGGGTAGAGTCTGCTGTCGGTGCCGTGATAGAATATCCATTTCGGGAGGTCCTTACTTGTGAGTGTGACCACCAGGTGCCTAGTCTTGCCCATGCGTCTGCCGCTCACAATAGGCATGTCGGGGTTGCTGGCTTGGAGGTCTGCCAGTATCTCTTCATCCGAGAAATCGTTGAACGCGTGAAACATGATGCCTCGCACGGCGTCGTCCGGAGGGGGAGCATACACGTGGAGGTTGACGGTGCGGGTGCCCACGTTGATGGATTTGATGCAGAGGTAGGCTTGGGCACGCCGAGAGTCCACGACGCTCAGCGTGAAAGTGTTGTTGGTGGGATGCGTCCGTAGGCGATCCCGGTTCGCTGCTGGTTGATCGGGCAACGAGGCTGCCTTGAGCAGGGCTTCGTGTAGCTGCCACGGTGGCACCTTGGTGAGGTCGATGGGTGACTGCGGGCGTCCCACGATGTGGATGGCGTCTAGGTAGCGGTGCGCGCCTGCGTTGGGGTGGCGGGCGCGGCTTGGGGTTCGATGTGCTCCGTCCGTTGCCGTAGGAGCTCGCTCCCGTCGCACTGAGGCTGGGAACTTCCTTGCCTTGAGCCTTGAGCTCGCGGCCGCGTCGTTCTTGAGCGATGTAGCCGGGTGACTTCCAGGAGTCGTCCGACCGTTCTTCCTCTGAGATAAGTTCTCCTTCGACCGTGGACTCCATGTCGGTGGGCGACCGGGGCACGTCGAGGGAGCAGTTGCTGTGGCGCGAGGCCTACCTGAGGCCGTGCTCGCGCTAAGCCCGTTAGGCTTATGGCGGCGAGCGCAGTGGTTCGGGGAAACTAAAACTCTCCTGGGAGAATCTCCGAAGGTCCAGCGTAGAGGATGATGTCTACGTGGTCCTGATACCTTCCCGCACCCACTCGTGCAAGAATCATACAAGTCGGTGAAGTTGGCGCGGCGAAAACATCGAAAATCGCAGGAGCCGACGTGGAATGCGACCGTCCACTCCGAGCGCTCGCAGCGTTCTCCTGCTGCAAGTGAAATGAGATCAGAGAATATACGAGTACCTACTTATATACTCTGATCACTGAGCACTGTAAGCACGGAAAAGTTTCTGTGGCGCTGCAAGCAAAAATAATGAAACGGTCACAACAGCTTGAGAAGTTTACGATCACTCTGTGCATTAGAATATGTCCATAAACCTGCCTCTGTTGGTACCTGAATGCGATCCAAAAGAAGAAAAAAAAATGGCGGGTAGAATTCGAATTTGTTTTAGTTTATGCTGCATGCTAACATTTGAAGACTGGACGATATTTCGCTGAGAAACGTTGATGTCTATTAAACAAAGCTAGATATGATTCACATAGCTTGAATGAACTCGACGCCGGTTCTGCGTTGGCATTTCCAAATGCAGGAATGCTCAACAGGGGCACCGTCGTGACTAAAAATCCGAACAAAGTCCGGCTCGGTCCGTTGGCACAATGTCCAGCACGAATGACCTAAGGACGTTCGCAGGAGGAGAAGAAGTGGATGTTAAAATTGGTCCGCTAATGATATCCACGGCATGTCCCCGGGATGACTGCTCTTGGACTTGGACGTCGGGATCTTATCCGGACCTGCGAGGGATTTTCAATTCCCATTGGGAATTAGCAGATATGTATATATATAGTTTGCGCCACACCATATTGGACCCTTTGGTACTTGCCAGGATTAATACTGTTGCAGCATTCAGTTGCCTGGATTCTCTTACAATGTACATATGCTGCAACTAAGATATCACAGACTCAAAAGGAAGTGTCACAGTATATGAGCCTGTGATCTATATTCTTTTATTAAAAAATTGCTAAGCCACTTTTTATACTATGAACAAACACTTTCTTGACACGAAATTACATTCACAAAGGCAATCACAGCTACCTCAAAAATAACTTCAGCTAACTTAGCTATCACAGTAAACTGATGTCACAGCTTTTTCATTTTCAATCTGGGAGTGAGTGAGTAAAAACTTTATTGAAAATAAATAAATAAAAGAAGACACGCTGGTTGGGGCCCCTATTCCAGGGCTCCACTGGCACGAGCGGCTCGCTGGGCTTGGTCCAGAAGAGCCAATTGGCTCTCCCGGCCCTCGTCCGCAAGCCATGCCTCCCACTGCCTATTCCTCATGAGTGGATGTTTCAGTATTATTGGGCTGTCTATGTGCGGAGGCCTCTTAGGACACTCCCATGTGATGTGTTTTAGTGTGGGTATTTCTGTGCACCACGGGCACTCGTCAATGAATCTCGTGGGGTGTATTCTGTGTAGGTGGTGCAGGTTGGGGTATGTATTCGTCTGAATACGACGCCAGTCCCTCTACTGTTGGCTGTTCAAATTCGAGTGAGGATGTCCAAAACGTCTCCGCTGCTGCCTTTGCTGTAAAAGGATGTCACGAGGATTCGGTCGTCGCAGGGCCCTGCCGTTGCTCGGACGTTTAATCCTCGAGCAATACGGTCTGCCCTCGCGTTCCCTGCCAGTCCCTCGTGTGCTGGACACCATACGATAGTGTGGTGCCCTTCTAGTCGATTGCCCAAAATTTTGATTACTGACTGGGGTGCCGTCCCATTTAGAAATAGGCGGAAAGCTGCTTGTGAGTCGGATAATATGACAGCCGAATTGGTTTGGCGCTCGACGTCCTGAATGGCCAAGGCGATGGCTGCATCCTCTGCCCCGCATGCCGAGGAGGTTTTGAAAGGATGCCGTTGTAACGTTGTTCTGACACGTAGACGGTGAACGCGTCGGAGCTGGTTCGACTAGCATCCGTGTAATACACTCCCGGTCCCATGCCGAAACGTTTGCGAAGAGTCTTTGCCCTTGCTCTGCGTCGTACGGGATGTGAGATCGAACATTGCGGTCTATCTGTGCCGAACTTCCATCAAACTGGTACATGTTTTGTAACATTAACACAAACCTTTATAACACAATATCAGTGAAAAATCTGTAAAGTGATTTCAGTTGGTTTAACATTATTTCGCTTACAATTATTTCACTTACAAAATGAAAACTCGCATCAAGCTGGTATAGTTTAGCACAGTTTAGCAAAAAGTCTGTGAATTCACGATAGAGACATTATGTGATGACCATTGCAGATGTTGCTTGCACCATACGCAGTGCAGAAACTGTTGAGAAATAATCAAATAGATGATGTCCCATGGATGTCCCCCTGTCGTCTGAAGCATGACGTCCGCATAAAATCCAATGCAGATGTCCTTAGGACGTTCGTGATTAAAAATAAAACGGATGTTCAAAATAACCGGAACACAACGTCCCTGGGCAATCCTGGGTATAACCGGCTCTGGACGTGGACGTCCGGATATAATTCGGATGTTCACCGAATTTTCATGGCCCATTGGGTGGGCTCCAGTATCTATTAACGCCGCCAAAGGGACACCGTCGGCGTGAACATCAAGTAAGTTCTGGTTCGTTGGAAGCGACAATCGGAGGATTTCAACATGACGAAGATAATGCAGCACTACCCTATGAGCGGCATGGTCTAGTTTTCCGTCCGGGAGGGTCCATAATTGGTCGGTGACGAACAGTGGCGTGGCTGGGGCGAATGGGACCGACGGCGCTGAGGTGACGGCGAGCGAGTGGGACCGCTGTCATCGACGGATACCTCGGAGGTAGGAGGCACACGGCGAGGCGAGTAGCGCCGAAGGTCGGCATATGGGCGAGGAGACGGGGAAAAGTAGCTCGAATACGGGGGCATCCAGGAGGTGCGGCAATGGCGAGCTACGTGGCCAATTCGGAAGCAACGGAAGCAAATTGGCTAGTCGTCCGGAGTTCTCCACTCTGTAGGGTTACGGTATCTGGGAGGGGAATACAGATCGCTGCGAGGCGCAGCTGTCGGCACTAGGGAGCCTACATGCAACGCGGCGTTGCATGTAGGCTCCCTAGTCGGCACCGGTCTGGTGTCAGGTCGGGAGCAAGAAGCAGTTCGTCTTATTCGTCGGGGCGCCCGCGCGCATCGTCCACAAGAAGCACGCAATATGCATGTATCAATATTTTATGGCTAGGCAATATGCCAATGGGACTACCTTGAACCACCCCTCGGGCTTGGTGAAAGAAACGCTTAGCCTTGCACTCGGCCGCGCAACGCTTGAAACAGCGAAGCTGGGCGATCGTAGCCCACTATTTTCCGGAAGTGCGCGCCACTTTTTCGTCTTATTACTCATGGTGATGATAATTCCTTTTCGCGCGTCTCGGACTTACGGCCGTCACTGCGCGTTGCATAGCGCAGCTTGCAACACCGACACCGCGTTGCAATGCTGACAACGCGTTTGAGGAGACCCGCTCCGTGAATGTCTCTCTCTCTCTCTCTCGCTCTCATAGCGCGCAAAACCTCTTCAACTCGCAGAGCACGAGCGTGCGAACGCGCCAGTTGTGGACGAAGACGACGACGCTCATATGGTTCGCGTAAATGCTATTCCTATAGGCACCAAACCAAAACCAAACCAAATGCATGTTCTGCAAGCGTGGCTACCCGTTTAGTTATTAATGGCCATCTCTCCAAGCCCGTTGCTATCTGCTCTTCGGTAAAACAAGGATGCCCGATGTCCCCACTACTCTTCGCCCTTTACCTGGAACCGCTATGCTTAAGCGTAATTCAGTCAAGTAGCATCCATGGCTTCAACATACTGGGTAATGAGGTAAAGGTGTTAGCTTACGCAGATGATCTAGCATTTTTCTGCACGGATAAGCCCAGTGTTGAAAAGCTTTTGGCTACAATGGAGAAATTTGGCAGCGTATCAGGAGCACGAATGCACTCCCCGAAAAGCTTAGGCTCCTTGTGTTATAAGCCAGAACAGTTTGCAGGCATTAAGTGGACTGATGTTCCGCCAACGTATCTTGGCGTGCCGCTATAGACGCATATAAAGTAAGCGCGCACTATTGGAAAGAACGGGTTTCGGCCTTGCAAAGTTACGCTCAGACATTCGTTCCATACCAACTTTCTGTTTTCGGAAGGGCTGAAGCCTGCAATAAGTTTTTGGCAACTAACACTTACTACGTATTGCAAGTTATTCACTGTGCAAGGCTATACATCCAACGCTTTCATCGAATTTTTGCAACTTTCATATGGTCTTCCACTTTTCAGCCCATACGCGAGACAATGTTTTTAGACCAATTAGTGCACGAGGGTGGGTTCGGCTTAGTGCATCTTTACGTGCGGCAAATAGTGTCTCGTTTCTTCTTGTTTCGCGATACTTCGCATCCTATAATTCGGTCATTCATGCAAGTCACACTTATTGATGATTTACTTGATTTAGTTGTTTCTTCAATTTTTTTCTTTGCCTTTATGCTTGTTGGGGTTCATGCAGGAGGTTTATTTGGCGGTTTGTTTCCTGACAGTTCGGTTTTCCATTGAATACTTTTACTCCGTGTCGCGTAAAATGTTATACAAAGATTTACTGTCCATGCTATTTCTGCCTCCATTTTACCGATCACTATACAATGAATGGCCAGGCCACGATGTACTGAAGCGAGTTCGTAAAATGTATATATCCCCATGCTGCAAAACATTCTTTTATAAAGTTCATAGTGAGACTTTGCCGGCAAAAAAAAAAAATGGCTACAGAAAAAGGGTATATTTGTGTCTTTTGTTAATAGTCGTCTTTGTGATGTGCCAGAGACAATTGAACACTGTTTTATTGGCTGCAAAGATGCCATTCTATTTTGGGATGTCCTCCAACGGACTTTAAGGAAAGACTTTGAAATCAACCCCCATACAGTGCGATACCTGCTGCAGACCTCTGATGACAATGTACCTTTCGACATGTTTTTTTTTCTCATGTGAATGCACAGTTTGTGGAAGGCGCGAATGATGGACCGCAACGCCGAACCGGTTGTACCTACAAGAGTAAATTTCATCCAGATGAGTGTGCA
This sequence comes from Dermacentor silvarum, assembly GCF_013339745.2. Lineage (NCBI taxonomy): Eukaryota > Metazoa > Arthropoda > Arachnida > Ixodida > Ixodidae > Dermacentor > Dermacentor silvarum. The sequence goes on from NC_051156.1 coordinate 100,805,884, forward strand.
CCTAAAGCATGTTTATGATGGACTTGATGTTCAACCGGACTGGTATCCCACTTTGGTGAGGTGCTTAGCCTTACCACCCTTTAAATCGGAACAGTTCATCTTCTGTTTTTCTGTGTGTGACTCATTGTACCCGCCATTCTATGACTATGCACAATTAGTGACTGTTTTATTGGATTACATGTTAATGTAATATATACCATGAAAGCAAAAAAAAAAAAGAAGTGGCTGTATAGCCTAGTGGTTACGACGCCGCCTTAGGACCGGGGATACGCGGGCTCGAATCCCGCCTCGTAAAGGAAGTTTATTTTCTTTCATTTCTTCACACTTTCTTGATACGCACCACGAACCACAAATTACGGCTGGCTGAAACAGCTTCGCTGTTAATAACATAGTCCGCGGGTAGCATACGCTGCTGTGAACATCTCAGCCAAGTTTGCTGTCGTCCGCGGTGCGTGGAGCTCGCAAGCGGAGCGCGAAATTAGCTTTCTCTGAAACGCTCTGGTTTCAACAGAAGCCATAATCCTCACTTTTTTCTGTGTGCTTTATTACGTAATAAAGCACATTCCAATACTCGGCTGCTATTGGTCGCTGCGGTCAGCTACACCGCGGCCGCCGCGGGATGCCGCCACGAGTCCACTGGCGGCTCGCTGTAGGCGACCGCGTTTGGCTTACGTTTTGCGCGTCGTAGGCACCAAATTCGGAAGTCGTGGTGTCTACGTTAACTTGCTGTAGACAATCGCGTTTGGCTTACGTTTAGTGCGCCGTAAGCACCAAAATCGGAAGTCCTGGCGTCTACGCTAACCTTCAAAATGCAATTTGAACTGTGCGCCACGGTGGCATTTCGAAGGCGGAGCGTTGTGGCCCCGCCCCACTCCGCCGTAGCCTTCGCAGACGAGACTCGCCTTCGCAGTGCAAGGCATTGAGGGGGGAAGGGGAGCACAGCGGAGGCCGTGTTTGATTACCAATAACTCCGCTTCTGCTGAACGCACTGAAGTACTTTTTGCGGCAAAGTATTTCTGAAGTAGCCTATATTTTCACTTCACATGTCTTTCTCCACTTCGATAAAAAGTGCTCCGGGGCTCCTTTAGGCATCACATAAATACTGGTGATGCCAGTCCTATTCATCGTCGGCCATATCGAGTTTCTGCTTCAGAGCGTAAGGTTATTCGAGATGAAGTGAACAAGATGCTTGCCAAAGTCATTGTTGAATCCTCGTCGAGCCCTTGCGCGTCGTCCGTTGTGCTTGTTAAAAAAATTGTCGCAGTTTCACCCGAAAGGCGAAGCATCAATTGCGATAGCAAATTAGTAGAGAGCTATACGGAGTAAGGAAAGTAGTTTTATCAGCTGTATAAACTTGGACACGCAGCAGCACCATCAACGCGCAGAACTGTTGTCGACGCCGTCGGCGTTTTATCCGCGTTCGCACCGAACGCGCGTGGCGTTGGTGACTGCTGCCGGTGCCTCTGGGTGCGGCTCGGAGGTTTTCGACGAGATCAGAATGAGACACTCGTCGAGCATCGTCGGAAATCTTACCTACCTTCTCGCCTCTCAGCGTTTTTATATAAATACGCATTGTGTAAGTGGTTCGTGTGGAAAGGGAAAGGTTGACGCTATCTTCTGCAGCCCCTGAGGGAGCACGGCTCAGCGCCAAAATACGCATTTGGTGCCGCAGCTAAACGTCACCTCCCCTCCCTCCCTCCCGTCCCCCCACGGCATTTCGCGCCACGGAAGAAGTCGCGTTTGCTCTCTATATATGGTGACTGTAACGGAGGAAAGAGACGCAGCCCTTCAGGGAGCACGGCGCAGAACACGCGTTTGCTCTCCGACGTGCGTTCGCTCACCGTGAAAGCGCGCGTCCCTCGCACCATGATAAGTGGTTCTTGAGGGAAAGGGAAAGGTTGGCGCTATCTTCTGCAGCCCTTGAGGGAGCACGGCTCAGCGCCAATAGCCTCCTAGGCTATGGTGCGAGCATGATGATAAGTGGTTCTTGAGGGAAAGGGAAAGGTTGGCGCTATCTTCTAACCTTTCCCTTTCCCTCAAGAACCACTTATCATCATGCTCGCACCATAGCCTAGGAGGCTATTGGCGCTGAGCCGTGCTCCCTCAAGGGCTGCAGAAGATAGCATGGGAGGCTATGCTCGCACCCTTTCACTCGCACATACAGCGTCCGGAGCGCGGCGACGATTTCATCGCCGTTGACTCATCGTCGTTGACGTCATACGGAACCTCATGGCAACGGCGACGACGACGCCGACGGCAGAAATCCGCTTTGGAGTGTCCATATAATTGCTATCGCAATAAAAGAAAGATGGTACATGGCGTTTCTGCGTAGATTATCGTCATCTAAACCAAATTACCAAAAAAAAAAAACGTCTACACCTTGCCTCGCATTGACGGCGCCCTCGATTGCTTCCACGGTGCCAACTTCTTTCCATCAATAGACCTTCGGCATGGTTATTGGCAAATTTCTGTGGATGAAAAGGAACAAGAGTTGACCGCGTTCGTCACCCCTGAATCTGATGGTCTATATTCATTCAAAGTTATGCCATTCGGTCTATGCAACGCCCCAACAACGTTCATAATGCTCTGACGCAAGAGGAAGCCGTAATATGGCGAAAACTCTAAACAAACACGTATCCACATTTCCGTCTTTACCACGCCATACACCCTGCGCTGTATTCCTATAAATATCCACACTGCGATCAATGCGCAACGCTATACCACATGGTATGGGCTTGCGCAAACACACCACAGCTCACATCTATAACACACCACACCACACGGCAATGGGAGGCAGCGCTGTCCAGCTCTGACTCGACGGACCAGCTCAACCTGGTCAACCGAGCGAGAAGGGCAGCTAAGGCCGCTGGACTCCTAGGACTGAGGGGACCACCCACTGCAGAGCAGAGGAGCTACCTACGCTCGCGTGCTCTTTTGATTAAAGTTTATTCTCTCTCTCTTTCTCTCTCGAACGTATGATGGACTCTTTGCTTCAAGGGTTCAAATGGTCAACGTGCCTCTGCTACAGACGACGTTCTCGTATTTTCGCCTACATTTGAGACACACCTTGAGCGCTTATCAGCTGTTCTTGAAGTCTTCCGCGAGGCTGGGCTCCAACGAAATTCATCGAAGTGTCACTTCGGTGGTCGGCAGATTACAGTGATGGGCCACCTCGTCGACGCTTCTGCATGGTATTCATCCAGACCCAGAGAAAATTCGTGCTGTCACGTTTTTTCCTGTACCTCAGTCTGTCAAAGACAGCCGAAGTTTTGTAGGACTTTGCTCCTACTTCCGACGGTTCGTTAAAGACTTCGCAGCGATTGCCTGACCACTTACTGATCTTCTGAAGAAAGACGTGCCGTTTACGTGGGGTCCCGCTCAAGCTGCCGCGTTTGCCAACCTGACCAACATTCTCACCACGCCACCTCTATACTGACCCACTTTGACCCATCCTCTCCTACAGAGGTCCGTACCGATGCCAGTGGTCACGGTATCGGAGCCGTCTTAGCCCAACGCCAACAGGGACGTGATCGTGTTATCGCATACGTTAGCCGGCTCCCCATAGCAGCGGAGCGCAACTATTCCATTACAGATCATGAATGCCTGGCTCTCGTCTGGGCGGTTTCCAAATTCCGCCCGTACTTGTATGGCACGCACTTCTCGGTAATCACTTACCACCACGCGCTCTGCTGGCTTTCCTCACTCAAGGATCCTACCGACCGCGGCTTGGTCGCTGGGCTCTGCGGCTACAAGAATATTCCTATGCAGTAGTGTACAAGTCGGGCCGTCTACATCAAGAGGCAGACTGTTTGTCACGCTATCCAGTGGACGAACCATCCGCCGACACCGATGCCGACGCTTGCGTTTTCTCCGTTTCTCAGCTGCTACACGAGCAACGCCGTGATGTAAAGCCCCTATATATAAAAAGTAGCGCCATCCACTTCCCTCCTCCTCCGTTCCACTATCGCGCTCGGCGCGACCAGCGCGATCGAGGCGCGATATCGAGAGTGGCGCCGCCTGCGTCGGGCCTGCCGTGGCAGACGACAGCTAACGCGCTACCAGAGGAAATCCGAGGAAAACTTCGATCGCGCCCTGCGGAGACGTTTTTGAGGCGCGATTTTGCTTCGTCAGTCAGTAACTGGTCTTAATAATGCCGTTTTGGAAGTAGCAACGCGACGATGCGAGACGGCGCAAATATCAAGTGTGCAGCAAGCGTCTGCGCACGCCGGATGGTAAAAAAAAAAAAAAAAAAAAAAAACACCGCATATCCACGGGGTGAATGATGATGAGTGGGCGAAGCTCCGGAGGGAATCATCGGTAAACCGTGAATCTTCCGTGTAATTCGCCCAGTCTCGCAGCACTAAATCGAATGATTGACTTCCACCAATGACACGCGCCATATGTTACGTCATTCCTATTTTATAACAGCGCCCTTCATTATAATTGCACCATCTCCCGCTTAAGGGGACGCTAGCACAAACGCGTTAGAAACGTGCAGTACTCTAAGGGGAAGAGGCCACAGCGTCTTACGCAGCCGTTTACACAGGCTATGCTGGCTGACCGGCTGTAGGGGCACCCTGCCCGAGACGAGGACGAGTGCCCTCTCCCTTCTCCCACTATTTCCCTCTTTCTCCCCTCCATACCCCTCCCCACAGATGCTGAGCCGTGCTCCCTATAAGGGCTGCAGAAATACGCATCTTTTCCCAACCTAAACCTCTACTATGCCGGAACGTGCACCGCGTTTGCCGACGCCATCAGCGTTTATGAATACGGGGGTAAGGCGGAGAGGCCACAGCGTCTTACACCAGCTTCTTGCACGGGCCGTAACGCGCTAGCACAAACGCGTTAGAAACGCGCGGTCTTTCGTTAATGTTGGGTATTTATTGCCATCGTGGTGCGTCTGTCCATGTGCGCTTCGTGGCGTAGTGGTTAGCGCCACGCGTTCAGAAGCGAGGGGTCCCTGGTTCGAGTCCGCTACGGCCAGAACTCTCGGAATTTTTTTTCTCATAAAAGTAGACGTGGCTACCTACTACGACGACTACTACTACTACTACAGAGGAGGGACAGACCCACACCCTAAGGAGCTTCGCCCCTAAAAAGCCCTTTGCCCTCGCCTTGTCGGTTGCGGCAACTTAAGGCGCAGCAGCATGCCATCACAACGAAGTTCTTGTCCCTAACACGTTTGATCTGTTTGTGCGTACAGCACTTTCGTCGCACAGGCCCGAGAATGGCAGTCGGAGCGCGCTGGAAAGAAAAAAAATATACAAAAGCGCGACGCGAACTTCCACGTGACACGGATTGGCCAATGGGGGAGCGGAGGAGGCTGGGGCGACAGGAGGCGGCTAAGAGAGGGCGAGGAGGAAGCGCCGGGGTGAGCACGGTGGCGGCAAGATCTAAGAATGGCGCTACTTTTATAAATATAGGGGCTTTACCGTGATGCCACCTTGCGCGCCATCATTGATCGCTTGGAATCTTCGCCTTCTGATTCGTCCCTTCACTTGTTTGTTCTCCAGGATGGTCCTGCCCTACTCCTCGTTATTGCTAAGCACCTCCGGTCAGCTGTTCGCCAAGAACTTCACGACTTACCAACGGCAGGGCCGGCATTTTGTAGCGATGTCTTATGACTTATTCTATACTAGTCTTATCATACACCGCTCACGGCCGGCTGATCCCGTTGATAACGCGAGCGGACCGTCGCTCTGACCAGTGACCACTGACAAAGCGCGATAAGCGCAAAAGCGCTTATCGCGCTGGTTCACCTCGGGTCACCTCGACGTCTCCCGAACCTGCGACCGGCCAGGCCTTGCAGGCGTTGGCCTTGCCCGCTCCGTCCGGAAATACGGTGCGGCGTGTGAGAAATGCCAGCGCTGATAAACACCATCGGCGCTTCCTGCCGGGTGCCTTCAACCGCTCGACATTCCTTCGGAGCCGTTCTTTCGCGTTGGCTTGGACTTACCTGGCCCCTTCCCTCTATCAACGTCTGGCAACGAGTGGGTCACTGTGGCGAGAGATTACGCCACGCGCTACTCCATCACCAGAGCGCTTCCAACAAGCTGCGCCACAGATGTCGCCAATTTTCTTTTACGCGACGTGCTTCTGCAGCATGGAGCTCCACACCAACTGCTCACTGACCGTGGTCGGACATTCCTTTCTAAAGTCATGCCGACATCCTGCAGTCCTGCTCAATCAGGCACAAGCTGACTACGTCTTACCACGCAGACTAATGGTCTCACGGAGCGTCTGAATCGAACCCTGACTGACATATGCTTGCAAAGTATGTCTCATCCGACCGTATACTGATTGGGACCTTGCCCTACCCTATGTCACATTTGCATACAATTCTTCGCGTCACGACACTGTCGGTTATTCTCCGTTCTTTCTGTTGTTCGGCCGCGAAATCACTTTGCCTCTGGACACATCCCTTCCATCCGCCGCAGCAGAGAGCAGTGAATATTCACTTGACGCCGTCACCAGCGCAGCCCAAGCACGCGGAATTGGCCGCGCTCGTCTCCTGACCTCCCAAGAGAACCAACGGCGTTTGTACGATCTACAACACAGAGACGTCTACTTTTCGCCTGGATCTCTGGTACTCCTGTCGTCCTCGACTCGTCACGGTGGCCTGTCAGATAAACTCCTGTCTCGGTACACAGGTCCATATCGAGTGCTGCGTGCCGTGACTCCAGTTACGTATGAAATCGCCCCAGTCAGTACCAGTGCCCCATCTGCCACAAATTTCACTGACGTTGTGCATGCCGCACGACTAAAACCGTATTGCTTTCCTGTTGCCACCGATATTTAGACGCACCGGGACGGTGCTTCTGCCGCCGGGGATAATGATACATGCATATTGCGTGTTTCTTGTGGACTATGCGCGCGGGCTCCCCGACGAAGACGACGAACTGCTTCTTGCTCTGCTATTTCGTGGAGCGTGGAGAGTCTGCTATTTCCAGCAGACGCTCCACGCCCTTATTGTGAAAAGGTAATCATCGATATCAAATTATATAGCCTATTTGTATTTACACCATGCAATTTATCACAAACTTCGTGAAATTCGCTTTTCAGAATAATCTGCAGCCTAAAAAGAAAAATCGCCAAGGTGCGCCTCTACCGAACTGCCTTACTTCTACGTTTTCGCAACACCATCTGGTATACGCAATTAATCGACATGATGTCTCGCGCAGTTTTATATGAGTGCGGAGGATTTCCCAGGCACTAAATTGAGCTATTCTAACCACATTATCCCATGTTTTTTTTAACGGTCTCATATATTCCCGTAACTATATAACTGTTCTATGCCCCTTCCTGCTAGCGCTTACTCTAGCCACATTTCGCAAGTCTTCCCTCAACATCGGAGCTTCCAGTACAGGTACACACAGAATTGCGTACGGCACAACATGTACTGGCTGTATTTACCACAGGTTCACGTGTACGTGCAATTCGCGCACCAAGACAGCGCGTCCTATTCGTTTTGTAACAGACCATCGGAAATTAGGTGACGTATTCTGCGACGATCCACTTCAGCGGTACTATCGCCTTCGCCACGCCTTGACCATCAGGCACGCGCTGATTGAGTAAAATCGGATGACGTAGTGCTCAACGAGCCAAGACACGCTGGCGGGCGCCGCGTGTCTTTGAGCCTTTGAGCCTTTTCCCGCCTTTGAGCTAAAATTCTGTAAAAAGCTGCTTCGGTAAAGGGGGGGGGGGGATTAAATCCCTCGCGGAAATCATATCGTTCACATTGCTGTGAAGAGTAAAAGAAGCCTGTATATTTGAACATGGGGAAAAAAAGTGGTTTTATTTCCATTCAAGGCGACAGTGGAAAGAACGACAAGACCGTCGAGATATGAGGCATTTCAACTCTAACACAGCCGGTAACATTGGATGAAAGGCACTCTTCTGGGGGGAGATAGACAGATACAAGCACAACCGGAAAGAGTGAAAAAAAAAAAATCCGATGGGCACGACCATGCACGCAAACATATCTGTCCGGCCTCCTCCGAGTATGCGTGGGAGGAAAGAACGACAGCTCATTTGACGCTTTCGGAAAGGCGCATGCAGGCCGTATGCTTTTCTTTTTCTCTCCCTCTCTTTCGTGAAAACGCTGAATGGTTGTCGCTGGTTAGAGGTTCCGTGTCCATAATGTGTATATACTATACGCATATACTAGACATACACTGTCGTGCATAGTTCCGAAACAAAGTCGCACAGAGAAGGGAAGAACATGGTAGTATGTATAATGTATGTATATATGTATATATAAACGCGGTTATAAATGGAATGTTAGAGCTCGCGTCTACACTTCGCCGCCTCTTGGACCAGCCACGAGAGGAGCGAGAGCGAATGACGTCACCGAGCACGCGAGTTTCACTTTCGTTTCTTCTCCTAAACCTCGGAACGCTGCGCATGCGCGGAGGCGATGATTTGACTGCGCGCTCGTCGCGCGCTTAACGTCGCTAGCGCTAGCCCGTTATATTGTGGCAGACGTCGTGGCAGATTGAACCCCGGGTTGTATACTGTCCCATATATCCTACAGATTCTGCACTTCAGCACGCTGAAAACTCCGGCGTACCGGCTATGGGAGTCGTTGCAGGCAGTAGTAGTAGTAGAATCTATAGTGTGCCGTCTTAACGCAGGTTCTGTTTGCGTCAGTTGCTGTCAGTGATTAACGGATCCAGAAAAGCGTTAGACGTCTTCTCGCCACGAATAAGACCGAGTCGTGTTCTGTCTGGAGGTCTCTGTATCTCAAGGTCGTTAGAAGCGGCTGTGACTGTGTACATTTCGAGCAGGAAGTGCTTACTGGTAAACGATGGGTATCTCGCTGGACAAAAATGTCGTTTAATAGTCACGAGTCCGAGGCTGCTGCTTCTGCAGACACTGGTCGGTGAAATTTCGTAAGTGCGGTAGACGAAACGCCGTCTTCAGGTCCTTTGGCTTTGTAACACCAGCCTGTCCGTTCTGTAGAGCGCTTGCCGAGCGTGGCGCGTCGATGAGCACTGTCGCGTACGTTTCGCGTCGTCTTGTCCTTGTCACTTTTTGTGTTTGTGTGTGTTAAACGTTCTTGATACGTAACAACGCAAAATTCAAGGTCTAGACCTCGCGTGTCACGACGGGGATGTATCGATCAGATGAGATTACGTGCCGTGTGCTACACAATAACCAATGCTAATGCATCACTGCGTAGACGAAGTGCGCCGCGAATTTCTCGGATTAGGACCCGGGCACACATGCAGCATCATCAAGTATTAAGATCGTCCCACGAGAGCGCACGTCGGGTAAAAAAAAAAGAAAAAAAAGCTAGTGCCTTAACTGACAATGAACACTTCAGAGAAAGTCAGTTGCGTTTTTGACGCGGTCAAGAACAGGTTTCTTGCTTGCTTCGTTGTAGAATGATCATTATGAAACTTTCATACCGTGATGTTCGTTTCTATAGTTACTGCTGCAGTCTTTTATGACGTCGTGGGTTATAAGGGGATGAAACTCTGGCTCAAACTGCTCCGTCTAGAACGCATATGTGATCTGTGAAAGACAGCAATTCTCAGCGAGAAAGCACCGATCGTAACGGAACAAACATAGCACTGAGTACGTCAAAGAATAATCATAATAGCGTGCCATTTTCAGTCGTGAAAAAAAAAAGCTGCACAAACAAACTATCCAGCACGGCACTCAAGGCATCTGGCATTAGTTAACATTGCAGGTTAGACATCAAAACACAAGGGGACGCACGAATATATGCTACGGGACATGCACACAAACAATTAACGAGCACTGTACAGGTGATAACACGCCATTTCCTTCAAGCAACGTAGTTTTCGCTTCTCTCTCAACCACCGTAAACAGGACAGGTTAGCAACACTCGGCTTTCTTGAGCACGCGCGCGCATTGTGACGTAGGCTAGCAGCTTTCGGGCAAGACGCAAAAAAAAAAAAGTAAGTAGTGCAAACGTAAGTCCTTTCTTTCTGCACTGCGCCCACTGCTAGCAGAAATGTTAAGTAACAGGCAACAGCGATCAAAAGGAAGATCGCACCGAAACACTCGAAGTCGTACAGCAGCGCGGCAGTTGGGCGGGCGCCCGCTAGGTGGCGACGACGGCACTGGCGGAAAGCGGAAGCCCGCCCGCTAGCTCGATGCTCGTTCGTGAACCAGGCGCAGGGAGCGCCCTCTGGCACACAACTTGTGACCGGATTGTGGAGGAAGTAGGAGGTCTTGTAGGAGGTCCTGAGGAACTAGTAGGTCAGCCTGGGCGACCTCACCTGTGGTCAAAGAAAAGCAACAAGCAAATGTTTTAGCAAGTCTATGCATAACCATAGTATAGGTACCGCTAAAAGGCATACGTCGAGAACAGCGTCAGCTGAAAGCGAACTAGAGGCCCACAAGAAATTGAAAATTCATACTAAGGTTTCTTGCGATTATGACGGTTACGGGCTTCAGGATTTTATCCGACAGCCTTTAAAGCTTGCACTATAGTATGTATCTACACAGGGTCTACTCACTGTCTGCTAAGTTCCGCCTCGTATATCTCTACTCTGCTGCCTGTGAGAACTTTGTAAATGCGTGTACCTGCAAAACCTTCACTGACATTAAGCAATACTTGAAAGCCGGCTAGTTGGTATTCAATACCTAATAAACTTGAAGCGCGAATGCGAAAGCAGTCGCGATAGGAACGTTATTTTCAGTTGAGTCATCACGATTAATCTGTAGCAGTCACTTCATTTTGCCACAGCAATCCAGATGCTATCAATACTTCGCCAAAGTACTATTATTTGATTTGAAAACACATACACAGGAAAGGGAAGGCGAGGAGCCAAAGTATCACGCAGGAAGAAAGCGTGCAGTCGCTGACGGCTGCTCGGTTAACGTCTCCCGTCTCATAGACACTCCATCTGCTGCCAGCAAAACTTAAGCCCCGTGATTCAGCAAAGCTGCGCAGAGTTTGAACTTTGTATACGCAGTTCTGCACTTTACAAGCGGGACGTTGGGTTTATGTACTAGGGCGCGTATAGACACCGCAGCGTGACACGCGGTGCGTACCTTGCGTACGCGACGTTGTCGTCGAGCATCATCATGCTCCCGTAGAGTGAGCTGGGCGGCTGGAACTGGCTGCCTCCGTCGTACATCTCCAGAGGGTACAGGTCGGCACCCTGCACTTGCACCGAGCCGGATCCGTCCGAGGCGAGGTCGTCCGTCGACAGGCGAGAGAACTGGCCGTTCAGCTTCTTGCTCGTCGTCAGCGTGCCTTGAGAACCTGCGGGGAGTCACCGCGCCCGGTTGGGTTCAATGTTTCCACTACGATCCAGCTCCATACGCCAGCGCTTCATCTTCCTACACATTAGCTTATGGTCGTACGTGGAGAAAGGTGCCCATACAATAAGAAAAGTCACAGTTTAGCCCGAAGCATTGACTGCGATAGCAAATCATTAGACAGCGGTATACAGTATAGACCACTGTACCACTGAACCTAACCGCTTATAGTGCAGGACCGGATATAGTACGGTCTTTTCAGACTCCCGTTAATATTCCCATAGCACTCCATGTATACGCATACCGCTTACAGTGTAGCCGCGTGAGACGAAATATCGGTTATAATGCGGCTTCCGCGGGAAAATCTCGCCGACAAGGGCAGGAGTGAGCACGCTTCTCAACGAGGTGCGCCCACCGATGGGGGAGATCAACGAGGGCGATGCGGAGGAGGAGCATGAGACATGGAGCATGAGTCCAAGGGCGATAAAATCGTCGCCGCGCGCCGTATGTGCGAGTGAAAGCGCGCGGGGGACGCACGCCTTCACGGAGAGCGAACGCACAGCGGAGAACAAACGCGACTTCCATCGCGCGAAAGGCCGTGGGGGTATGGGGGGTATGGGAGGGAGGGAGGGGGGCAACGCTGAGCTGCGGCGCCAAATGCGTATCTTGCAACCGGGCGCAAGGGGAACTAGCGACGCAATCTCCCACGCGAAAGGAGCAAAGCGGGAAGGCAGCATGGGAGGGAGGGAGGGGGGGGGGGGGCTTCTACTCTGCCAACAAATGCGTTCTTGTAGTTTGCGCCTGTGCCGGCTGTCGGTGTTGTCGCGCGCACCGCATCTTGAAAGCGATCTCCGCACGGCTCTGACCTTCGTATGCGCTGTGCTTACGCCGCTCAGTTTCCGTTGAAGCGATAGACCGCACGAACCTTCGCTCGCTGCGGCGGCGGCCGCGTTACCCACGCCCGCGTTTTGACAGTGGTTGTCTGCGGTCATCGCGTCTATTCATGTTTGCTTGTGCGCGTTGACACCACGCTTGTTAACCAAATTCAGTTAGTAATCGAATGTGTCAAGTTTATCCCTACTCTTTATAAAAAAATTAAATTATGGGGTTTTACGTGCCAAAACCACGATCTGATTATGAGGCACGCCGTAGTGGGGGACTCCGGAAATTTGGACCACCTGGGGTTCTTTAACGTCTACTCTTTATAGCTCTCTACTAATTTGCTATGCAATTTAGTAAATTGCTATGCAATTTAGTACAACGGACATCGTGAGAGCCTAAAGAGCTTCGCTCCTAAAAAACAAAAAAAATATAGCCACAAGAACAAATATTATACAAATTCACGTAGTGGCCACAATTAGCGTATCAGCTGAATGATAACGGCGGCAGAGTAACTTCTAGTAATCAATTTGTAGGAAACTCGGTGGTATAAGTGAGGAGCTTTAGTCTACGGAGAATCCACGCAGGCAGCGTCGGGGCCGACACTTACCGTAGAAGACCGGTGCCACCGTGGGCGCAGCCTTGTGGAGCGTGCCATAGACGGAGGGCGTGTAGGGCGGGCCCCTGGGCTGCAGGCGCGCCTTGATCTCCTGGTCGCGGGCCTGGCGTGCCAGCTTGTTGTACAGGTAGACCTTGCGCAGGTACAGGCACAGCATCACCAGCGTGGCGCACACCAGGTTCGCCACGGCGATGGTCGCGTCCCGGTAGCGTGTGGGCAGCTGCAGCGCCACACGTCAGTGTCAGTGCTCGCAGAAATACACGGCGAGGGTATACGAGTTTTCTTTCTCTGTCCAGAACGCGTAATTGAAATCTGCGGTCTAGGTATATGAGATGAGCGTTTGTGCTCTTTATGACGTACTTTTGAAAACCAACGTGCTATTGCCAGACCCGTCCGGTACCAGAATTATACGTGAGGCGCTAGGGCCCAGGCATCATAGAGCTAAAGGTGAAAATAAAATTCTACAATCAGATCATTAAAAACACGCCGATAGATTGTGCAAACCAAACAACGATACAAATGTATCGGCACGCGCGGATACGCAAACGTACGAAATTCAACCGCAAGCGGACACGTTCAACCAGAGGATAAGAGTAGAGCGTAATTATTATTAAATAAACAGCTTTTGTAGCAATGTGACCGACCTGCGTGCCCAGCACCGTCCAGGCGAGCCAGGCGAGCGCCACAGAGACGCAGCAGGCGAGTATCCAGCGGGACTCGCCGTTGTTCTCTCGGCAGGGCCACGTGAGCACGGAGAAGAGGATGGTGACCGCGAGCAGGAGCATGACGTAGACCATGGAGACGACCAGCTCGTCCTCGAACGAGGCCGGCGGCGCGCAGCGCCACACGCGCTCGTACAGGCCGATGCGCGGGGGCATCAGCACCAGCCACGCCGCCGTGAGCACGACCTGCGAACACAGCCCCGTGCATCGAGAGCAGAACATTGAGTGCCCATTGATGGTGTGGGAGTGAGACTACGGCATGGTATCGTGGGATTAGCAGAAAGGAAAGGTAATTAAGCCATACTGGTCATTTGCGTGTGAAAATAAAAGTAAATAAAGTTGTCGACGTTCCCTAGCGATAATTTCATGCAATCGGTAGCATTTAAGTAAGACAATGATATGTATCGACAGTTCGTTTGCCGCTCCTAACCCAGAGAGGAGGCTTGGTAAGCCAGAAGAAACGCAAGAACAAAAGCCGGGTGGCCGTAAACTTCGAGTTTGCAGTGGCGTCACAAACCTTGCCAGCGTCTACTCGGGTCTGCGCTTGTGTACATTTACATGAAGGTACTTAGAAAGTATCACAAAAGCTTTTGCAGCTCCCATCTTCATGAAGAACGTAACAGTATAGCACATCGTGCAAACTTCAGCGATCGCAGTTGATGGTCCGGCATAATTCCGCACAAGCCCATCATTATTGGCTCTGGTATACTCTTTTGAAAGAGTAACCAGAGGAGTGTGAAAACAAACACAAGCGACGGTATACCTGTATGACGACTAGTCCGCAGGCGATGACGAGGAGCCCGGCGGGGCTGCTGAGCTGCGTGGTGTCGTGGTGCATGCGCTGGTGGTAGCCCATGAGGCGCCACGTGTTGAGCACCTTGACGAGCATGCCCGAGAAGATGATGGAGTAGGCGAGTCCCATCAGGAAGCGGCGCACGCCGCAGCTGGCCTCAGTGGCGCCCACCACGAAGGCGAAGTTCACCGCGTACAGGGCCAGCAGGCCGACCTGAATTGACACGCCGGTGTGCGCACGCGCTGTAGTGCAGAAGTGCGCAGAGCCACGAGAACTCAAACGGATAGCGACATTGTCGATGGCGCTTTCCCTCTTAGCGCAATGCCCGTACACTCACGAATTACGGGTCAGCTCAGCATCCGCGAATAGGGCTAGTGACAAGTTATATAGCAGCTATAGTTGCGATTCACAATTCAACGTGATTTCGGACCGAGACGTCACTTACAGCGCATAGTTTCGGTTTATGAAAATGTTAAACCTGGCGCAATATTCACAGATACCATCTACCATGGAGCGCTCCCCACGGAAACCTTGATCGAGGAGCCGATGATCTTCTGATCATCGGCTCCTCGATGTGAATAACGAAATTGGCAACGTTTTATTTAAAATAGAGTTCAGTTTGTAGCATATTTCGATTTCCTAATGCATACAGTCTGGCGTACAGGTGGCGTAGCCAGGGGGTGACACACCGGGCTCGTTTTGCGGCACTGCACTGTGCAATACCATCGCAGCCGCCGTCTTCGTGCTCGTACCGTCGACCCAGCGTGTACCATGAACATGCGCAACCAGCTCCAGGGGAGTATAAAGCGAAGCTATACTAAACAGAAATTGTCTTAAACGAATCTGCGCAACTGCAGATATGTGAATGTACTTTGGAAGTCTTTCCCCGTACATTACGTGACCAGGAGAAGCCGGCGCTACACGTACTTTCAAAATCGTTCTGTGCACTTCGGCAATTCTACATTAGTTTCCCATTCATAATTCCTAATGGCTGGTATAATATTTCATCAGTGAATTATTCTTCGCTGGCGCGCGCACTTTTTAAAAACATTAGTTGGTCATGTCCACACGATGTGTGTTTACAAGTTATCGAGTTATATACCACATATGTGCCACATATATGTGGCATAGACAGAGGGAACTGGCATGATAGCGGCTGAGAATCGGGTTAATTTCGACTATCTGGGGTTCTTTAACGCGCAGTGATATCTAAGTACATGAGCGTTTTCGCATTCCGCCCCTATCGGAAAGGGCTACCGGGGCTGGAGTCAAGCCCGCAACCTAGTGCTCAACAGCAGAACGCCAGAGTCACTAATCCAACGCGTGAGGTGTGGGGCGGGGGGGGGGGGGGGGGGGAAGGATCCGCTTGCCTAAACGTCGAAGGCAAGTATACGCGTCTCCGTCGCCGAACTACATGCTCACCAAGATCATATAGCCGAGGACGGTGGTGCCCACGGTGACGGGGAACGCCATGAGGAAGTAGAGGGCGCAGATGATGACCAGCACCATGCCGAGTAGAGACAGGGCCGTGACCACGATGCCCCACACGGTGCGGAAGTTGGCCGCCAGGGACTCGCGGTGCTGGCGCAGGTACTCGTTGTCCGCAGCCCCCGCTGCCCCCGCCGCGCTGGACGCCGGGCAGCGCTCGTCACAGTCGCGCACGCAAGTCGACATGGGAGCCACGCCGCTGAAGAAGTCCACCTGGCCGTCGTCCACGAAAAGCACAGTTCTTGAAGAAAGAGCCCACCTGCCGGGAGCAAAGGAGATGGACTTGCGCTGTAGTGTAGCGACACATAGATGAACTCGAAACTGCAACAGCGCGGAGGCGCAGGAATTACGGGGCGGTTATTCTTGGTCGTTCACTTTCGGACATATGCCGTGACTTTCGCGATATTTCGCGTGAGCAGCACCGGGGGCATCGGCGCCTACGGGCGACATCGTTCCTGGCATTGTGCTAAGACAGCGTGTGTGACACTGTGCAAGGATCAATCTGTAACAGACAGTAGCCGAAGCCAAAATACGAATAATCATTCCACTTATCAGATTTTCGCTCCTATATTTTTACCACCCATAGCCGGTATTCTTCCGAGAGCCCATAAATCAAGGTTTTCCTTTTATCTATTACAGTATACGGTTTATTTTAGAATTCCTTGAGAATAATCGGACACTAATCTAATCAAAGCTAAACTAGCCTGAACTTAACGATAGCCGACTGGGCTGTAAGCAAAGTTTAATACAGACCCCTAACAGTACCAATTGCGACAAATACTCGATGGACTCGTCAACAAGCAAAACGTACGTTTTGGTAGGTGTAGTTGCGGACGCTGCTGCCGTTCATCTTGAGAACTCGGTAGCCGAACGTGGTGATCGTGGACGGCTGGCACTCGGAGCAGCTCTCGAGGTCCGTGCCGAGCAGCATCACGCTGACCTCGCGCCGCAGCGCGCTCTTCTTGCACCCTTCGAGGCTGTCGAGTCCGCCGGCCAGCGCCGACGGGCAGTTCTTGGCCACGTGGTTTCGCAGCGCCGCCGCGATGCGCATCACGGTGTCGACCGTGTGGAACACGTAGCGGTCCTGGCGCACCTCCAGCTTCTCTCGGCCCGTGCAGATGCGCCCGAACTGCTCGTGGACCCGGCGCGCGTTGGGCAGGCGACAGCCGAACTCGAGCTGCCAGAACTCCTCGAACCAGGCGTCCGGTATGGGCTCGTGCCTGCCCAGCGTGAGCGAGGACACGAAGCGGGTGTAGTCCGGAAGCGGCTCGTTGTCCAGTTTGAGAGAGAAGACGTCCACGTCGGCGCCGTGGAGCGTCTCGAGCAGCTGCTCGTTGTCGCTGAAACCCTCGGTGCCGACCCAGACGAAGCGCTCGAGCAGCGAAGCCCTCCGCGCGGCGGACACTATCCGGTTGCTGACCAGCTTGTCATCGGCGAGCACGACGACGACTCGGACGTCCGAGTCCGTGAGCTTCAGCACGGTGGCGAGGACGTCCTCTTCGGTGGCGTCGGGGTCGACCCGCTGCGAGTCGGCGACGCACAGACCCAGCCTGGCGAGAGACTTGGTCACGTGGTAGTAGGCGTCCTGGCCGAACTCGTCGCCGGCGTACAGGAAGTACGCGTAGCTCCAGTCGTAGTGACGCAGCAGGCCCAAAGCAGCCTCCACTTGCCAAACGATGGGCGGGAGAGTCTGGATGCCTGCGAGGCGGCTTTCCTGGGTGAATCGCGATGTCCTGCTGGTCAGGACCAGCGGGACTCCGGCGTCCTTCAGCACGGGCGCCACTTCCTCGGCAACCTACGGTGACAAAGCGTGAAAAGAAAGTAGCGACTTGGTAAGTGAGTGAGTGAGTGAAACAACTTTATTCGGTCCACAATAGACGCGAGTAAACTCAACGTTACCTGGCTAGGCCCACTCGGGGACCATCAGGTCAAACCTGACGGACCTCTCGCGGGCCCTCTGCACTGCCAGGATTTGAGAGGTCTGGTCCTGGGCCTTAATAAGCTTCACCATTGCCTCTTGGGTGTAAGGGCGACTTGGTTTGAGAAAAAAAAATTTAGCAAGAGCAACCGGACTGCAGTTTCTTTTCTTTTTTTGTGTGTGTGTTTTAGTTTTCACCATGAGGTATGTGTTAAGTGCATTGAAATCATTACAATACAAAAGAAAGAAACCTTTTTCCCATGGAAAGGCTTGCGGAGTTACCACGGTTTGTAAATAGTCGCAGCTACAAATCTGCCTCTTGTATCTCACCCCGAAGAAGATAACGAAGAGCGCCGAAATGGCACATAGAAAGGAGACACTTACGCACCGAGTACTGTTATCGCCCCCCCCCCCCCTCCCTTGACCCCCGTTTGTCGTTCGCCAACTGCCTCACCTATCCATGCAACCATGTCCCAAACATGATACTAAAGCGTAGCATTCAATACCGTTATTCATTCTACGCCATATACATGGATGTCCACTAGAGACAAACCTGTTGCATGTACACACTACGTAAATATGACGGATCTCGAACAAGCACCAGCCGGTGTTCCAACTGTTAGTGCATGAGGCCAAACAGAAACAAAGGAAGCAAAGTTCATTCACGCTTCACGTCTCGTTCCTATGGGTATTGGATACGACACGGAGGGCTATTTGGTAAATTGCTATTTAGAATAGCGGAATAAACTGGCTTCGAAGAAAGCGATCCAAACCGATAGCGTCGGCGCCATTGCGCGAGCGCCGACATTTGTGTTCATACGTACTACGCAATGAACGAGAAGGGGAACTGAGGGGCCCGATTTTTGTTCACAGGTACTTGCGCAGGACCGACAGCGTCCGTGAACTTTGTGCCGGCTATTTATAACGTTAATAAGGAGCGTGTGGCGCTACAACATCGTGCAGGAAACGGTCTGGAGAAAGTGGTCAGAACGAACAGAAACATCGCGGAGTTCGGAGGGCTGAAATGCCGGCTAAGCTTGCGCAAGATCGCATAGCCGTCCGCCTAAATCAACCCCAACAGGACATACGTGCTCAATCAACCAACCTTGTTTTCAAACGTGAGCATGGACACCAGCGGCTTAGCCTTGGCCTCCCGCAGCGAAGACGTCATGTAGCCGTACACGAGGGACTCGGCGCGCTGCGGAGTGCCGCACGAGTCGAAGACCACGGCGTCCAGCCGGAGGTCGTCGGTGCGGTTCCGGTTGGCGCGGTCCAGGGCGTACGCGACGGCGAGCATGCTCTGGAAGGTGCCTCCTTCGTGCAGGCTGCCGCAGGAGAACATGTCGGCGCCCCTGCGATGCACGGGCAGCACGGCGCCGATGGCGAGGCTCGGCCCGTCCTCGCCCGACAGCATGGGCTGCACGGCGGGGTCCCGGAACAGGGCGTCGCTGTGGCTTAGGGAGCGCCGGCTGCAGTCGCTGTCCGCTTCGCACGTCGAGTTGACGGTGTACGGAGAACGGCCCGGAGACACCTCGGGCAGGCTGGCGTTCATCTGCAGGCCTTCGTCCCGGTTGTAGGTGCCGATCTGCGGCGTGTCGAGCAAGACCAGCTTTGATGGGGTTGTTATCGCAACAAAACGCTCACATCGTGGAACTTCATATCGCGATAACTGCAATGGACAGATGTACTTATCATAAAGAAGAAGAGTTGACATTCTTTTCGAGGATACTCCTCCTATACATCCTCTCTCAATGGCAAACCAAGGATAAATATCTAGTAAATTAAAAATAATTCTAGAATTTGAAGAATCCAAACCACGGTCTGATTACGAGGCACGCCGTAGTGGGCGACTCCGGATTGATTTTTACCACCTGGGATTCTTTAACGTGGACCCACCCGGTGCACGAGCGTTTTTGCATTGCGCCCCCATCGGAATGCAGCCGCCGCGGCCGGGATCCAGCCCGCGACCTCCAGCTCAGCAGCGCAACGCGATAGCCACTGCATGCGCTACCGCGGCGGAAAAATGTCTAATTATTTCACTGTACTTGCCTGTGAGAACTCTCCCGACATGCCACCCGCTCCCGGACTTCGGTAGTAGGTGACCTGGACGCGGCCGTTCCCGCTGTTGCCGTCGGCGAACTTGAACACCGAGCCGTCGTGCCGAGTGATGCGCACGTTTCGCGTGAAGTTCAACACCAGGCTACGGTACGCGTCGTCCATGACCAGCTCGCAGGGCTTGTTCTCCTCGCCGGCACACCTGACCGAAAACACGGAAGAACAGCACTCACCTGAGGAAGACGTTATGGGCAGAGAATTTGCAACAAATAAATAAATAAAACAGGCAACGGAATTCTGCTTGAGATGATTTTTTCTTCGTCATTATCTGATGCGACGCCTGAGACAACCTACCAATTTCTTTTTTTTAAACTGTAAAACAATGAAAGAATAAACGGCGGTGATTTGACGTTCACGTATTGCCGGTATGTCGCACTTTTGACTATGCATAGAGTACCGCAAGCTATGTCTCAGTGCTTTGTCGTGCTTCTCATAGTTGGCAACACACAATCCGTGCGACAGTGCAACCAGGAGCGACTTTATTCTGGTCGAGGAAATACAAGTTGGCAACTGGGGCCTTTAAAAACGGCGTCGCCGACAGCTCGAGCTTCGTTGTCTTCTTCGTGAAACAGAAAACTTACTTCAGCGATGAATCGAGTGATTCCAAAGCTGAGGTGTGCTGTTCTTCGAGACACCGAGATTCTCACTTAGCTTGTATTCTGAGAGCGAGAGTGAGTATCGCATGGTTTCAGTTTTGCAATAATGGTTGAGATTTTGAATAAATTAACACTTGAACATTGTCTGCAGTGTTCCTGGCAAAAAATGCAATAAGAAATTGCGCATTTTTTGACAGAGTACGGGATAATAGCGTGGCATGAAAGGAGTTAAGGCAACTTTGTGCTCAATTAAGACTGCAAAGCCTCAAGACAGGCTACCTGAGCGGACGAGTTGAACAAAAGAAAGTGACAACTAAGAAAGAATTGGAGAAGTTTAAGCCCGCTGCAGCACTTACTGGTGAGAATTTTTCATAAAGGTGCGGCGAGAGCAGAGCACCGTGGGTGCGATGTAATAAAATTTCACTCCCTACCCTGCCTTCTGCTCGTCCTTTAATAATTGCCCTCACACCTCATGATGTCGAACGTGCCCAAACAGTCCCAATTCTCGGACATAGTTTCGTCACGACAGCTGCATCTACATTTTTCATGTCGTACGACAACGAAACTGTGCTCGCACGCGTTGATGAAAAAAAAATGACTACAATACTATTAGGCTTCGCAAACTGTCTCGATGGAAAGTCAGCTTTACGATTACAAGATGAGCCCGTTTGTTGCCATGCCCCGCGTGCTTCCAAATATTATCCCTTTCAGACGCTATATACGCAATTGTGTACGCCAAGATAGCGCATCAACAGCAAGAGCATTGATTAATTTAAAATATGTCGCGTACATCTTGAAACACTTCCGAGTCAAATAGTGCTGCAAGCTTGAATTACACATACAAATGTTTTAGTAAAACGAGTATGAACATAGATGGTTCGGTATTTTGCTTGGTGTGAGCATGTCATTGTATGTAGTGGGTTCGCTTCTTTCATTGTTTTTTTTCCCACTGTGTTGCACCAGTTATAATTTTCAAGTGACTGGATAGGTGCCTTTCAAGCCTGGTAGACATGGCATAGTTGATGTCAGCATATCTGATGTTCCTGTAGTGAGTTTTCGCGTGGAGTCCACATCCTGTAAACTTGCCAAAACTCACTAAAGAACTCTTCATCTATTCTGCAGCTGTAAGCTTTTTTTATGATTCCAAAGATGTAAGAAAGGCGGTGAAAGTAAGCTATCAACATAACTAAGTGGCTTCTGAAAGGGTTATATCTCACCTCGTCTTGCGCGCCTGGTCGAGGCCGCTCGCCAGGGCGAACACCGCGGTGACCGTCGACTCGGCGGCGCTGGCGTAGTCTTCGTCGAGCGAAGACGCACCCCCGCTGCCGGCAGGCCCGCCGACCAGCGGCGGTGCCAGCGCATTGGCGCAGGCGGCAGGACCGCGGCAGTCGGTCTTCTGCTCGACGTAGGCGCGGTACCAGGGGTCCCGGCCGTTGCCCGTGTAGCTCAGGTGCTGCAGGTGGTCGCGGAATCCCGGCACGTCCACCGACGCCAGCCGGAGTGACAGCGAGCCCAGCGTGACGTCCGGGTGCCGCGAAAGGATGTCACGGAGGCCCAGCGCGACGAAGGTTAGGTCCGCGGGCTGGGGAGACGCCGCCGAGGTCGATGCCTCGTGCAACGCGGTCAGTAGCGCGTCGGCAGCCTTGTCCTTGAGGAAGAGCACCACGACCCTGTAGGGGGGAACACACATTGAGCGTTGTGCAAACGAGCAGACAAGCTGTTTCGAGAAGACAGTTCGGCGACCGCTCCGGTGGACGCAGAACAAATGAAGAATTGCTACGAGAAAACAAGCCCACACTACTGTGCCTCTCTCCGGGTGTGTGATTTGGAACAGTCTACAAAGCCTCTGATACTTAGTTCACCAAGTACGGCGAGCAAACGTCAAGTCACCGCCGTAACGATGCATAGTTAATGGTATAGTACACAGCACAATCACTAGCCGTATAAATAAGTGGTACCTTGTTAGGTAGCGCACCGAGACAGGCGCATCATCGGTGCAATCGGACCCCCCAACTTTGTTCCTGAAGGGTACAGCGGGCAATACAGTGAAAAAAAGTGAGCCTTGTTTTTTTTTTCTTTTTTTACGGCAGCGTTCAAAACTATTGCAAGAATGCAAGTGGAAAGGACAACGTCAACGATAATGCCAACATTTTTTTTTCGCTGGGTTAAGCTGATTGATGATCAACACAAGAAAGTTGTACACTCGGCGGGACATTTTTTTTTCAAGGAATGCGAGCGGCAAAGGGAATCATATACAGGCACCGAAACTAAGTCTCGGCAGCGTATAGTTCTCACCGGGCGCCCTCCCTGCGCCTCCTGAGCAGTTGTGTGGCGGCGGCCCGCACATCGTCGTCCGACGTGCCTTCCTTGAGGCGAAGCGCGGTGGCCAGGCGCAAGGGTCCACCTTCAAGGGCTCGTTCGAACTGCTCCCACACGTCCTGCAGCTCGTCGTCCCGGTCGTCGTACACCGCCGACACGTACGTCCACTTGAAATGCCTGAGAGCAAGGGGGTAGCACGCACGTCTTAACACAGCGGTACACTGTCTACAGAGGGGAGCAGATTGCAGACACATGCGTACCATGTGTTTACTAAGCGTACATGCGCTTAGAAAAACTAAGCTTGAGCAAAGCTGATCCAAATCGTGGCTTAAACGCCAGTTTGCACCACGCTACACTGTCCAGATTCAAGGAAATCTTTCACGACCGATTTTCTGCCCTATAGTGCGCCATTTCTCTAAGTGGGCAACCACCTAGCTCTGCTGTCAGCCTCGATAGAGCGATCACTTGGCTTATACTTCAGAGGGTGTTCTTCTGGCGCTTTCTCGGCTACACAGGTAGGCTTGGTTTTGGAAATCGATGGTAGCATAAGTGCTTGTGTGTTGTATAAATCCGAAGCGGGAATCTGCTCTCGGCGTAGTGCATGAAGCTATCCAGCGACACCAAAAATATTAGGCGGCGAGGACCGCGGTAGCAACACCGAGTAGCAGAGCCTGACCTTAGAAGACCTCCGGAAAGCTGCGATCGCATGCGCCTGCATGCAGGTGATTAGCGATCGATACGCACCTGAGGACACGCAGGACGGCCTGGGCCACCTCCGCGTTGGACGGGAGCACTCGCAGGAGACTCGGGTAGCGGCGGCCGCTCAGCTGCGACAGCGACGAGTCCGAGGCGACCGTGGGAACGCTGGCCGCCGCGGCGAGAACATCGGCCGCGGGCTTCACCGTGCACTGCCCGGCGTTGTTCCTGCCGGAGGCGACAAAGCCGAACACGTGTCGCAGAGTGGGCAGCCGGACGTCCGTGGCGACGGAGGCGAGCGAGTCGCTGGCGAAGTTGGACAGGTCCCGGTAGGTCTTCTCGCGGCTGCCGCACACGTCGAAGACCACCGCCCCGACCTTGACTCCCGGCAGCACCGAGGGGCTGGCGTTGATCTGATCCAGCGCCCACAGGAAGGCTTCGACGCGGCGCACGCCGGACTCGGTGACTCGGTGCGAGCACCGGAACGGGGCGTCTCCGCGCTCGTGCACCGAGAAGGCGGCGGCCAGGTAGACGTGGTCGGGCGACGGCACCACCAGGAAGTCGACGGCCTTGCGCGCGCAGTGCGCCCGGCACGAGGAGGCCTGGCACGCGGACCGGAGCTCGGACAGCGGCACTTCCTTGCCGTCGCTGCCGCCGCCGTAGGTGACCACGGGCATGAGCTCGGTGAACCGGTCCTCGGCCAGCTGGCCCGCCTGCCGAAAGTGAGGTGGAGGGGCGACGTGAACGACACAGGCTTCATGGGCAGCACACATGACGAATCGATGAATGCTGGTCGCCTCGCGAGTTCAGATAAGAAATTCGAGCGGTCCGTCTATAAGGGTTTGGATGTTGTTGCGCGGGACGTTCTCTGCTAGCGGAGAAACATTGCTTGCGCTCTGCGCGCCATGAAGGCACTTCTTGTCTTCCCGAGGGCTACGGGACTGAGGCCCCGTAAATAGATGCAATGTGTAAGCGCGCGTCATTCGCGCGCTTCCGCCGGTTGTGCGTGAGTATGCGCATGGTGCGCAACGTGTCATCTTTTGTATTGCATCTCGGAATAGCATAATATGCCCTCAGCTGGCATCGAGCACTGTCTCTCCAAAGCCAGCATCTCCGGCAGCTGCTGTATACCCCAGACATTTAGCAGCAACGCTACTGCTACAAATCCGCTTATCAGTTATGCTCTACAACGAATACACTAGGCTATCGACCATGAAACCATGCGTTACCTAAAACATGCTTTACGGCTAGCGCTTTCGGCTGCAATGAGAGAACTGGGCGGCCCCTGCCCAACCAGGACAGACTTCGAGGGCCTGGACTTGAATGTTGCGTACTGCGCGAAGGTCTGTCTTAGGTGTATTGGCCAGGCACGTGAAAGCTGTATCCATGAAAGTCGTTCGGAAGGAGTCCCCCCTGCTATACGTACGTAACCCCGAAAAGCTGGAAGCCGCTACATCGTCAGCGCACACTCACCCTCTGCGGCGCGATGCCGGCGGCCGACTTGCGGACATTCCAGAGGTCGACGGCGATGTCTCCGTGGCCTTGTTCGGTGAAGACGAACATCTGGTCCTTTTCGCCCACGCGCATGGTGGTCGCCCGGCGAACTTGCTCGTCCAGCGCCTCTCCCACACCCATGGCGTTGGACAGGAGCCGAGCGCAGTAGGAGGCATCCGTTGCCTGCCGGGAATGTATTATTGCAAGCGAACCTGAAGTGCCTGCTGAAGACGTGATGGTGGACCGGCACAGGCGAGAACACCCACAGGGCATACACGAAGTCTGCTTGTTCGTTGCAGCGTTTACTGCTAAAGCTATAGGAATGCTCTATAGGGAACCGACTTTTAGCACAAAACTCTTATGTTAAGCTGTAGATAACGCTATAATGTCACACTGAATGTAGTTTAAATACTATTTAAATTTTTTCGCAAGAAATTTAAATAGTTTCGTGAGCAATGTGAAAGAAATGGAGATGTAAGGTTTAGAATAGTGAGAATAGACGAACTTGACATGAGAGCTGCAAAACTTTAAGGCTGTAGAAAAGTTGGCATAGTGGTAATTAATTGCTCGATAAACGACATACAACTTCGGCACAGTCACTCGCAGCGCGGATTACAGCACTGAAGTCATAATACATCACTGTAGTCTCTCTTCGTAAGAGCAGTTGCTCTCACAAGGACGCCTCTTCGCTGTCTCAGATGTCAGGTAACGAAATGTTATGACGTCGTCAACGTCGTAGATGTCGTACATTCCACATTGCAATCCTGAAATGTACATGCCCTCCTTCGGTTCCGTTTAAACAAAGCGAGGGAAAACAATTATACCTAGTTAAATGCTCTGTGCAGTAAACTATATAGGGTCGCAAAATGTCTGCCTTTCCGCTGTTTGAAATATTGCAGGGATAGTTCTATCCCGGCTGCGGTTGCCGCATCTCGGCAAAGACGGAATAAAAAGCGCTCGCATGCTTACATTCAGACGAAAGCTGAGCGACGACTCTAGCTGGGAATTAATATGTCCCTCCACTATGCATCTTCCACAACCAATGTGTTGCCGTGGGACATTAAAAGCAATCAATCAGTCAATAAAAGGAAGGCATCGTTCCTCACCTCCCGCGATCCTCCGCACACCTGGTCGCGCAGGTCCCTAAGTGCTGTGGCAGCAACGAGCACGGCCTGCATGACGTCCACCACCGAGCGGCTGGGCAGCAACGGCACCGAGCACTCCTGGCCGCTTTGAGTCT
This sequence comes from Dermacentor silvarum, assembly GCF_013339745.2. Taxonomy (NCBI): domain Eukaryota; kingdom Metazoa; phylum Arthropoda; class Arachnida; order Ixodida; family Ixodidae; genus Dermacentor; species Dermacentor silvarum. The sequence continues at coordinate 100,832,001 of NC_051156.1, forward strand.
GGTGGCACGTCCTCGTCTGAGACCACAGATCTCCGAAGAAGCGGTCCTGGTCGGGACGCAGGCGCTCGTAGTACGACTCGAAGTCCAGAACCTGCGCGTGGCCCGCAGGTATAGCGATGAGTCGGTCTCACGCGTGACACGTTGCGCAAACGCGTGTGTGTCACTTGAAGCGGCAGCTTGCATCGAACATCATCCAACAGGCTAATACACTTGTCCTCTTGGAACACTAGCAGGAATTCGCTGTGTTCAAGTTAACATGCTTAACACTCCTATAATAAGTCGCACTGAGGTACGTCGACAGCTTCGAACAGCATGCAGGTAGTAGAGTATAATTTATATTTGTTGTATGCTCGATGTCAGTACAGCTCAGAGGGTACGCGAAGCCATGTTCAGAATAACGCAAGCGCTAGTTTGCCGGACGCGTGTTTACGCCGTTTCAGCAATGAACGTCGTGCCTTTGCATCAAAGAGCAGTCTAATGGTCATTACCTCTAACACCGTACATTCTGCGAAGAGGCGGCGTTGGACGCTATATAGATTTGAAACATCGAAAGGAGATGGAACGGATGGATAGGGCTAGACTTTTCTCATTCAGTGACATTACCCAATTCTACAGAAAGTCGAGGTGTATATATCCACCTCCTAACCCAAAATTAAACAGGTCTCAGGCGGTTGACTGGAGGCAACTTCAAACTAGAACCTACACGAACCCGGTACATCTTAACCGCATGTTTCCAGATTTATACCCTGAGGCCAAATGTAAGTTATGTAATGATAGAGTAGCCACCTTAGAACACATACTCTGGGATTGTGAAATAGTTCAGAGAATTGCAGTCCCCCCGGATGAACTAAGGGCGCGGTGGAGAACCGCACTGACTAGCTCTGATCTTCAGTACCAACTTTGGGCCATCCAGCAAGCCCGGGAAGCTACCGAGAGACAGGGTCTCTCTGCTGCCCCCGGCGCGGCCTAGACCCAGGCCATCAATTTGCCGGATACTTATTAAAATTGACTCACTCACGCACTCGAAACGAGTTAGCATGAGCAGGCAATTTCCACGCTGCTTCGCGGAGGTTTTCGGCGCTATCTCTATTTAGGAATGCGAGGTTCGCCACGCGGGCGTTACTATACCTGTCCGTACTGGGGCCGCAATAGGACGGCGCCGAGAGCGTCCTCCTCGTGGCCGTCGAAACTGACGGGCTGTCCGCCGCCGTGAATGAGAACCAAGTCGGCGTGGTCCAGGAGTCCCTCGGAGCGGGCCCTTCGCAGCGCCGCCAGGAAACGCAGGGTGTCTTCAGAATCGGTCCAGAGGACGACAGCGCGGGCACCGTTGGCCGCAGCCGTCGTGAGCCGCGTGATGAGGTTGGGATCCAGCTGGCGGCCTGCGCTTAGCGTCGCCTGGATGGCGAGACAGATGCCCTCGGCCTCGGCACGCTCCTTGAAGGCGTCGACGGCGCGGGACTCGCTCTCGCTCGACACGACGGAGACGTAACTCCAGTCCAGGCTCTGCAAGTAGGCCACCGCGGCCTCGGCAATCTTTTCGATGGGCAGCGGGATCTGGTAGAGGTAACCGCGGCGGGGATCGTGCGAGGCGGCGAGATCCGTCGTGGACACTAGGGTGACGTTGACGCGAGACAGGAGAGACGCGGCCACCCTGGTGTGCTCGGCCGACAGGGAAGAGGACACGAAGACGGTGGGCACGCCCAGTTCCGAGAAGTGCTCCAGCACGGCCGACGCGTCCCGGGCGAGGACGGACGCCGAGGAACAGGTGTCGATGACGCGCAGGTCGAGCTTGAGGCCCGGCAGGAGGACGCCGTTGGAGTTGATTTTGCGCACCATCCAGGAGGCGGCCTCGAGGTCCTGCACGGCCAGCCGGTCGACCGTGGCCCCGCAGCCGAAGGCGCCGTGGCCGGCGTTGTGGAGAGGAAGCAGCACAGGAAGAACGATGTCGGAGGCAGAGATACCGGCCTCGCCGCTGGCCGGCAGGGAAGAAGCCGACGTCACGGTCGCTTCGGCTTCCTCCAGGCGAGTGGTGCGGAACCTGCGGGTATCGGGAACTTCTTAGAACACTCAGTAATGCAAAGCGGGATTTGTGACTACAGGCGCACTGCCTGCTAATTATGCGCAGCTACCATCACAGCAGGCCGGCTGCCAGTCGTCTCTACTATAGATGATAAACCGAGTGCACAAAAATGACGAAGCAATGCCGCAACAAGGCACTGCATGTGACCCGCGTATTTCCGGCTTACCTGATGCAGTTATGGCACGTATCGGAGGAGCAAAGTGCCGGCATAAACCGAGTGTCCTTCTGCAAGAGCTTGGCCTCTTCCGAGTCGTAAAGTATCAGCTGCGCAGAAAGGAAAAAAAAACACAGTATTTGGAGCAAAGTTGTCACAAAAATAGCAAGCAAAAGTCGCCGCTTCCATACAACATCATATGAAATTATTGAACGGTAGAAATGAAAGACTAGAAAAGCTTAAGACGTAAAGAATGATCATATCAAAAAGTTCAGGTTCCACAAGCTCCAAGAGATGTTCCTCGCTAGCGTTAGCCATGCGGAATCCGAAAGGGATCAATAAGGTCCGTACCTTTGAGCTCTTCAAAAGTTTCCAAAACACGAGGTTATTTTGACTTTTCGCCGTGGTTGCGGAACATATAGCAAGACGCCCAGCATCAATATCAGTTCGTGAGCACATGCGCTTGCAACATTACGCGTGCTCGAAGCAGTCTCGTTTACTTAACTCGCTGTTTGAATCCACACGAACTTCTTTGAATCCCTATACCAACGAGCGTCGGAAAACTGTTCGCGGACTGCACTTTCACTATCGAGTTCAACGGTCGTCGACCGGAGACGCATCCAGGTGGTCTAACGGGCAACTTCGTAATATTGGTGAACCAACCTGCTTGAAGTCTGTTCCCTTGACGGCGTCGTAGAGGAACCGGGTCAACGCCAGGTGACTTCCGCCCAGTTCTCCCAGGACGTCAGAGGCAGCGCGCGCTTCCCGGCTTGCAGCGGCCGCTCCCGGCGCCGCAGGCAGCTGTTCGGCTCCGGTCCGAGACAGAGCCAAGGCGGCGGCCGCAGCACCGGGCTCGAGGAAGGAGCCGGCGAACTGACGCCTCGTGAGGCGCCGCAGCTCGGGACAGAGTCCGGGTTGTCCTCGGCACAGCGCTTTCCAGGCCGAGCGCAGCGCCTGCGCTAGCGTGAACACGCCCCGCGCGGCCGGAAGGGCCCGGGACGTTCGCACTACGGCTTGCGCGGGCTCGTGGCTCAGGGACAGGTCGGGACACGGCGCCGCGTTCTCCAGGCCAGGAATCCTGCGACGCACGGGACGGCCGTGGCTCAGCGCGAAGGCGTGGTGGTCCAGTGTCTACGGCGTTCAGCTACTGAGCACGATGTCGCGAGTTCGACTCCTAGCCGCAGTAGCCGCATTACGATGGAAGCGGAATGCAAGAACCTTCTTGTGCTTAGATTGAGGTGCACGTTAAAGAACCCCGTGTGGTCGAAATGAATCCGACGTCCGCCTCCTCCTGCCTATTGCGACGTCGCTCATAGCCCCGGTGTCGCATTGGGACGGTAAATCCCATGATTTGATTTGGTTGGAGTAATTAGGTTGAGAACTCAACTGTTATAGAATGTTCGGAAGCTACTCGATCATGTTATTCACAGGTCATGTCGTGGGCCCACATTACGAATGGAATGTATATATCTCCAACTTATGTGTTGTATTAAGCAGCACAACAGCTCGGTGCTGTTGGCCACAATCACACACTATATGTTCTTAATTTATAGTGTTGTTCTTATCGAGCATTGATTCTTCTCTTTACCCACTGCGAAATCTGTTCATTATTCACTTAATTTGATGTATAATTTTCGCTTGTTTAGTGCATTGTCTTTAGCAGTGACTTTGGGATAATGGGCTATATTGCAGACAAACTTTCCATTTTGTTCTAGTTAATAAATAACGATAACCATCAACAGCAGAAGGCCTTGCACGCGACTTGTCAAGTACCACGTCATGTAGACGTAGTACAGTGGGAGTAGCAGAAATAATAATAATAATAATAATAATAATAATAATAATAATAATAATAATAATAATAATAATAATAATAATAATAATAATAATAATAATAATAATAATAATAATAATAATAATAATAATAATAATAATAATAATAATAATAACGGACCTGACACCCGGTATCCTGCAACGCTTCTGCTTTGCGACGAGCTCCAAGTACCATCGGTCCTGGGCCTTCTTGACGTCGGCGGCCAGGCTCATGTTGTTCCAGTGGTCCTCGAACGATCCCACTGTGGGCGGGTACGGGGCGAGCGCGTAGAAGCCCCCGCGGTTGAGCAGCGGGCCCAGCCGGCGCAGGGCCTCCTCTCCGGGCACCCAGGCGAAGAACCACTGCCGGTGGCGCAGGAAGGTGTCCGGGTCCGAGGCGATCAACTCGGCCAGGGCCTCGGCGACGTCGGCCGACGTGGATACCACGAACACGGGTGTGGCGTCCTCCAGCTGGACGAGCAGGTTGCGCAGCCGCAGACGGGCCCTGTCCCCGCCGCCATCTTGGGCGGACATCTTGGGCAAGGCCTCGATGAGCGTGACGCAGGGCGAGGCGGCCGACACGGCGCGCTGGCTGAGCGCCTTCACCACGGCCACGCTGGGCTCGTCGTGAGAGTGGAGCACGGCGAAGTGCTCCCACTTCATGTCGAACGCGGCCTCTAGCAGCAGCTGCAGCCGGCAATGGCGTCGAAAGAAATAAGAGATAGTGGCGCGTTGAGGAAGGACACGGGAAGCTCGCGAAAGCGCGCAGTCGGTGTCACAGACTCCGTATATGCGCTCACAATATTTTAAAAAAGCATATTGCTTCCTGAGATTAGAGACACAGCAGGAATTGGCAACTACATGAGTACAACACACATATAGAATCAACATGTTACATGGTGAAGGAAGTTCCTTCGCGAAACGCTCAGGTGGCAATTGTCGCACACAAGCATGCAGGTTATTCCACATTTCAATCGTAAATCGCAGGAAAGAAATTTTGAAGCTATCTAAGTGAGAGCTAAGGGTAACGATATTCTGAGCATCAGTTGTTCGTGTTCTCAGTAATAAGGCTTTGAGCCATATTTACATGTATTGACATCTTTTAAAGAATACAAAAGGACTGTCACGGTGTGGTGGCCAAAAAATTAAATTCTGGGGTTTGAGGTGCCAAAACTACGACCTGATTATGAAACACGCTGTAGTGGCGGTCTCCGGATTAATGTTGGCCACCTGGGAATCTTTAGCGTGTACCAAATGCATGGTACACGGGCATTCTATCTTTCGCCCCCATCGAAATGTGGCCGCCGCGGCCGGGATTCGAACCCGCGACCGCGTGCTTAGCAGCGCAACGCCATATAGCCACTAAGCAACCACGGTGGGTCACAGAGTGGTCGCTGCTTAACATAAAATGGTATATGCATTGAGTGTAAGTGTTAGAAGGGTGTTATTAAATCTATGCCTCCATACTGTGTTCCAGATCTTATTAGATTATGTTCACTATGTTCTAAGGCGGCGTTGCTAGTGGCTGTCAAATGCCAATGCTGTTTGTAGGGGGTAGGGCTCCGGCCGGCACACTGCCTTTGCCGTCCTCTTAAAAGTGCCCCTTATATTCGTACACTTTTGTAATCTTCGCCTCACAATGGTCATAAGAGGGATTATACTATTGAGAAACAGCTAGTACTCACCATGAGATTCTCTATGCTGACTCCTGTAATGCGGTGTGCCATTTCACTTTTGTATTCATATACTTGCCTGTACTCGTAGTTAGCCACTGTTTTCGTTTACTTTCAAGATCGAATGTGAATAGCACGAGAAAACGCTGTGTGCAAACTAAATGAAAATGCAAAGTATGTTTTTTTGTTTTTGTTTTTTTCCGAGGAGACAAGAGCTAGTCAAGCCATTTCGAGCTTCTTTCTTTCTTTGTCCCCCATCGTTGTCTGGATGGAAAATAGTCGTCATTATTATAAATTTTGAAAAAGTTTACAAATCAAATGCTTTATTTTTCAAAGCACTAGTCGTATTTTAGTTAACCATAAAAGGTACAAATCACGAATACTGCCATTCGCGCATAGCCCCCCCCCCCCCCCCCTACCCCCTCTATTAATAGCCATTGGCTTGGAAGTCACCGGTTATGTTTAGTTCGCTCTCTTTTGGCAGATGCAATTACACTATTTTCTACGTGATCTGACGTCAATGTGTGAATCGCCCTAGATTTCTCTATGCCGCGCTCCGAGCTTAAAACATAATCATTTGGAGCCGCCTGCGCGGGTTCTCGCTCCAGACTTTGCCGCGAGTTGTACCTTTCCGAGCTTCGACGGATTCCTATATATAGCAGTACATGATCGCAGCGCACCCACGTATACGCGCTGCAGGAGCGCTTAAGTCGCGTGTTGTACTTAGGCGTATTTTGAATAATTGTAAGGGCTGCGATATTAAGAACGTTCATTCGCGCTTTAGCCAACATTTCAACGCCTTCTGTTCACGAATTTACTGGCCCACAACTGGCGCGCTAAACTTGGTTTCTCAGCCATATATTTTCAGCGCGCTTCTTTGGCTGTCTTGTTGGCCATGTAAGTGAAAACTGATTTGATTTGGCGAGCAAGAGCTTAGCGAACCTTTTTATGTGCTCTTTTGTGGAGTTTTAGTGTCTGGTGGTTGATTAGAGGGCAATTGTCGCAAACATTGTTTTTTTGAGCTAACAATAGCGCAAACGCTTCAGCGGATTCCTCAAGCACAAAGGAGAATCCCCGTCTCGGTTACGGCAGTCCGCCTTTACAGGTTAAAGGGCACCGCAGTCGCAGGACCAGCAGAGTGTGGGGCCTTGACGTGCTTGCCACGCATCGGTGACACGTCGCTGAATCTTGTGCGGCGGTTAGGAAGGCAAGCGATAAAGCAAAGTGAGCTAGTCTGGGCATCACCACGGTCAGCTGGTCATCAGCTCTCATTGGAGATAGCGGTGGATCTGTTTGTTACGATGACCTGTCACTCGGTGAGAGGAGTTCTGACGCGGGTTACGACCACGTGGACAGTTTAGTTTATGTGTAAGTATTGCATTGTATGTTTTACGTCCTTCCACTTTATTTTTTAATGCGTTAGCATTAGGATTGTCAAAATGGACAAAAGTATGCGTGAGAAGTGTGGAAAGCCGGTCACGTGATCGAGGTAGAGATATGGATATGAGTCTTCAAAAAGGTACGACGTAATGCTAACGCATTTCTCTCGCATTGATCGCGAAATCTCCTCTGAATTTATTTTTACTAAGTCGACAGTTTACTCACTCAACGTAACGAAATAAGCCTCGTTTTCTCTTCCGATAAATTATATTACTTCCAATTTGTACTTTATCGTTTGACTGAATGCCTGCGCCGGCGCATGAATTTATACGTTTCAATTGTGTGCGGCGTGCTTTTGGAACAGCAGGAGCCGTGTAGCTAGGGCACAGTGGAAGTATTGAAGGTACGCTGCTGTCACCAGCCTTAAATTTCTTAATTTGCAGTTCTGTCTAATATCATCTAAAGTGATGGCTGCACACTTTCCATCTCACCTTAGGGTGCGAGTGTGAACACGAGACCTAAAGAGCCGAATAAAAAGGCAGTTCGCACGGTATTAACAAAGACAATAATTGTTTTTTTTTCTGCAGTGATACCTATTTGCGCGAACTTTCCTTTCAAAAATATTGACACGTGTGACGCGTAGATTGTTTATATTACTTAGGTGACCGTTTATCCCCGCCTAACCACTGCTCCAATGTTATCGCTCGGCAAAAGACGCGCCTACATGTTTCGGAACTTTTCCGAATGTTGTCGCCCATTCCATAGAGGGAGGATCTTGTCTAATCCGCATGCATGCACACCTTGCCTGGCACGCTCTCGACGCGAATTAGACACCGTCGGTGAACGAAGTGAATGCCACGAAGTGAACATAAATGTACCAGCGCATCTCGTAATTCATCACACGTACAATTTCATACTGTATATAACTGCATTTTCTGACAGTCAAGTAACGCTAGAGCCGCCACATCTTTTCAGTAAAGCGTCGTGATCCATTCATCACGCATGTGCGTGATAAATGGTAACTCACAGTTTATACGACATGTACCTATACATACATGTACCACATGTAGTTTATGTAATGTACCTTGTACATTACATAAACACGCAAGCAGTGCACCATTACTGTTGATTGTACTCACTGAATTTAGAATAGGTCTTTACTATCAAAAAGGATGGGCCTCAATTAGATTGAGAGATGCTACCAAAGTCGAAGAGCCTCTGCGCACAGCGGCAGCGCTGAGAAGGTTCGTGATGCCCATACTGAGACTCGCGAATGTATAGCTACAGCAGAATAGCAATACTGCCAGGCGTAAAGGAATATACACGCGCGGTCTGTGACCTGAGATAACGGTGCAAGTTCTCCTCACTCGGTGTCAAAGCGACTTTCAGAATTAAGCTCCAGTTGACGCACTCACCTTGGCCAGGTACTCGGGCGGCGCTATGGCGCTGCTCTCCAAAGGGATGGTGGGGACGTCGTGCTCCCTCAGGAGGCTAGCGATGAGCTCTTCGTTCCTCAGGGTGCTCGTCATCAGAGTGCCTGGCGGAAAGTTATACAAGAAGGCGCATGCAGGGTTAGAAGGCGGCCGTCGGTCGCAGCTAACGAGTATGGCCAGGCAGTTCACACGTTGGAATATGGACTTATTATTTGAACATTTTGGTCACCGAAAGTTCCAGAACGGACAAAGGACGCAGTGAAGCACGGACAAACCCGCGGCGCCGTTTGTCCTTCGTCCGCCCTGGCGTGGTTCTTTTCGTGTCCACGGTTTAGGTGATAACACGACTTGAACACGACACAAAAACAAATAAAGTTTATTTCATATCAACTTTAATGCCCCAAACTCAGGGAGCACTCCTGTAGAGGCCGCGCATTAAGACTCCAGCGGACTCACCTATAACTCTGGAACTGTTGGCGGTACTGACGCAAGTCTCCGAGTTTCCTCGTAGAACGGGCAGGAGCGCATCCAGTTGCAGGTAGGCCCTCGCCTTGTGGCCGCAGGAGTCGAACACCCGCATTCCTGGACAATGATAGCGTGAGTTGGTCGTTTTCGAGGTGTGCAGTGCCGCGCGAAAGTCGCACAGCCTTACATGGAGAACAAGCGATCAGATAGTATTAGTAGCAGCACGTTTTATCTTCAGCGTAGCTATAGCCTATACCGCTATGCGTTTTATTGCAGCAGTGCAGCGCGCAGTTGTCACGTCGAGAGACCCGAAGACGCCAAGTACTGACGGCTAGAGAAGTACTGAATGTTTTACTTGAAATATTGATTGTCACATTGACGATTTGATTTCACGAAGATTTCTTCAAAAATACTTACCACGCACGTCGTCAAGTATTTATAACTGCGAACCACTAATAAGAGTGTACGGTTCTTAAGACCCTGCAGCTTTTCATGACTTTAATTAAGCTGTCATCGCCCTGGGGGGGGGGGGGGGGGAGGTGGCATTATGTATATAAGAGTGTCTATTTCGGCTGTTCGCCAATTGGCTCCAGCTGCACGAGCGAGAAAGAGACTGGCTGGCTCCTTCTCGCTCGTGCAGCTGGAGCTCATTGACGAGATCCGAAATGGACAGTCCACTAGGTGGACTCTTACATAATCGAAAGGAGGCAAAGAAAGCTTAGCTTTAAACAAGTCTCTTTACCTGACCCAAAGCTAAAGGACAATCACTGGGAAGCGCAGTGAGACGTCGTGTAAGTTAAGCTACACTCGCATATGTGCTTCCATGAAACTGAAAGATGGGCGATTATAGACTATGGGAGTTCTCCCGTTTGTTCTTTGCTAGCCCGTAGGTTCCATTGCTAGCCCGCTGTGAAAGCAGATTCCACACGCCAATCAAGACACTGACTGGTTCGTCCCTTGTTTCAGACACCGGCCGGTGTCCATCAGCCAAAATACTTCGACACGTTCGGCACAGGGGTCATCGCACGAGCCCCTTAGTGCTTCAGCCACATCAGTGAAGACGTTAGTGACGAAAACAAATTGCTCACCGATCTTGACGCCGGGCACGAATCCCTGGTCCCTGTTGAGGAGGCCGACGGCCCACTTGAAGAGCTCGAGGGTCTCGACCCCCTGGGCCAGGGGCGAGCCGCATCCCAGCAGGGCGTCCTTGGCGGGCTCGTGAGCCTGTACGAACGCGCCCAAGAAGACGTCGGCGTCCGGCTCCAAGACGATGCCGTTCGTCACCGCGCCTCGGCGCCGGGCAAGCCGGCTCCGATGAAGTGTCGACGGCGGCGGCGGCAGGGGACGCGACCGTCACGGCGAGGACTGCGCCCAAGAGGACGCAGAGGACGACCGCAGACAACGAAGACATCACGCGGGAGCCGGTGGGGCTGCGTGGCCTAGAGGTGCTCCTGTGTAGGTGCATGGCAGTGGCGGCGTGGAAGCCCTACGGATTGCGGAAAGAGAGAGAGAGAAAGAACGGGTAAGAAAATGACAATAAAAAAACAACGCACAAGTTGGAGCAGGCGCGTAAGTTACAGTCGCTTCCTTCGCGTCGAGTCGTTCCTCACTTCTTTACCGCGTTCCGAGAAGAGCTAGGAGCAAGACACGAAAGAGACCGGACAAGCGTCGCTTCGTCTCTCAGCTGTTTCCTTGCCTCGAAGTCTTTTTTTTTTCTGTTTTTGACGCGCTAAAGTATGCGAGAGAGGGCAACTGCGATGCAGAGAGCGACGGAACTGACGCTCGACCCTGCGCACGGACAAGGGGGGCGTCGAAGTGAAGATTGCCACCGAGCTATAATTGTGAAAGTGCAGTCGCAAATCTTGTTCATTTAAACTCGGCGCGCTGCGTGCCGGACGTCTCACGTATATCTAGAGTGTCACTTTACTTGGAGAGACAGCGCAACTCCTCTCTTTCGTACAGAGAGGATCTGTCAATAGTGTTTTGTGGCACAAGGGCATCCGGGCTTAAGAGTGCCAAGGACTCGAATTCATTCATGTGCGAACCGCGGGGCACACGTCACTATCGCATTGTAGCCCATGTGCCCCGAGAGTTTAGGGAGGGCGACGAGGCGCAACGATTAAATAAAATCAAATTATGGGCTCCTGGCTGCGTCGCTTTCGAGAGAGAGAGAGAGAGATGCGAGATGAAAGAGACGGAGGTTAACCACTATAGATGAACGGCTGACTATAATCTACTGGTAGCAGGGAAAAGGGCAGAAAAGGTGAGGGGAAACACACAGATGTGGAAAGGAACTGTCAGCACACGCGCTTTTGTCCCTAGATGACTTACAACTCTACCTTCCGTGAGGCTTGCCGCAGCGGGACTTACCTCTCTTGAACTGACATTCCGCGAATTGCTGTCGACATTCATGTCGGCAATCGACTCAGTGACTAGTGATGCAGAACTACCGATAGTACTATGGATGCCATCGATAGCTGAATCATTATCGAACTATCAATGACAATCCTATGAATACTAATAGCATCGATAGTTAAAAAAAGAAAAGGAAAAACTACGCACGCGCTGCATCGCTGCAACGTAAACTTGACGGTGTTTTTCTCTATATGCCGCGCTACGAAGACTATACAGGGTGTCCCAACTATCATGCACCAAACTTTAAACCTACGCAAATGCCACCTAGCTGGACAGAACCAAGGTAATGTTTTTTGCCGTCGCTTGGAGATACTCATTTTTTTTTTGCAGTCCGCCTAGTTACATCACTTGTCTTAATATATAATTAGGGTTGGTCGTTATCGGGTTTTATATTGTTTTAAATTTATGTTTTGTGTGTGTGGGGGGGGGGGGATTAAAATCGGGTGCTATTTTTCAAGCTGATAATCAGGTAGAAATCGGATTGTAGAGCAGGAGAAAATTGTAGAGCAACATGAAAATCTCCCGATACAG
>NC_051156.1:100846443-100952904 GCF_013339745.2 Dermacentor silvarum
ACCTGTAATCAGAAGAAAAAAGAGAAAGGCTTGGCTTAGTGACATCGGACGGACCATTAGATTTCATGGTCAAAAATATGACCTCGGTATTTGTCATTCAAAATTTGCACACAGCAAACCAAGCAAACGGCGTTAAGTTCTATATTGTGAATCATTTCGAGGCCTGCTGGCTGCACCTGGAGAAAAGGAAATCGTGCCGTCCGTACCCATACATGCACTGCATGAAACGGCCTATGTGGATCAGGTTACACTGCCGTATTCACGCGTGCAATGATGTGCGACCGTGAACCACAATAGGAAAGTTTAGAAATAGCGTATGCCAAAGATGCGTAACCTCCGTATTCACAAAAACCCGTCTGGATTCGAAACTAAAATTGCCCCAGTAAGGTCGTGATGAGAGCTAGTTGGTTCATATTTAGAACTGAGGCTTGAACAGCGCGAATAAAACAAGGAGACGAAGACACAAATACCACAGACAGCGCTTGTCTGTGGTATTTGTTTCTTCGTGTCCTTGTTTATTCGCGTTGTTCAAACCTCAGTTCTATATAATTGCCCGAGTCACACCCATGGAGCATCGCCCTCTTCGGCCTAAGAAGACATCGCACTTCAATAAAGCTCCCCGGTTATTCCTATACGACGAAGACTTGACTGAAAAACATTTTCGCTTCAGTGCATGTCAGTGGATGCGAGTAGGCGCTGCGAATACCTGGCTAGATAATGTTTGCAGAGCGTTTACTGCGAAGCGCCGCTGCAAACGCAGTGACCACTTCAGTCTAGGGACAACGTTATTAACTTCTTGAGTCAAGGTGACTTGTCAGAGTGACTGGTCAGGGTGACTGGTCAGAGTGATGAGTCCAGGTTGATTTGTCAGTTGCGTGAAGGAACTTTCCAGAATACGGGGGGGTTAACGTATGCATAACCTAAAGTCACTTTTGTATTCTCTTCGGGGTTACCTTGCGGAAGTTTTACAATTAGGAGAAAGAAAGTTGGGGCATGGTATCGGCTGGGCATGCAGAATAAAAAGTGCAAGACGAAAACAAAAGAAAAACCCAAGCCGAGTTCGAGTTCTTTGCTGCTGACGTTACTTTTGCGTACCCTAAGGCGCCTCAACGTTATCCCTAAAGCTTTCTAATAAGCTGCATGGGGAGCACAGGTAGGCTATCGGAATCCCGTGATCAAGGGTTTATCTCCCCTATGTAACACTCACTGTGCCTTATTCGGACATCCTTCGAGGGAGAGCTTGATCTCGATTACCTATGTGCCCCTTCCCACTCATGCGTGAACAAACTGTCTAAGCACAGTGGTAACACGTGGACTTGACTACAAATGAAGACTATAAAGTGATGGAAACACGCCGCCATACGATGTAACTGAAGTTATGTAATCACGTGGTGGTAATCGGGACGAGCAGCGTACATACGAGAAACCATACTAGTCTATCATCACTGAAACTCTTATGATACATTTTGCCAGCGAGCCAACAAATCACAACTTAGAAGCGCGTCGACTCGGCCGATGTAGCCTTTTAGCTCGGCAAAAAGAAAAAAGAAAAAAGAAAACAAACTAGAACACGAAAAATAATCGACTATGACTTCCGTTCGAAAGGTACCACACGGGAATGTAAAACTGCTCACCTTCGGAAAGGTTACCGTGGTGACGTGTACAATTCTGCATGATTTTTTGTCGACGGAATTAGTTGCTTCATGTAATTAGAGGAGCACACAGCCAGAAATTTAAGACATTGGTTCTGCTGCCATCTGTGGAACTTCGCCGCAATGCACCAGCGTAACTCAACGGGCAGTATTTTGAAAATGCTGCCCATTGAGTTACACTGGCGCACTGCGGCGAAGCTCGACAGATGGCAGCAGAAGCAATGTCTTAAATTACCAGGCCACGGACACCGTGCAGACACAACCGCAATGGAAGATATATACATAGTGGTTGATTGACAGTGTTTCACGTCCTAAAAGGAAACGCACGGCCTGCGAAACATGCCGAAGTGGTGGAGCTCCGGATTGATTACGACCGCCGTTTTTTTTTTCGTTTTTTTTTTCTTAAAGTGCATCCAAAGCGTGGACGCGAAGTGGTTTTTGTTTTGATTCATTTTCCGCCCCTATAGAAGAGCGCGGCGGGATAACATTGAAAATAACATTGAAAATTTCGGTGGGAAAAACTGTTTTATTTCGTTTTTTTTTCGACCAGGATAAAATTGGAAAAAAAAAAAAACAGAGCTTCCCCGCGGAATTGTTCTGTTGCGGTGCGACTGCTTTCGACGTGTCTAAATGTTTCTTTTTAGAAGGCCGTCGGCCGCACCGTCATGCCGAGTGAGCGAAACCTCTGGCTACACTAACTCGATTCGGATTGTTGGACACAGATTGACACAAATGTCGCTCTTGACGCTTTGATGATAAATCAATGCCTTGACGTGAAATCAAGCCCACATTTTGAAGCCGGAAGCTCTGCTGGGGAATTTGCGATGCAATAATTTAACAATTATATTCTTTTCAGTGTTAAAGAAGTAAATGCGTCGTGTTTTTCATAGCTCTGTGAAGAATTATCTTTTTTTTTTCAATTTGACGTATTTTTCTGAAAAGAAAAAAAACTGAAAGAAACCAGTTCTTTTTTCACGCCCCTCAAAATTTCATGAAATTTTGCATTTCTAAGTCAAACCCGCCACCTCGTGCTCGCCGGCAATACTCCTCTGCGGCGGGTCCTATGCAAGGCTGCAACGCGCGCATCACGTGATCAGAGCTGACGCCACAGGTATCGGAGCGAGCCTCGGCTGCAGCGAAAGGGGTGCAGCCAAGGTGCGGAAAGAAACAACGAACGCGGCTGTCGGCCGGCCGCACCCGTGACATCCGGAATAACCATATTCGCATAGTCAAAGTCGGCGGCTTACAACCCTCGACAGGCTTCGCGGTATTCCCGGCCGTAACGATCACCGCTAAGGAGACTTCCAACACACAATCACAGCGCAACGTGGCCCGGGCAGAGATGAGCAGCGAGACGGGCTACCCGTAGCGCGAGCTGATTTGATGTGACAGGACGATAAGCACAGAAAATGGCAATCGTGATTTGGCGACGCATTTCCGAACGAAATACAAGCAAAAACGTGGGAGGACCCCTGTACACGAGTCGGCTGTCTCTCGCGGCCTCGCCTCGTGAACGGGAAAACGTGCGCGCGCTTTTTGCAATGTAAATGTCTATGTGGAGTTGCCCGCACACACGTTCTCCCACACACAGCGAGTTGACCACAGCTTTTCACGGTCGTTCTTTCATATACGGTGCCTCCTGCCACTCCTGTAGCAATTGCTGCAAAACAGTTGGAATATAGCGGGAAAATACGAAGTCTTTAGCGTATACTCTCGCCCGGCCAAGGCCAGCCTAGCAGGTATATATAGCGTGAGTTAGGCATAAAGTTACATGCTTAAAACAAGTTGAGTATTTTACTACTGTAGGCGTTATATTAAACTTTAAATTTTAAATGTTTACTTCAGTGGAGGAGGAGGAGGAAAGAATGGGAGAAGGCAGGCATGTTAACCGAAAATGCGTCTGGTTGGCAACCCTGCACTGGAGGACGGGAAAGGGGCAATAGAAAGATAAGTTAGAGAGAGAGCGGGAGGACAGAAGGAAGTCGGGTGCCTCAGTTGACGTCATTATTTTAAATGGCGCTCAATGTGTAGCGGCGAGTCGGGGACGCATTATGAGAGATTGCGTACCAGAAATTATGAGGCCGCTTAATGGTGAGCGGTTCTGCGAAATCCCTAACGAACAGCACTGTGCCAGTGATGCCGCAAAGTGTTGGAACACGAAAATTGCTTATTCCAGCACGATGGTGCACCCCCGTCGTTACGCCACTGGGGCGAGGGCAATATTGAATGGCTGTAGGGGCGAGCTGGTTGCTACATGAAACGCGCAACTGAAACTCGATCGCGGAAAAAGGATAGACGCGAAACGTGGACAAGCGCAAACGTGTAGCCACGCGTTGTGTGTGCGTTTTTTTTTTTTTCGGGCTCCTTTGCGGCTGATCGGTATTTCGCTTCACATCAGTTTTAGGCCACAGTGTTTTTAGGTGAACATGCAGCGCTAGAACATCTTAATACCGTGCACATCATTTAGCTTGTTACACTTCTTACGGAACGAAAGCTGTGCAGCGGTAAATGCGCAGCGCGTCACACGTTGATAGACCTTTTTTCCGAGGTTACGTACCCTTCGAGCTCTTTTGCTCATACCTCGAACTGACCGACAGAGCCAGAACTATAGCCCATAATAGCCAACTGATGACTGTTTATCCCCCTGTAAGTTCGCACTATACCGCTCATCTGAACGTTTTCCTTGTTCAAATAGCAAAAGACTGCAACCGCCTTCCTGCCGAATCCGTGCACCACTCAAGGCATGCGTCTTGCAAGGCGTTCATCGAAACTATTACACACTAAATATGGCCGCCCCTCATGCAATACACCCCCCCCCCCCCCGAATAATGTGTGAAGACATGAATTAAAAAAGTATATATATAGCGGGAATTTCGACTTATGTATGCAGAGAGTGAAACAACCAAAAACAAACAAAGCGTGATAGAGATGGTGGAAGGACGCGGGGGAGGGACACTGGAATAATTTCATATATTTTCGCAACCCTGCATTCCGAGGGACACTAGCGGGTGGGCGTCCGAGCGAGCATTGCACAACGACGCCGCTGGGGTTTCGTCAGACATGCATATCGAGTGAGACGCATTTTGTGGAAGAACGGCGCCAGCTCCGCCACTTCAGACAGGCTTGCAGCTTCAGACAGAGGGATCATGGAGATTATCGAATAGAGACGCGCGACACTAGAGAACACACAAAAAAAGAGTGGGAATAAAAAAAAAGAAAGAGAAGTCGAGCGCACGGCAACAAAGGTCGGAGGTCGTCCGAAAGCTGCCCAGTCGAAATTACGAAGTACAGCGGGGTGTCACTGACTCGTGTGACGTCACCGCTCGTTGTTACACGAGGATACAAGAATTGACTATAGGCCGAAGTCGGCTGCGACCACGTGCACCAAGCATATAGCGTCCGCTTGGAAATACGTGGTGGGAAACATTAACGAGGTGGTAACACGAGGTGGTAACACGAGGTGGTAACACGAGGGGGTAACACGAGGGGGTAACACGAGGGGGTAACACGAGGGGGTAACACGAGGTGGTAACACGAGGTGGTAACACGAGGTGGTAACACGAGGGGGTAACACGAGGGGGTAACACGAGGGGTAACGAGGGGGTAGTACGAGGGGGTAGTACGAGGTGCTAAACATAACGGTAAAACTGTTAATATAGTGGACACAGTGGCGTAGCCGTATATATACTCTGAATTAACGGTAGGTGTAGACAAGAGCGGCATATTAGAGCGGCGAGCGGCAGCGCTGGTATAGCGATATGTTGTGGCAATGTGATGAACCGAACAAGACGAAGAGTTCACAGGAAGGTGAAAACTTTATGAGGTCAATTCGCTTGGTGAAAAAAGGGCAGCTTCAGCCCGGAACCAACGTTTTGATAAAGTGGCTTAGAATATACGATCACTACAGTTTCGACAAGCGAACTTGTATTCGTTAGGGACTTATCTTCGCCATGACGAAGACGGCTCCCGTTGTCGTAACGTTGGTCTCGGGCTGAAGCTTCTCTTCGTCACACACTGTCGATGCGCTCAGCCAAAGCACAGAAATGAAATTATTGCAGTGACCGCCTGCGCTCCGTTTATCAGAGGCCGCAGATGCGTACGAAGCGAACGTAAGCACAACACCAGGTATATCATAGCATCTTTTTCGAAAAGGAGACTCGTGCCGCAAACCAACTTCTTTAAGTTTGGCTCTGACGTCAACTTTAGGCCTCACGATAAATATTCGAAGCGTCTAAAGCCGCGGGATATGATCGTTATATAAGACGAAGAGTGCCGGTTCATCATATAATATGCGAAAACGGCCTATACAAAAGTTGGTGCGTTTTGGGTGCATGGACCACAAACGCTAAGGCAGTACACGTTTCCTTTTCGTTTTCCTTTTTTTGTGTGTGTGTTTGTGTGCGCATGCGTGCGTACGTAGGTGTCGTAACGCTTTGTTTGTCTATCTAGCTACGAAATTATGGGAAGTATGGCTACTCGCTTTGGTATTGCCAGTCATCGGCGGCAGTCCGATGAATGGTCAGATAGAACAGAAGCGCGAGAAGATGCATGGGCGCTTAAGTTAATGGGTGTCCTCGCGAGTCCTTCGCGCGTGTCCTGCCGCCCCGCAATAAGAAGGATGCTTGCAGAGCCACAGGAGGCCGCCCTTCCGTCTTCGCGCTCGACGCCCACATACCGTCACAAAGATCGATGTATCGCGGAGAATTACCCCGACTGTACGCACGCGGCTCAGCTGTGCACTTGTGTAGAGCGCTAAAAACGTTCGACTGCATTGGCGCGCGCCAGTGGCAATGCTTACTCGGTGGAACTTCAACCAGCCTTGAACAACAACAACAACAAAAACAAAGCAAACACGTCGGCTTAGGTTGTCCAACACAGACCTTGACTGTTCTGCACCGAAATTGCTGACCTCCCTGGCTTTACAACTTGGCGCGCTCGCAATCTGGAAGCCGCTAAAACGCCGCTGGCCGACCAAGGACTAAACTTTGAAACGCAAATGCGCGAAGTGTCGCGGCGCGCAGTCGATTCGGATAAGCGACAGCAAACAACGCCTACGCGCGTCGTCAATATTAACGCGCCAGCTTCCAACCAATCTCGTTTGCGAGAGGCAGCTTCAGCCAGAGGCCACTTGGCTCGCCGTCGTCGGTAAACTAGCTATTTTCTTTACCTTCACACCCGCTTGCTGCGTGCGCAAAATATGGGTGCAAAGCAATAAGCTACGAAGAGCAGAAGCCAATAGCTTTGCGCTTGGCGTGACTGCGTTCATCAGCCAGCAACGAGACTACCGCGTATATAAATGCTTTTTGCAGCTCTCGCTGAATGAATTCGCACATAACGAGCACGTAGCCGAGGCGAAGAGTGCTTCGAATAGGGGCTCGCAAACAGAGCTTCAAGGGCACTCACGTGTGCACGGGCGCAGCCTCCAACACTGGCGGCGCGTCGATTTACACGCACGTCCATTATACGCATGTAGGTGCGTATCGAACGAGCGAAGTCCCCCGTGTATGCCTCTCATCGCCGGCGCGTTCGAACGACCGCCGTATGCACGCACCCTTTCTCAAACGCTATATTCGCCAGAATCGTATAACTCGTGACCCGCTAACCAAGCAAACGCGGCCAGTCTGTATAGGGTCCCTTAATGCGTGCTGGATGCGCAAGCGGTGGCAGGAGAATTGAAAGAGCGAACCATAATGAAGTAAAAAAAAAAAAAAGAGTGCACTGAGCATCCTTCGAGCTTTAATAAAGGAAGAAAAAAAAAACGGAAAACACGGGCGTGCGGACGGCTATGGCCGTATCCAATGGCGAGAATATATATTTAGCACGAGGAAGGCACAGAGCCGCACCTGGTGCACACGGTATATAGGGTGTCCCAGCTAACGTTAGCCAAGCTGTTCGACAACGCAAAACAACAAAAAAAAAAAAAAAAACTTTAAAGACGCCGTGCAAGATACGATCTTAAGACCTCTATATACTAGTGTTCGGTCCTCACATCTTGGACGACCGAACACCGTAGATTTTATAATTGCATCTTGTATACCGCCTTTTTACATTTTCGTTAATTTTTTCTTTCGTTAGCTGGGACACACGCTATACTGTGGGAATATAAGTATATACACACTATGGGCTCTGACCCGCACGGCGGAGACTCGTGGAGGGGATGGTCTATAGATACGGAAAACCGAAATACGCGTCTAACGCGCGTGCTGTTTGCCGAGAAAGACAACGATAAAGTATACGGAGCCTTGAAAAAAATTAACTTCCTACGTATATAGTTTAGTGCATAACATTTAGGAATTGTGAGGAACTTAAGCGCCATTTGACCTAAAAGAAGGCGGCTTCGGGCCAGCGACTCGGAGAATCTTTGTTGGATCTCGATCACCCATTCGAGGTTGTTCGACCGTTCCTTGCGAATGGCATTTATGCGTACCCTTCGAGAGAAACTGGCCGTACGAACCGCAGGCTTGCGAGATCGTGCCGAATATACGGTACTGTGACAGACTTTGGCAACGCTTCGTGCTACACTGGAATTGTGCGAGCGCTTCACGTTACTATTGCCTTTCACCGTATACAGCCCAGACCACCAGAGCAATCACTGGTTCACCTCCCTGCCTTTCCTTACCTGCTTATACTGTCCTCTCTCTTTGTTTATATATATATATATATATATATATATATATATGTGTGTGTGTGTGTGTGTGTGTGTGTGTGTATGTACGTAACGCAAGAAACATGGCGTGCAAAGGTCTATTTAACGGAAACCTCGTCTTCCTCCTTCACCACTATTGTACCACTCGGCTCGACACACACACACACACACACACCACACACCACAACACCACACACACCACACAAACACACGCACACACACACACACGCACACACACACACCACACACACACACACACACACACACAACACACACACACACCCACACACACACACCCACCACACACGCGCACACACACACCTCACACACACCACTCGCACACACACAACACGCGCACACACACACAACGCGCACACACACCCGCACTACAGGCACACACAACGCGCACACACACGCGCACCACACACACACACACACACACACACACACACACACACACACACACACACACACACACACACACTATATATATATATATATCGATGAAGACAGCTCCCTTAGCTTTAGCTGGCCCTCCCCTACCCCGCTCCTTTTTTTCAGATCCATATGACGCACACGAATGACGTCGTTAGGCCGCCTCTGCACTGACTTGAATAAAACTTTGAGCTTAACAGAAAATTTCTAATTTTATCAAATATTTGTCTTCGAGTTTTCCCTACTCCGACACATTAACGATTGCAAGAATCGACATCACAGAATATATTACTGTTTTAAAGCGAAGCTTTACATGGCTGGGCGAAATCGCCTGTGTACAGAAAACTGTCATCATCAGCATTGGCTCGAGCGTTGTCGTCTTCTTCCGCAACTGGCTGCATTGCCGCTTATTATAGCGTAGAATAATTTCACTTCTCTTCTGCCTTCGTAACGGGGAGGCCGCGTTTACGGGGGGGTATGAGCCGTTGCTTAAGGGAGTATGAGCCATCCATTGTCTTACGTAACGCACAGATTTAATTTTGAAGCAATTTACTTTCGAAGAATCGCAAGCGGCAATGGCGGTCGAATGCTGCTAACCACGCCGCCGAGCGAACTCGAGACATCGAACGCAAGCAACAACGGCGAATTGTGGGCATACCGTCAATGGCATCGTTATCTCTGTCGCAGCCGAACGTGCGTGTAACCTCATAATTGAGAAAGACTTTAATGGATCTTCGGGATTGATGAACACCGGGGCCGCACATTTCTGCTTCGCTGGTTAACCATATTCACGGAGTGGCAGGGCCGACGAATATATTTGTTTTTTTTTTTTTGCGTTGTAGAAGCGTACACTAAATATTAGGTTAAAAGGCGTATGCGTTGTCCACGATGGGTTTCACAATCAAGCGCAGTACTTTGCGCTGCTCAAACATCAGGTGAAATATTCCCGAGAAAACACAAAGATTGGCTAGAGTAACAACGAAGGTTCAATAGAATAGAACGTGTATAGTATTGTTTTACCAACTGCTTATATTTGAACACACTCTTCTAGTAGAAACCCTGAATGCAAGCGCTGTTTTGAAGGTGGTGACAACACCAATATTCTGACCGCAATTTAGCGCCAAATTTGGTCAGTAGCCGTTTTGATTAGGAATCTCGCTAGAAGTCGCGGCGCATTCCTGCTATTTAGGGAGCCTACATGCAACGCCGTTTTAGGGTGGTGACAACCTTTGTAAGGGTATTTGCCGCTGCCAGCTAAATTGGCGGGTAAAATTTTCAGTCAAATATAGCATGTGGGAATCAAAATGGCGAAAAGACCAGCCGACAGACCACGTTTCCCGCAACCGTTGGTGCCGTGAAACTAACTCAATTTTTAAAATAAACTTTGGCCTCAGCCGCCAGAGACCCATAGCGTGCCTGAGAGCAGTGCATGGCACGTCTACGTTTTAGTTTAACAGACTTTTAAGCACAATTTTTATTACAGCACACTTCGAAGAACACCCTTTATATCGTGTGTACAATTGGAAGGCAACGACAATGTTTATTGCAGTTCACATTCTTGGCGCGAGAAAATACTACCACGAGCACGCCACAGTGCCTTATAACTTCTTGCTTTGTATGCTATGAAAAAAAAGTTTGATGTGTTAAAATAAAAGGAAAAGGCAACTAGTATATTAAAGATGTATGCAAGTTTCGTGTGCGCATTGGTGCAAAACCAAATTAAAGAAATTTAATAGATCGCGTGCCAAAACGGGTACATCACAGCGTAACAAAAAGAAAGCAGTAATGCGCCGCGTCTTCTGGCTACTCACCAAAATGGCTACTCACCAAATTTGGCGGTAAATAGCACTGAAAACTTCAGAGTTGTCATCACCCTAAAACGGCGCTTGCATGTAGGTTCCCTACTGCTATTCCTTTTAAACGCGAAGCATTTCATGGCGAACATTTGCTACTTTGGCAATATCTATCTATCTATCTAGCCGCCTACGACTTTGTGCTCTCATGGTCGTTTCGTTAACATGGTAGGCTCCCCGCACACTGCTTCGCATAACATCGATTCCCACAGGTCGTGGGATCTGCCGGCTTTCTTCTTTTATTGCGATAGAAATATGGACACTTCAAAGCGGATTTCTGCCGTCGGCCTCGCCGTCGCCGTGAGGTTCCGTATGACGTCAACCGCGATGAAATCGTCGCCGGGCGCCGTATGCTGTATGTGCGAGTGAAAGCGCGCGAGGGACACGCGCTTTCACGGAGAACGAACGCACGGCGTTGAGCAAACGCGCGTTCGGCGCCGTGCTCCCTGATGGGCTGCACAATTAAGCGTCTCTTCCCTCCTTTATAACCACCATATATATATATATATATATATATATAGAGAGAGAGAGAGAGAGAGAGAGAGCAAATGCGACTTCTTCCGTCGCGCGAAAGGCCGTGGGGGACGGGAGGGAGTGAGGGAGGGGAGGCGACATTTAGCTGCGGCACCAAATGCCTATTTATATAAACGAGGCGAGAAGGTAGTAAAGACTTCCGACGCTGCTCGAGGAGTGTCCCGTTCTGATCGCGTCGAAAACCTCCGAGCCACCCCTAGAGGCTCCGGTAACAGTCACCAACGCCGCGCGCGTTCGGTGCAAACGCGGGCAAAATGCCGACGGCGTCGACAACAGTTCTACGCGTTGCTGGTGCTGCTGCATGTCCAAGTTTAGACAGCTGATAAAACTACTATCCTTACTCCGTATAGCTCCCTACTAATTTGCTATCGCAATTGATGCTTCGCTGTTCGGGTGAAACTGCGACAATTTTTTTTATCACGTTCTGATGTACCCATGTTGGCACGCGACTTATTAAATTTCTTTAATATAGTGTTGCATCAATGCGCACCCGAAACCTGCATACATCTTTAATATACTAGTTGCCTTTTCCTTTTATTTTGACACATCAGGCTTATTTTTCTATTGGATGTCGTGCGACACATATAAAGCAACAAGTTATAGGGCGCGGTGGCGTGCTTGTGGTAGTTTTTTTCTCACGCCAAGAACCTGAACTGGATTAAGCATTGTCGTTGCCTTCCACTTGTACGTAATATACAGGGTGTTTCAGCGAACACTAGCTTTCAAATTTTATTTAAGGTTTCCTGTGGCAGATAGCCCAATTCCAGTTAGTGAGCTGGTCTACTTGAAGAGGCGGACATTACTTGCACAAAAAATTGAAATGCATAATCAACTAATCTACAAAAATTCACTAATTAAGTTTTTAACTAACTACCTGATGGCCCATATTGCAATTTAAAAATTATAGCCGTGGAGTTCGCAAGGCGGATCCACTTTGAATTAATTCTCAGGATAACACCAGTTTCGAGATAATTCCAGAAATTTGCGGAGAAATGCATTGGCGTTCCAGTTAATTTTGTACTTCAATGCATAAAGCGACGTTTTATTAAGAAACTAACTGGAACGCCAATGCATTTCTCCGCAAAGTTCGGGAATTAATATCTCGAAACTGATGTCATCCCAAGATTTCGTTCCAAGTGGATCCGCCTTGCGGACCCCACAGCTAGAATTTGTAAATTGCGATATGGGCCATCATGTAACTAGTAAAAAACCTAATTAGTGAATTTTTGTTAATTATTCGATTATGCATTTTAATTTCTTGTGCAAGTAATGTCTGCCTCTTCGAGTACACCAGCTCATGAACTAGAATTGTGCTATTTGCCACAGGCAACCTTTACGAATTTTTGAAAGTGTTCGCTGAAACACCCTGTATAAAGAGTGTTTTTGGAAGTATGCAGTAATAAAGACTGTACTTCAACTAAAACGTAGACGTGCCGTGTACTGCGCTCAGACACGCTATGTGTCTCTGGCTGCTGAGGCCAAAGTTTATTAAAGAACTGTCAGCCCTTCCACTGCGGTAGAGATGACCAGCGAAGCTGTACTATGGTGGGAATTATGTATTTCCAATTATGACTATTAAGATGTGATGGTGTAATTGGTTATTTGAACTATTAAAGAATAAGAAATATATATGATCCGGTGGTTTTCACTTATTTAGCGACCACGGGGACAATGGCTTTATGGTGGCTACAGTACAACGCCATAGGGTGTACGGCAAAGGTTGGCACATTCTTCATAAACAGATCACCAACTACGCGCGCGTTCGGTGCGAACGCGGGCAAAACGCCACCGCAGTCGACAACAGTTCTGCGCGTTGTTGGTGATCTGTTGATCGTTGTTGGTGATCTGTTGAACAACCGCTGTCAAAACGCTGGCGAGAGCAAGCGCGCCAGCAGCAGTGAGCGAAGGTTCATGCGGTCTATCGCTTCAACGGAAACTGAGCGGCGAAGGCACAGCGCATACAAAGGTTTATGCGTTTATTTGCCTGCGAGAGAGAAACGATGGTATTCCTAAATAAACGCATCACTGTTTTGATGATCCAAATATAATCTCACTGTGAGGGAGGGAGCAGTCTACCTGAATGGAGCAGTATTTTTATTGCGATAGCAATTATATGGACACTCCAAAGCAGATTTCTGCAGTCGGCGTCGCCGTCGTCGTCGCCGTGAGGTTCCGTATGACGTCAATGAAGATGAAATCGTCGCCGCGCGCCGCCGAACGCTGTATGTGCGAGTGACTGTACTGCGAGTGACTGACTGTACACTGTACGCGCGCTTTCAGGGGGAGTGAACCCACGGCGGAGAACAAACGCGCGTTCTGCGCCGTGCTCCCTTAAGGACTGCAGAAGTAGGCGTCTGTTTCTTCCTTTACAATCACCATATATGTAGAGCAAACGCGCCTTCTTCCGACGCGCGAAAGGCCGTGGGGGGGGGGAGGGAAGGGAGGCGACGTTTAGCTGCGGCACCAAGTGCCTATTTATATCAGAGGCTCCGGCAAGTCACCAACGCCGCACGCATTTTGTGCGAACGCGGGAAAACGTCGACGGCGTCGACAAGTTCTGCGTGTGGCCGGTGCTGCTGCATGTCCAAGTTTATACAGCTGATAAGGCTACTATCATTACTCCGTATAGCTCTCTACAAATTTGCTATCGCAATTGATGCTTCGCCTTCCAGGTGAAAATGCGACAACTTTTTTTATTTGGGGTGTTGCTACGCTGCGCTCCGCAACACCCCAACGACCGCCGCTTCGCGTCGGCGCCCGGCACCGCGGCTTCCGCCGCAGCACCAGTGCTCAAACGCGAGCTGAATCCGCTTGTTTACACCACCACAGTTCACCGAGCTCAAAAGCCGCCATGCCACACCACCACTACTGCAACGATTTCCGCCACTAGAACAAACGCTACAATAATAAAGCGCGGCCGGCGTGGCCCAGACACCGCCAGACATTCAACGCGCCCTAAACGATTCGCTCCCTACGCACGTAGGAGCTGCGCTCGGCAAGGTCGCTGCGCCCGGTGCCGGAGATAAGAGAGCCACGATCAGTAACTACTAGCCGCCGCGCAGACCAGTGCCTCAAAAGTCCCTAAGCGATTATGTCCCTATAGGCACCTAGGAGCTCCACGATTGCCATGTCAACACTTTTTAAGCTGAAGTCACGTGACCCGCAGTGCCTCGCCCCCGCTGTACCTACTAGCATTGTAAAATCGCCGCCCGGTCTCAAGATACGCATACGGTGCTGCAGCTAAGCGTCGCCTCCCCTCCCTCCCGTCCCCTCACGGCCTTTCGCGCGACGGAAAGAGCTGCGTTTGCTCTCCGCCGTGCGTTCGCTCCCCGTGAAAACGTGTCCCTCGCGCGCTTTCACTCGCACCTACAGCATACGGGCAATGAGAGTTTTTTACAGCGTAAGCTGTTATGGGCTCATTCCAATAGCCGTTTCTGGTCGCGATGATGCCGCCGCCGCCCCGTAGCCGCTATCGCCGGAAAGGCGCAAAAAAGTACCCGCTCTCCGCCGGGATCGAACCCAGGCCCGCTGCGTGGGATTCGAATACTTTACCACTGAGCCACGCAAGCGCTTGCTAACACGTAGAAGAAAAATTCCCTTTATACGCGCCCTGCACCTCTGCGCCTGCGCTATGCGCGCAGGCGCGGACGACCCGAGCCTCCGCCAGTATGGCGGCGCCGTCTAGTTAACGTGCCTGCAACCGCCGCGTGCGACGAGATGCGATTCAGGCGCGATGCGATTCAGACGAGGCAGCGCAATCAACGCTATCACGATGTTAGGTGTGCTCCACGTATTCTGGCTACCTCTTCGGTACACGTTATGGCGTCTCCTCGCAAGGTACGAACCCCGCTGCTGAAGAAGCGAATCGCAGAGCTACGTGCGCGGCTACAACCAGGCATCATCGGGCTCAGCAGACTGCGGTGCTGAGAGCATTATACGCCGCTGCTCGCCGTCGACGCCGGGCGGACAGCTCAGACCGTTCTCGGCAAAATCGAGGCGAAGACACTTTGCCGCGAAGACCTTGTTGTGCGTGGTGCGGAAATTGGAGCTACTCTTGCGCCGTTCAACCAGCTTACGCTGTGACTGTGCTGCATGTGCGGCGCAGGCCTGTGACTTTTTTCTACATCGGGACGCGACCATCGAAGACTGAGCCCATAACAGCTTCGCTGCGAAATTCGTCAGCCCTTCCACTCCGTGAAGATGGTTAACCAGCGAAGCCGAAACGTGCGGCCCCGGTGTTTATCACTGGGTTAATCCCGAGGGTTCATTAAAGTATTTCTCAATTATGAGGTTACACGCACGTTCGGCTGCGACAGAGATAACGACGCCATTGACGGTATGCCCACAATTCGCCGTTGTTGCTTGCGTTCGATGTCTCGAGTTTGCTCGGCGGCGTGGTTAGCATGCATTCGACCGCCATTGCCGCTTGCGATGCTTCGAAAGTAAATTGCTTCAAAATTAAATCTGTGCGTTACGTAAGACAATGGATGGCTCACACCCCCTTAAGCGATGGCTGTAGAGCTACATGAGAAACTCCCGATATACATATTTCTATTGCTCAATACGTGTTTGTACCTTGTAGAATTTCTTGGAAATGATTGTACCGACCCCACCCCCCTCCATTCCCTCTCTCCACCAGCCTCTTTATTATTTTTTATTGCGATAAGTATGGTATGGAAACTCCAACCAAGCTCATTTATGCCGTCGTCGGCGTCAGCGTGAGGTTCCTTGTATATTTAGGTATATGTATGCTGTACGCCACGCCACGCCTTGCTATATGAGACATTAATTAAAATTAATTCAATTATGGGGTTTTACGTGCCACAATCACCATCTGATTGTAAGGTACGCCGTTTGGGGGAGGGGGGGCTCCCGGTTAATTTGAGCACCTGGGGTTCTTTAACGTGCGCCTAAATCTAAGCACACAGGTGTTTTCTGTATTTCGGCCCCATCAGATATGCGGCCGCCGTCCTCCAGCGCCGCCATTTTCTCGCGACGGTGGCGCCGCGGTGCGAGCATTGGCTCTGGACTGCGGGCACCGAGAATAGCTGCACTGGCGGAAGCAGGAGCAGTGGCAATGAATTGTTCTGCAAGCGGACCGTTGACGCTTAAAATTGCTAAGCGCGTACTCACATTTCACTTCTGCATTATGTACGCATGACGAACGCAGTAGAACACGCGTCGGATCGAGGGCACGCTTGACTTTTGTAAAGTTTCGCGGTATCATGGTCGCAATGAGGGCGACGCATTTTCGTTTGCGGAAGATCGTATGCATTGGTTTCCGCGCGTCGTGAAGCGAGATATTCTGTTAGATTAAGTGTTCTGGCAAGTGCCAGCCATGGTTCAAGATAATTAGTGCCAATAAGCATGCTATACAGCTGCATGTAACGTCGCTGTGCGCTGTCACAGAGCCTTTGCAGTGACATGACACTGTGTGGTGGCGAAGCTTTAGTTGTTGACAAAAGTAAAACTCACAAGGTATAAAACTAGATTTCATTCGTACCTCGACAAACTTATTCAAATAGGGTAGCGGTTTTCGAAATGCGTTTCACACCTCGTGTAAAGTTACTGAGTGAAGGATGCGATGAAACTAACAATATTGTTGCGAAGCACTGTTTTCTTTTGAACCACCTCCGAGAGCTTCTCTAATAGCCTCGTTGGCTACGCTATGCATGACCAAAGCGCGCTTTTGAAAGCTTTTTTGAGCGCTTGCTCGAACACTAAAAAAAAAAGAAAAAGAAAAATTAGCGTAGCTTGCACTGGAGGCGCAATGCTAAAGGCGGAGCTGATGGGCACCTAGCTAATTCCAGGCTTTTGGGCTAGGCTAAGCACTACCAAGTCATCCCCAGCATTTTCCGGAATTTATTGATTCTTGATCGATTATCGACTAGCTATTGATTGGCTATCGCAAGGTATTGGCCACGTATATGGACTAGGCTAAGCACTACCAAGTCGTCCTCAGCATTCACCGGAATTTCTTTATTACTGATCGATTATCGATTAGCTATTTATTGGCTTTTGATTGGCTATGACGACTGCCTAAGCTTAAGTAGTCCAAACCATGCTTAGCTAGACATATCCAGGCTCAGCTTCGCTATTGCACAGGGGTATGTGTCATTGCACCTGGACCCTTTCTGCACTACCGCTAGGATCGGCCCACATTTTCTGTTCGCACGTTACGGACTAACGCTACGGACTAAAAAAAAAAAAAAATACTTGGGGAGCCCTTCTGCCACGCAACAATAATCATGATCTGGTTTCCTAGCGTTTCATATTTCTTGAAAACTCATTGCTCGGGGCCGCCGCGTCGGTGCAGTGGTTACGGCCGTTCGGCGGCTGACGCGAAAAACGCGGATTCGATCCCGGCCGCGGGCAGCCGCATTTAAATGGAGTCGAAATGCTAGAAGCCCGTGTACTGTGCGATGCCAGTGCACGTTAAGGAGCCACAGGTGGTCGAAATTTCCGGAACCGTCCACTACGGCGTGCATCATAATCACATCGTGGTTTTGACACGTAAAACCCCAGCATAGTTATTAAGACGAAACTTGTCTCGCGCGGAGGTGTCCTTTAAAGAGTTGGCAATGGTCTTGTCGAAAACCCGGCGTCGCCGCGGATGGAGAAAAAATGCCACGTGGCCCTATGGAATGCATACACACGATCACCTGCGGCGCATACCTCGCTCCATACCCAAGTCCGTGATACGCGGGTATGCGCCACACGGGGTTTTACATGTAGCGAAAGCCTATCATTCGGTAATGTATAACCTAATGTGTAACTTAACGTATAACTCAATGCATGACTAAATTTGCACCAGGCTTCCGCCTTCAAGTGCTTACAAAGAGTGTAACGCCGAGCGGAATTTTTAAATATTGGCGCTCGCCACATTCCTATCGAGGATGCCCACGACGGCACAATGCCGCCCTGACGAGTAGCTTTTGTACATCGTTGCTACTCCCTCAGACCGTGAGTAGCAACGACACAAACAAGCGCCACGCACAAATAAACACACGCTAGTCGGCTGAGCCACCCTATACCGCAGTCCACGCCGAGAGGTGGCGCCTGGTGTCGAGAGTATTGGAGCGCGCCCGCAGCCTGCGTGCGAGGCTAAAATAATCTGGTCAATATGAGATGTTACACTGCCACACCACTCTATCGATAAGGTTGCTCTTATCAGGTCTTACATTCTTGCCACTATTTTATTCCTCAGAATTTAGAGAATGGCAGCCCACAAACAAAATGTCCCGAAACAAAGCACCGACAACGCCATGCCTTTCCTCTTAAATTTTCTCAGACATAAATATTAAAAGCGCGAAACGATAACAGAGCTCAAACCTGAAAAATGACGTAATTTCATTGGCACGGCTGTGCACTACCTCCGGGATCAATCCAGGAGAAAGGTTTGAAACGTATCCGATAAGGAAATGCAGTGGTACAGTCACTAAGAAAGAGGTTGGCTTTTTTTTTTATATAAACAAATAAAATTGCCCGATGGAAGAATTGTTTTTACCATAGACGTTTTCATCGGGGAGGGCGAGAACCTCCCCCTCTCCACCTCCACCTCCCCTCAAGGCACGCGCGGCAGCGTCTGCAATGCTTTTGCGAGGGGGGGTTCGCGTGCGATTAACGCAGCCCAGATGGGCAGGGCGCTCTCGTTCAGAACGTGCATAGGAGAACTTGGTATCATGTGTGATGTTCTCTGCCCTTGACGCTTAGTCAAATAGTACATATCAAACTTATAAGCCAGCTCAAACAAATAAACAATAATAAAATAAAACGTAAAGAAAAGCCAAATCGCGCTCACACGCCGTTTCATAGGAAGTTCTAGCCCAAGAGCACTGTGTACGCCACAACACAGCAAGTATGTACGTCACAGCTGATCAAGTGATGACGTTCTGCAAAAACAACTGAAATTAGAAGAATTACAAGTCGCACCGTAATTTGTCCCTATATATATATATATATATCTGAAAGCGCCGTTTGCCTCATCGTTCCACAGGTCGGTAAACCTCCTCGATTCGTCGAGCACGTGGTATACGGAGCACATCGCACATTGGGAATGCGGCGCACGTAGTACGTCTCCGCCGAGACAAGGCGACCGCTCTTGTTTTTTTTTTTTTTTTTTTTTTTTTCCGGGGCAAAGATGGATCTTTCCGGGTGCCCGTCCAAGCCATACGCGCGCAACGAGCGAGTCGGTATCGCAGCAGGACGCTCTATTTGCGGCGAAGGCGCGCGGCGGCACAGATCAAGCAAAGAGGCGTACACGTAAAAAAAAAAAAAAAAAAAGAAACGCCTTCGCCGGAATTGCGTTCTATTAAGATTTTTTTGCTTCGCCGCATCGCAGTGGAGAGCGACAGGGAAGCGCGGGTTATATCCGAGCGAATTACTTTTTAATGTAGCCCGCGTAATGCATGCGCGGCTTGCCTCCGCATGCACAGCGCGGCTTATGCATTCCATCTCGCGTCCTATATGAAATAAGGCGGCCGGGAAAAAATTCCTCGGAATCGGAGAGACGTTACGCAAAGAAGGAATAAAAAAAAAAAAAAGTCATCCGCGCTATACTTCGGCAAGGGGCTTCGTATTTCTCCGTGTCGGTATGCAGGGCGGAAGGGTCGAAGGAAACACGAGCGCCAGTGCGTGTGTGTATATATATCTTCGTCCTCTCGTTACGTGACTTGCGATGAAAAAAAAAAAATGCTTGCACGGCAGAGCATCTCCCACGAAGAAGGCATGCACGCGCGCAAGAGTCGAGAATTCTCTGGAGAAAACCGGCCTGGAAGAGACGGACTCGAGCCACTTTCGCCTTTTATTGCGAAAGTGTAGCCGACTCCGCGTCGGGCTTTTTTAATTTATTGATGTCTCATTTTTCATTTTTACGTGTTTTACTTAATGTTTCATTTTTCTCGCCGCGTAAAGGAAGGTACAGTCAGAGCACGCGTCACAAATGCCCGTGCGCGGTGTTGTTGTACGTATAGGGCTCACGCTTTTACGACCAACGTTGGCGACGACCCCTGCGTACTAGTTTGGTATTGTCGCAGTGACCCTATATATGCTCGCGTGCCGTTTCGCAAGAAGGCGCGAATATATATATATATATATATATATATATATATATATATATATATTAAGTGCTCAAAGTTTAATGGGGGACGAATGAATGTGCGAAAAAGGGAAGGGTGTTCCTGTTATAAGCGAATGCGCGCACGTACGCCTCACGTATATAGCAAGAGAGTGCAAACGCGCATTTCGGTATAGAGGAGGTGTTTCAAGTTCGTTACGTATATATAACATGGACAGCTTATCGCAAAATTTGGCTTTTGAGCTTCGTAACTAAAGGCGCAGTTTCTAGAAGTCATTTCCTAACTTGCCCTGCGATTGCGAGTCCTCCAGAGAGATATTGCGCTTCTAAGCTTGAAGCGTGATGGCGTCTCAAGCTTTCTTTATGCAACTCTTAAACTGTTATTTTGAATGTTATTTGCGGATAATGCGCATACCGGGCCAAACAAGTATAAATAAATAAATAAATAAATAAATAAATAAATAAATAAATAAATAAATATTCAAATAAATAAATAAATAAATAAATAAATAAATAAATAAATAAATAAATAAATAAATAAATAAATAAATAAATAAATAAATAAATAAATAAATAAATGCAAGAAAGAACAAAAAGATTTTACATAGATTTCGCAAATTCTCGAGCCGACACCTGACGCTATGATTTTCCTAACTCGTCGAGACGATGGATTAGGACAAGGTACATAAGGTTAGCTATAAACTCACGTCGAGAGACTGGGATCAAGACGCTTACAGATGCTCTGCTTATCGCTTTCGCTACCGCGCCTATACAAATCGATCAATGTGATAGACAGTTTTTCTATGCGTTGTTGAACATCTCCGCTGGAATTCTACTTGCAACGCAATGCACTGCCAGAAATGACGACTGAACTTTAACTAAATATCTGTCAGGTCTGACAACTCTTGACAGATTTAGGGATTCTGGAAAAAATAACACTTTGACGGGAGCTATTATCGAAACTAGCCTCCAGTGCTCCTCGCACTTCAACAAAACGAGGAAAAAATATGCGCTTAATTTTGGTCGACTCTCCAAGATAATTTTTAAATAACAGTAGCAGCGAAAACACAGAAGCTTCTGTAGATTTGCGGATTTTCCGATGTTACGTGTATACGCTGTTTTAACGATGTCTCAAACAATTACGGTAGATATATGCTCATGAGTGCGTGTTTTTTTTTATAACTGTGTTCGACTAATATCAAGTGCAACTTTATTTTCCCCACAGTAGGTTGTCTTCATCCATCAGCGTTTCGACAGCGCATGTAAAAATTATTACGGGCAATCGTTCCCGTCGTGTGTGGTTTTCACTCACACAAGAGAACGCAGTTGATTTCAGGCCGATCTTCAACCGAGGCTTGACTAACTAAGCCTTTACGTTATGAACACTGCCGGTGCAAGTGTCCTTATTCATTACTGTACAATACTCTGCAACAATCCGCATTACTGTTCAGCGCTGTACAGGAAGTGAACAGTGCACATATTTCAGGCTCCAGCGCCAGTTGAACGCACACTAGACCACCTTGCTTGGCCGGAAAAGCAGGGTTGTGAGGGGGGGACAGAAGTTGCGTTGGTTCCATAAAAGCGTCTGCAATCAATCTTCCTCCACGACACTGGCCTCCACCGGGCATTCCAGTTGACCGGTACAATATGTGGATGTATATATTGTTACGGTAGGAAAGCAGACAATGTCGACGACGGAGAACAGGGCGAAGTGCTGTTCGTGGAAACAGCCTCTCTGTATTCTCAGCTGATGTTTATCTCCTGCAAATATAAATGGGCCATTTCGGCTATCAACCTGGTCATCTGGAGCAGATACGCTCCATGGGCGCACGGCCATGCAAACAATCTCCAGCGTCCATTGAGCAATCTATCCATCTCTCTGCGATAGCCGGCACTTTGGTAACCTATATTTTATCACGCATTGCACGCAATGCACAAAGAAAATCGCCAGAGTCCTCAAGAAGGAAGGGGAGGGGTGGGCGCCTGGCGTGCCGCCTCCACGCATGTTCGTGTGCTTGCACGGAAGCGAGCCTCAAGAGCTCGAGCAATTCAGCGGCGAACTCAAGCAACACTCAAAAAGCCGCCGCAAAACGCGAGACCCGAGGAACAAGAAACAAAGAGCCAGAACTGAAAGACAAAGGGTGCGTGGCTTTGGGGCGGTGAACTTCCACACAGACACACACAAAACACAATAATAATAAAAATGGCTGAAAAGGGGGCAGAGTTGCTGTGCGCGTGCCTCTATAAAGGGGGGAGGGGCAGACGGAGGAATTAAATGCGCGCACCAGACAAGGCGAGGCCGTGGGTGTGGGGGGGTGACGGGCTACTGCTCGACAGAGCAAGACGAGCCTCGCAAGTCGGCAACGTTCAATCAGTTCCGGCAGGAACGCCGCTATATGGTCTTCTCAGCGTGACCGACCGACCGAGCTACCAGCAAGCTCTTCGCCGCGCGGGCTTTGGGGGATTAGGCGGCGGTGCACGCTAAGAATGAGAGAGAGAGAGGTAACATATGTGAGAAGAGAGAGCCTACAACCGAAGCACTCGAGGGGTGGCCTACTTCTCGAATTGTCGCGGAACGCAGGAAAATTGGAGAGAACATTTTTTGATATCTTGCGGAGCTCGCGTTGGGTGTTCGAGCCCTCACCTCTCTCTCTGACGGGCGCTTTTTTTTTTTTTTTTTTTTTTGCAGTGTGTGTTAACTATATACGAAAGAGGTCGGTGGAAAACAAATGTTCAGCCGGAGGTTTGTGCTGGTTTGGTCGTAATTAGGCGCGCCTCCTGGCGCGAAATAACCCTTACTTAACGTTATCTACAAAAAGCGTTCTGGCAGTTTATTATCCCATAAATGCCGTAGTATTCATACGGGACACGGGAATTCGTTGAACACGCAGCAGTAGCGCTACACAGGGCGAGGCGTTCCGTGCTACTTGTAGCAAAGATAAGTTTTTGTTTGGTACCTTTGATTGTTTGCGTGAGCAAGTGCTTTCTTTCTTTTTGTTTTAGATGTAGAAACATGGCAAGGTAGGCCACTTCAGAGCCGACTATCCCAAAATCCCAACTTCCTTACACAAGCAACAATAAACAGGAAAAGACCGAAGAAAATATAATAAAGCAGGATACACACACGTACACAAGCGTACAAGGACTGTCATCTACGAGCACCGAAAACACAGTCTGTACGATAGTCTTTCTATATATATATATACATATATATATATCGAAAGACTATCTCTTTCTATATAACATAAAGACACCACGACCGCGAGATCAGCTCGTTTAAAAAAAGGAAGTAATGTGACTTATAGGCAATCCATCAGATCAATATCCAATAATCGCGAAGGGCATGCACGTCTCCGCTTATCGGGGCACGACCGCGGTCTAAGCACTTTGTCCACTGTGAGAGGACGTCTGTCAAGGGTGTTCAAACGGTCACGCAGGCGAACCCGCTGCTGGTTATATCGAGTACATTCTGCGGTAATATGCTCCACTGAAGCATCGCAGTTATTACAGTAGGTAAGCATTGTTCCTTACATGTACAGCCTTCCACATTTTTAGCTATATTGCGCGAGCATCCATCACGCGTCATTTTGGCGCCTTTATAGGCGGCGATAATCAGCGAGACCGGCAGAAGTACTCTCAAGTGCACATAGCATTCTCCTGTGCAAGAGTCGTCCAATGCGACGTTCCCTTCGGGACGACGTACAACCATATTATAGCGTTCTCGTGCGATATAGCTAAAAATGCAGGAGGCTGCACGTGAAGAGCAATTTATGTTGTTTTTTTTTTAGCGGCCGCGTCAAAATTGGAAATTAGGTTACTAAGGAATCTGCTATTCCGAAACACGCATACAGAGAACATTAAAACTCCAGAAAACGAAAACATAAAGAACAACAAAAGTGAAAATATCTGTTTAGTCTAGATTCCAATGCTAAATGTCGATCGCTTCATCGAGTGGTCGACAGAACGGATGAGTTGTTTGTATAACGAGCGCGCGTTATGAACTAAATGTATAATTATAAATTGCTGGGAGGATTTAAGCAGCGAAGCAATGAGAACGTGCAACGCAAACACGAACAGTGTTTGCGCATTGCGTGTGCAAGTATTGTCCATAGATCCTCTACAGAGTGCTCGTAGACCAACTTTGCCTATTATATACTTTTCAGCTTGGTCGTATAAGGAATAAAGACTGTACACTATATGTAAATAAAAATCGTTAAATATATACCTCCTTTGGTTCCTTGTCGCACACAGACTAGCGAACGGATTGCAGAAAGTTTGTATAAAAAAGTACGTTCGCTCTGTGTGCGGTTTGGGAGGGAGGCTGTCATTGAACCGCGACGTGGGCTTATATAATTAGGCTAACTTTACAATCATTACGATGATAGGGCGAGTACACGCAAATATTCATGTTATAGAGACGGACACCAGACAGCAAAAGTGAAGCCCATCAACGACAGAGAGAGCACAAAAAAAAAAAAAAAGAAGCCTAGCAGAAACATTAGGGAGTTGGGAAATAGAAAGACATGCTGAGGTAATTTCTGCGAGAGTTACAGAGGGCATAACAATATTTAATGAAATCGGGTAAAAACAACATAACAAGAACTTTATTTCAGTTCCTCAGGACTGAAATAAAGTTCTTATGTTTTTTATCCGACTGCATTAAATATTGCCATGAACTCTGCTATCGCGTAACGAAGGAGGGAGTATAGTAATGCGTATATATGTAGAAAGCCAGACCCAGTGGTCCCAGACAATTTGGACCGTTTCCCGGCGGGATCACGCTGCTATAAGCGCTGGCCAATTGGGCGTACACTCCGGTGCCCAGTTGGATCGAACACGTTTCCCTTCAACGATGACGCCAACCACCCCCGATTAACAAGCACCCTGCATTTAGGTGCGCTACCAACTGCACTTTCTCTCGGATGGAATCCGTATTCGTCTGGAGAAAGCAAAAAAATTCAATCTTTTCTCCAATGCAGACATACCGGATGGTGGATTCCAGAATGGTGATATAGCCTCAAAGTGAAAAACAATGCGCGTACTAATCGATCGGTAAGTTTGCATGTATGCAATTTTCTTTCGGTATATCGCCTTTGAGAGCGTTACGATCAGGTGTAGTCGGAGAACTGACTGGCAATTTTCTTTGCACGAGATGTGGTGGTGGTGGTGTTGAAGCAGGCGGGGTTTGCCTGGCATACATAGCCGGCACTGGTAGCGACTGATCCTCCTTTGAGTTGAGAACAGGGGTGTGTCACCAGGTGTCGATGAGCCCCCCGTGTAGGCAGGCTATCAGAAGTCGCTGTGCTCTCTTCCTGATTGCCGCGGGCCCCCCTCCGGGGAAAACGACGTCTTCAAAGCTTTGCACGAGACACCATAACAATCGTGCGCGCCAGCTGTTTCATCTGATTTTTTTTTTTCGATAGACCTGTTTCACGAGGACGTTCACAGCGCCATCGCTGCCGCAAGGCATGCCGGTAGTAGTAATCCTTAGCGGGCTGAAGGGTAACTATTGTAAAAGGCACGTTGTATTCGTACCACGAAAGACCCACTTAGCTCATCTCGATATCGAAAGGCAGGGAGGTGAAAAAAAAAAAAAAGACTGCAACATATGAACGTTGCTGAGGAGACAGCCACGGAGCACCGTAAGCGTTCCTCGTGGTTTCCTTGCGCTAATTAACTCGCCTCGTTGAAAGCCGACTCCTTTTTCATCGCCCGGCCATAGCCTCCTATACATGGCTCGCCCACACGAGTCGGCCGAAGATGCCACCTCTACATCGACCCTCTAGTAGAGTTCTTTATTTTATTTTTTTTGCCCGTCTCGCTCACTCTGTGCTCCCCTGCGCACACCCTTCGGTGACCCCCCTCACCGAGAGGGCTTCGCGTATACAGGACCTTTCCCTCCTGTAATAGCATCAACTCGCAGAGGCGCTGCCGACGAGTAGACGGGAAGACGTTGCCGAGTCAGCGGCGGGTCTCCGTATTTTTACAAGTCCGGACGACGCAGCAGCTGCTTACACTGCCTCCGTCCGCAAGCACAGCGTGTGCGAACGCAGCACAAACGGTGGGCTTCCCGTCTGGCAACGGACAGTGGCGGCGATGGGGGGGGGGGGGGGGGGGAGGCGCTAACTGGAGCGCTAACGCCGACGGATGCACAAGAGAGAGACCCCGGGGAAAAGGGGGGATGAAATCAAAGAACAAAGCCCGAGGTTTGCCGGAGGCGTATTTTTAGACCCGGGAACCGAGCTTTGCACGCGTATACAGTGCACACTGTGTATACACTATAGAAAGCTCCGCCGCTCTCCCCAGAGGGTTCCTCAATAGCCAGCTGGGAAACACTGGCCCAATGCATGCCCCGCGGCACCTATGCCACGAAGGAGAGATTAAATTGCGAGCTCTTTGAGCGGACAGTGTATGGAGGAGGAAACTTGCAAAGTTTCTCCTGCCTGATATGGAGGTGTATATACGGTGCTACCTCTATAATGAGAGCCGGGTATGCAGATGGCTTGGGTGCGTGTTTTGTTTCGTGCTATATTATCCCTCCGGGGGCCGCATTTTCTCCGGATCACTTTTGGGTCTGCCACTACAGGCACGCAGTGATTCATGCCGTCCGAGTGAGATGCCCAGCTAGCTTACCTATAGCACGACATCGTACGTAAAGAAAAGAAAAGAAAGGGAAAAGAAAGAAAAGTGAAGGTATCCCCGAACTTGAAAACGACCGAGAATACGCAGGCATATATGAGGTAACGGTGATCAGATGTGAAGTGGAGAAGTAGCTTGCATGCGTGCGCTCAGTTGGACGCGCATATATGTATACGCACGCACCTGAGCGCGCGCACACACACACATACACACACTCTCTCTCTGCTAACAGTGCTATTTTTACCCTTCTCAAGACATATGAACTTCACTCGCACCCCACTCTTGATTAAGCCTGCAGCATGACCTAGTCGTGATGACGCCACTGGACAGGATTAAGCGCGTATGGCGTAGCATACATCGCATTCCTTCATCCACTTACATCGCTTCCCACCTCGAACAAAGGCGTTAATCACGCGGCTACCCAACAGTTCTAATATGCTATACAACTTCGTACTTTTTTTTTTTCTATCCCAACGAAACGCGTTTCCAGCCATCCTTGAAACGCGCGCTTGACAGCTCGCGAGCCGGGCAGCTTCTTTCCAGGCATGTCTCGTTGCCCAACCCGTCGAGCAAGACTTTTCACGCGTGTTGTGACTGGCACTACGCATACGCGCGGCGCCGTACACACGGGCGCATCATCGTTTTGACGCGCGTTTTTTTTTTTTTTTTTTGCAAAGTCCGCGACGGCGAAGTACAACAAACGGCGCTCCACGCGAGAAAGGCGTGCGACGAGCAACACTTTCTGTGTGACCGAAGCGTTTTAGGGAGAACTAACAATGGACACCCATCACAGCCGGCGTCGAGGAGAAGCGGCGCGCCAGAAGAGCCCAGCACGCCCTCCTCACTCTCTCACACACACACACACACACACACACACACACACACACACACACACACACACACACACACACACACACACACACACACACACACACACACACACACACACACACACACACACACACACACACACACACACACACACACACACACACACACACACACACACACACACACACACACACACACACACACACACACACACACACACACACACACACACACACACACACACACACAGTCACGCGCGAAAAAAGCGTACTATACGCGCGACGCATGAAGCGCAGGCCGAAGCAGCAGCGTCGTGCATCGCCTAGCTCGTATAGCGCGCGTACCGCTTCCGTTTCGACTTGGCCCGCGCTCAAGACCCGCCGCGACCGTAGGCGCGCGGCCAGCCCAGTATCTCTCCCCCGCGGTGACACTTTGACACAGTTGTGTTCCTCGAGCTCGCGTACGCCGCAGCGGAGGAGGGGGGGCAGAGGTTGATGCGGAGGGAGATTCGCAGGCGCGAGATCTCGGGGCGAATGCAGGGCACTCGACACAGAGACAGGAATAGCGCGGTGAGAGTTTAACCAGTCATGAGTATAGTGAACTATTTAGTGCGGGTGCAGCGCGATATTCTGATGAAATAAGCGTACGCGTGAATCAGTGAAAGAACAGGTGAGTCAATGAGTGAATTGTGACAGCAAGGGAGCGAAGCGGCGGGTGAGTTGATTGTGTCTCTGCAGTGAATGACCCCCCCCCCCCCCCCCCCCCCCCCAGAAAAAAAAGAAAGAAGACAAGAAAAAAAAATCACCAGCCCTTCCCCTGTCGAGAAAATCGGGGTAAGCGAAGCTTCGGTGTGTATCTGACCTTCGTGGTGATTTTCTTTCTTTCTCTCTCTCTTTCTCTCTCTCTCTATCTTTCTCTCTTTTTTTTCTTTCTTTCTCTGACCTTCGTGGTGACTTTCTCTATTTCATTCTCTCTTTTTTCTCACTCTCTCTATCTTTCTTTCCCTCTCTCCTAATTTCTTTTCCTCTCTTTCTTCATCTCTTTCCCTCTTTCTTCCATTCTCTCTCTCTCTTCCTTCCTCTCTTTTTTGTCCCTGGTATGTGCCATTAAGCTTGGACCCTTTCTGCACTATCGCCAGGATCGGCCCACTTTTCAGCGTGACACCGCCACCACCACCACCGCCGACACTTGTCTTCGCTTTAAAAAAATGTCGCAGTTTCGCCCGAAAGGCGAAGCATCAATTGCGATAGCAAATTAGCAGAGAGCTATTCGGAGTAGGGATAGTAGCTTTATCGGCTGCATAAACTTGGACACATTCGCTTTCTAACTGAACTGACAAGCGTGGTGTCATCGCGCACAAGCAAACATGAATAAATAACACTGAATGACCGCAGATAACGACTGTCAAAACGCTGGCAGCAAGCGCAGCCGCCGCAGCGGGCGAAGAATCGTGCGGTCTATCGCTTCAACGGAAACTGAGCGGCGAATGCACAGCGCATACAAAGGTCAGAGCCGTGTGGAGATAAGAGACGGTGCGGGCGACCGCCACCACAGCCAGTGCAAGGGTATTTGTTGGCAGAGTAGAAGCTGCTCCCCCCCCCTCCCTCCCGCGCTGCCTTTCCGCTTTTTTGCTTTCGCGTGGGAGATTGCGTTGACAGTTCCCCTTGCGCCCGGTTGCAAGATACGCATTTGGTGTCGTAGCACAGCGTCGCCCCGCCTCCCCCCCCATACCCCCACGGCCTTTCGCGCGACGGTCGCGTTTGCTTTCGGCCGTGCGTTCGCTCTCCGTGATAGCGCGCGTCCCCCGCGCGTTTTCACTCGCGCACGGCGAGCGGCGACGATTTTATCGCCCTTGGGATCTATACGGAACCTCACGGCGACGGCGACGACGGCAGAAATCCGTTTGAAGTGTCCATATAATTGCTATCGCAATAAAACCACGGAAGAACAGCTTGACGGTGCCTGAGGATCAATACACAGACGAGGCTCGCGAGCTCAGCGAATTTTTCTAATTCTTTTTTTTTTTATTGAGATGGCAATGATATTTGACTCCAACGGCGGCTGTGTATGGCGCTGCTGAGCGCAGGCACGCGGGCACTATCTTGAATGCGATCTGTGCTGGGGGCAGAGTCCAGGTGCGCCGACGGCTCATACCAAATTTGTTCGTGCTGTGTTGTCGCCGCCCAGTTTGCGTTGAAGCGATAGACCGCACGAAGGTCAATTCGCTCGCTGCTGCTACCGCGCTTCCAAACGCCAGCGCTTTGACACCGAGTGTCCGCGGATGTGTTCAGGTTTGCCTGCGCCCGCGTGACATCATGCTTGTTAATTTAGCTGGTAGGCGAATGTTTACAAGTTTATACGGCCGATAAAACTACTATCCTTACTTTGTATAGGTGTCTAATAATTTGCTATTCGGAATAGATGTTTCGCCGTTTCGATATTTTTTTTTCTTTATAACGACAGCGGTCGTCTTTCCAGAGCGTGTAGCTGGCCCGATTGATTCTGACGAGGAATAGTAACAAAGCCGGCTTATTTTTTGTTCTGTTTTTTTACGTTTCTTCCATTTCCATTCTTTTCTTCTTACTTTTTTTTTCCTTTTGAAGAAGTCAGTAAAATGAGTATTCTGAAAACCTCGGAGCGCTCTTGGGAGTCACGCATAAGTGGTCGCACGTCCATGCAGCCACAGTGCCGCTAAGAATTCCGAACAGGTGCAAGGCTGCCAAAATGAGCAACGTTTTATGGAAAACACACTCTGACACATAATTAGGACGTTTACGAACTGCCGCATTACACCAGTGGCTAAAAAGGCAAATTAATAGTCTCCTCGGATCATTCTCGAGAAAGTTAAGTGTACAACGGTGGATATGCGGTATATAGATGAGGCCAGCTAGCGCAAGACAGGGGTAACTGGATGTTGCTGGGAGAGGCCTTCGTCCTGCAGTGGA
Source organism: Dermacentor silvarum (assembly GCF_013339745.2). NCBI lineage: Eukaryota > Metazoa > Arthropoda > Arachnida > Ixodida > Ixodidae > Dermacentor > Dermacentor silvarum. The sequence continues at coordinate 100,877,055 of NC_051156.1, forward strand.
CATAAATGAGATGATGATAAGCTCAGACGCTTTTTTAGCTCCAGGAGACCAGCCACAGACGATGGCGAAGTGTCGAAGCGCTCAATTTCACAGTCAGCTCATGCCTCTTGAGAGAGATCCACGCTATACAGACAGCGTGACCCCCACGCACGGTGCAAACTGATGGCGCGGGCTGATCGCACCCAACCTTATCAAGTAAACCTGCAACACGCAATCATCTGAGAGCAGCAGCATGCGATAACTGAGACGGAGTCATACCGGCCGAGCCTATGGGTTACGGGTCGTATAGCCTTGCCGACGGCTGCGCCGTCAACAACTTCGCTTAATGGGCCGCAGCTGTCGCCCATATACGTATGCAGAAAGCAAACAAGTCTGCGTGAAACACCACGCCACTATCGCAACGCAGCTTCCCTGCCTTTATGTCTGTAGATCTACCCGCCTCGCTCAACGCGCTTAACGACCTGCACGGTGAAACGCGTTTATACGACGTTTACGGCGCTATAGAGCTATTTGCGACGCTAGCTGATCCGTTGTCTAGACGCGCAGGCGACAAAGCATGAACTCCGGTAATGTCAAGGGAACAAGACAGGAAGGGTTTGGTAAGGAGGATGGGGTGGTAATTAGATGAACACCCTTTGCTGACGAACACCCTTTGCTGCAAATCAATTGCCACCAGGGAGGTAATTGATCTGAACACCCTACGCGCGCACACTAAGCCGGCCTCTCTCTATACTATAAATCGCGGACAACTCTGCAGGGTAATCATTGAAAGCTATGTACGGAGGCAATAGCACACGCCCCCGTGGCAGGGCTCAAGAAAATGGTCCAACACTCTCGTTCGCGCTTGTTTAAACTGGGGAACAGAAAATGGAAATATCTTATTTACAACATCAATTATATTGATATATAAGACGCTATAAACACACGTTCAATGTTAAAATTTGAAGTTACATTTTTTATGGTTTTCTTCTGTTCGGTGTTTACAGGTGCATTCTGTTCAGGTGCATTGTAGTTTACAACTCTGTAAACTACAATGCACCTATTAGGACACCTAAAGCGGACGAAGAAAATTGATGTATTATATACACCACTCTTATACCGCTCGTATACCACTAATATACCACTAATTTGTGAGCGAGACTTTCGCAGAAAACACGATTAGCCCATTGTGACAATTTCACGTAGGCTGAAAGTTTACATATTAAATTTGTCTGGTTTAGGTTCTCCGAGAGATGCGGCGTAGAAAACTGCGGTATATCTTTCTCGCACAGAGTTACGGATTTATAAACTGCGCGCTCGAATTTCCTTAAAATTACCAATATTAGCGAGTCTTCGTAAACTGTTCCAGGCCTTAAATCAATGTTCAGCTTCTCCAACAAATTTTCTCCAACAAATGAAACGATTTTCATTGAAATCTGTCCAATAGTTATCTCATATAAAAGCGCTTCTTCGTTTTACATGTATTTGAACAGGGAAATCGGTGTCGTCCCCGAGCGCGGGACAAGGAAGTCAGACACCGGACCAGTGTTAATCAGCACCAACGCTTGTTGTCCGTCTGCCTCATTTTGGCCCATCTAAGTGGTGCTCTTGTTAAACCTGCAAGTACGAACCAATTAGCCGAGGAACACGTTCCGTTAGGCGTATATGATGTATGTCCGGTTGACGCAGCTACCTGCTGTAATTCGAGACCTCTGGGAATGCAGGACTTTTTCCCGAATTGGAATTGACAGAGAGGCGGATGAAACGGAAATCAGCTTTCGCCGCTATAGAAGCCAAGAAATCGGAGCTCGAAAACGGATCTAGTTTCGCGAGGGGGCGAGAAGGTTCGAAATAAAATGTCGCACATTAGGCACAGGTCAATAACGTAAAGACACCGGTCACAGTTTCGTCCTCTCGATGCTGGTTTGGACTGTGCGGCGCATGAAAAAAAAATGATGATGGAAACAACAATACGAGGAATTTAGAAATTCTGGGGTTTCACGTGCGAGAACCACGTACGATCTGATTATGATGCACGCCGTATATATAGTAGGGGGACGCCCTAATAATTTCGACCACCTGAGGCTCCTTAAAGTGCACCTACATCAAAGTACACGAAACTCTCTTGGAATTTCGCCCCCACCGAAATGCGGCCGCCGCGGGTGGGGGATCGCACCCGCGTCCTAAGCATGCGGAACGCCACAGCCGCTGGGTTATTGAACACAACGCAAAGAATAAGAATAAATCAATACGTTTTCCTCTGTCTATCGTCTCCGAGCGATTTGTTCCATAAGCCGGTGGTTCAATTCTTACACACGAGGAGGGTTACAGCGATTTACCTGAACTTTCCACACTCGCATAAAAGGACCTACACAACTGTCATTTAGGCTCCCTCGTACGCCGCAATTGGCAAGCTGTTCGGAGCGCACACCAACCAGTTCCCGTTGATATAGTTTCGGAAACTTGGCTTTCACGCATCAGGAAATGAATAAGCCGCGCTACCCGCATTTCCCCGCCTCGCCGACACATCAGCGCAATCATAACAATGACTTCGTCAAGTTGGCTGCAAATACATATGCCGCCTTCCGTATATCGCAACAAAAAACAAATAAACAAAACGCAGATCATAGCAACGATGATAGACTACGGCATCGCTCGGGTGCGCTCATTTAGCAATGCGAGGGACGCGCGGAATACGAACCGCTATATATACATACACAGACTCGCTTCACGCGTAATCATAGACATCATCTCCAAAGCTCACCCCCCATGGACTGCTTTCACAAACGCCGCGCATGTGCACGGATCGCGGCCCGAGCGCAGCGAAACTGCGGCGCCAACGAAAGCCGCGGCGGAGGAATTCAGATCGCGCGGATTCATTAAGAGTCGAGTGTCCCAGAGCAGCGAAAGCGCTATAATAGGTGCGGCGAAAGCGGGAATAACACCGCAGAAACATACGCCAGCAGCGGCGGAGGAAAAAAAAAAAACAAAAATACAAATCCCGCAATCGTATATATACGAACAAGCGCTGCTTCTTACAACTATATCTTCCCGTACGCCTTGCTTTCCGAATCTTTTCTTTCTTCCTTTTTTTTTTTCTTATCCCTCTCCCGCAGAGCGCTTACCATTTTTTAACTCAATCGGCGCGCGGGCCTTCGTTCGTAGCAATCGCATCGCGATATCGAAAATGCGGGGCTTCGTTCTCGCGTTCCACTTTCTTAAAAGTTTGCCTATTCGTTAATGAAGCCGGGCGTACACGCTCACTATAACTCCGATGCGAAGCAGTGGGAACCGCTTGGCCCAGAACTATTATCAGCGGCGAATGTAGCGCGTCGGGCGCTTATTATGCGGCCGATCCGCTCCCAGCAGCCACCATTCACCCAGTCGATTCCCAGCGTATACTCTATATAATTGGAAGGAAGGCACGCTATTACCGACGTCAAACTCACCCACGAAGCGCTTTTAGCTGTGAAGGAAATTTCCGCGCTAAGCATAGATTTGTTGCACCGAGAATAGTATATATTGCAACAAAACTTTGGCTTGCGCTAGTTAGTTTATTCCGCAAGTATATAGGCCGGGCAGCGAGCAAAAATCACGGAAAAAGAAGGAACACGTAAAACAGGAGTTATCGAATCCTGTCGTTCTGCCTGAAGAAAAAACAAACCGTCTGGTATAACCCATGTAAATATGTGGCCTTTCTTTGTCCGTTTTTTTTTTGCGTGCTATCCTGCCTATACTAAATATACTACGTCTATCTCTCCATCTCTGTCTGTGCGCGTGCGTGCACGTGCATATGTATATATATATACATCGGGCTGGTGTGAGCCAATCAGAAACGAGCCGACTGCCTGTTATACAGAAGGACGGAGGGTGATCAGGGGCGGACGTAAAGTGATAGTATCCCTGTATACGGCTGCCCCCTATGGGATATATACATACATATAATGCAGGAGCTTTCTTCTGGCTCTCTTTTCTGGTTGGCTTAGCTTAGACCCTGAGCTTTCAAATATGGCTGTCTAGTGAGCATTGCAATGACGGGGCAGTACATGGACTTGTTTAATGTCGTCCCTCTGGTTTAGAACAACTTCGTGGTTTCTTATGTTAATCTTCTTCAGTGTATTTATTTTCTTTCTTTATTCTTTCTTCCTTTTTTCTTCTTTTTTTTGCAAATGTGTTGTATGTCAACAATAAGTCTCACTTGTCCTCTAGCCTTTATCATTAGATGGGTTTAATAACATTACAAAATAATGTTCAAGAAATATGAAGCAGGAACAAGAGTTGTAGTTCGCAACTTAAAACCAAAGCAGTGATATACCATGCACACACAACAGTACACTACATTCAGCATTTTACCCAATATTAACATGAAACAGATGCGAAAAATAAGATATTTATGCGTGGTGAATGTTAGGAGAAATAATTAAGAATTAATAATAGGTATACCTGAAAGCAGTGTGTCGGAAAGAAATGTTTTTCGTTCCGGTTTTCGTTTCGTTCCACAGAAAAAAGTTCCGTTCCGTTTCCGTTCCGGAACAAAAAAAGGAAACGTTCCGTAGCGGCTCATAACGTTGTTTTTTTTTCCTTTTTTCAATAAGACGAACAAACAAACTACTTAATATTAAAAGTATCTTTTAAAAACAGCAATAAATACTGAACTAATACATACAAATGCAATAACAATTGTTGGGGTTTTACGTCCCAAAGCCACGATGTGACTATGAGGGAAGTCGCAAAAAGTTTCGAAGCAAGGACACAACAAAAACATGGTATTTATTTTTCCTCAAGTTAGAATCCCGAATTTTCGTCAATTTCAGAAGCAGCAGGTCATCAAGTCTACTCGCCGATAAGCGAGACCGCTGCTCTGACAAAACGAACTTGAGTGCCGAAAATGCCCTCTCAACGCAAGTGGGCTCGGGTGACTCGCAGTGTTCCTGTGAGTGTCTAGGCGACTATTGTAGTTTCTTTGATAGTTGCGTTTTTCTATCACAGTTTTACGATTGTGTAAGCCTTCAGCGGCGTCGAGAAACAACAGCTGCGTAGTTGGCTGCTCGAACGGGACCAAATACTCGCCAGGAATACACTTCTACAAGTTTTCGGTGCTGATCTTTCCTTTGAAATACCTGCCCGAGATGCGAGCTGACGCTGAACCCTGAGTTATGCATTACTGCTCACGTTGCATGACCTCGGTTGTTCCGGATCGCAAAGTTTTCCCGTGAACCGAAAAACGATAAAAAATATTTAGTTTTTGCTCCGGAACGAAATAATAAATAACGTTCCAGTTACGTTTTCGTTCCGGTCAAAAATATCGTTTTTTTTTTCGTTTTCGTTTTTCGTTCCGTTCCGACACTCTGCCTGAAAGTGAAGCGATTTATTCACAAGCTGCAAATAACGCGATGAAACAAATTATTTGAATGTGCTGTACACTTCATTGCTCTAACGAAACGTTGCGTTGCTAGAACGAACCCAACTGAATTACAAGCAACAATAAATGAAGCTCCAATGTGGCTTATCAACTAATCCTAGCCAAAATGTTAAAAAAAAAAAACGTAATACTTCTGGCTCCCGTACGAGAAATTAACAAGGAGAACCGAGGTGCTCGATTTTCAGTTAGCGACAACTAGATTAAGCCAAAACAGAGAAAAGTCATGAAAAGGGTTATTTGCTCCATATTCTGCTGGCTTGACACGGTCGTTATCACCGTGATTGCTATATGTAGTGGCTGAACGACAGCAGCGTGCAGATTTCTCTTTAGTGAGCGTCGCGTGCGACTCTATGGTACTGCGTATAGCAAAGGCTAATGCCATCTGGCACGAGTGAAACAAACCCAAAAACAAAGAAAGAAAAGGCACAGCTTCGGTTCAAAGTGTGATGCAGCAACAGCGAGAACTAACGGAACTTCACACGAATTAACTCACTATTTATCAAGCAGCGTCGGTTGCAGAAAGAAACGCCGTAGCGAAGCGCGAACAATCTGCTTCGGGCAGCTACGACTTCTGCTACATTCATTCCTGCATAATTATTAGTGCTCAACAAAATGGCGCTTACCCACTACGGGGCGGCTTGGCGAAGGAAGCCCGTGGGTGCAGATAGGTGGGAGGGGAGGTTTAAAAGAGACCGTACTTAGACAAGAAAAAGCGGAAACACATCGAGTAATTGATTAAATCAGACTAATTGTACAGAGGCTGCCATGATTGTGTGTGTTCTTGAACGCACGTGCGTTACACAGCGTTTTGAGCTTAATTTAGTTTACGCCGTGAGCACATATTACATGCCTCTGTGATCCGGTTTATTTCTTTGTTCTTGATTTCTATTTTTATGTCTCCGTAGTTTGTGTGTGCGTGCTATACTAGGTTAATGGTGGCATTGATTGAAGAGATTAATAAAAAGGCGGATTCGGCTTTACAACCCTGTGCAAGCAATTGACTTACTTTAGTATTGTATTACGTACTTTGCATGTATGTATGTATGTATGTATGTATGTATTTATGTATTTATGTATGTATGTATGTATGTATGTATTTATGTATTTATGTATTATGTATGTATGTATGTATGCATGTATTTATGTATTTATGTATTTATGTATGTATGTATGTATGCATGTATGCATGTATGCATGTATGCATGTATGCATGTATGCATGTATGTATGTATGTATGTATGTATGTATGTATGTATGTATGTATGCCGTGTGTGCGTGTATGCGCGTGGTGCGGTGTGTGCGGTGGTGTGTGTGCGTATGTATGTATGTATGTCGGTCGTATGTAGTATGTATGTATGTATGGTCTGTAGGTATGTATGTATGATGTATTTGTATGTATGTAGAATGTATGCGGTGTTGCGTGCGTGCGTGCGTGTGTGTGTGGCGTTTTGTGTGCGTTTGTGTGCGTTTGTGTATGCATGCATGTATGTATGTATGTATTACTTAGTATGACTTTAGTATGACTTGCTTCAGTATTAGGCGCCCAGCCGCAGCTCGCGCGTCCCTCGTCTTCTTCGTCCACAGTGCCGCTAATAATGTCGCCGTTCCCCCAGTATATAGCTCACTAGCATGTTAAATCGACTTAACAAAGCCACCAACGCAGGAGCGGAACGGAGGTTGACGTGGCTTAGCGTGACCACTCGATGCAGCCGTCGCACAAAAACAATTCGTTCTGGAGCCTATTACTCCATCTTACATGCTGGTTGCAGCATAAATTGTGGAGGCTACACGAATTCTTAGCCAATAGGAAAGCCCGATGCCCCTCGAAATGTGCTCATCCGTGCCGCGTCGCCTGCTCAGCGTCTGCTTGCCATCCTGTTACATGCTCCGTGGTTGGTGGATTCACGCAAAAAATGTTTTGACGCCGTAACCATAAGCTACGTTTACATGCATGCGACAGCAGGGCTTCGCTTTACCTGTACGCTTTCCCTGCAGTTATACCTTGCAACCTCCTTAGCAAGTAGTAAGGACGAACGCCCTCATACATGTTCACCTGCGCCACAGCGTCTGCTCGGCGTCTACTTCGCGTTTGCTCGCTACCGTCATCACGTACCGTGCTAGAGCGGGGTAGTAAATTAATGATGCAGTGAATAATTAGGGTTTTATAGCGCTCCGCATCGTAAACGCATCACCAATGCTAATGTTGTGGCGCCATCTATTAACTAGAAATCAAACGAGTTTAACGGCTCGGTGCCGTGTCTGTAGTCCTAGCAGTGACAAAACAAACAGCCGATCTCAATAATTGCAACAAAACATATCTAATGATTTGACCTCAGCTTGAGATGAGACTTAGCGATGACGGAATTTGCCACTTATTTCTCGCTGACAGGGCGGAGCGCCAGTAACAAGCGCGAATTCGGGTCGAAGCTGGTGATCGGCGCTGTATGGGCGCCAGGGGCGTAGCCAGAAATTTTTTTCGGGGGGGCAAGCGGCTGCTTTCCTCTACGTGACGTGATCGATAATACATATCGGTAGTTTAAGCAGACTCTATACATGTATATCACAGACATTGGACCCCCCCCTCGCGTGTGCTTGTGAAGAAATTAGGTAACAAGTGCGTTTCACAATTCAAGGCCGGCTATACACGTGAAAATTCACGCGTGACCAGGCTATACCTACTCCCATAGCAATAGCTTGTTCGCTGCGTCTTTGCGCTAGAAAACTTAAGTACGCGAAAAACGCGTAAGGCTTTTTTTTTCTTTTTTTTTTCGAAGCTTTCGTGGCCCTACTCCCTCGTACGAGAGGGTTGCATTTCCTGCGGCAAGTGCATAGGCCGCTGAGTCTTCCGCTGTGTGCGAGTTTGCAGCCGTCGTTTGCCTTTACGTCAACAGATTCAGAATTGTACAGAATATTTCACCGCACAGCATAGATATGGCATGTGTACGCATTTTAAGTAGTGCGTGCTAAAGCACTGCAAGGGCCGATTATTTAAGCCCGGGCCCGGCCCGGGCCCGTTTTTACGTTGGGCTGCCCACCCGAGCCCGACCAAAAAAATTATAGGGAGACCCGGGCCCGGCCCGGGCCCGGAAAATTTCTACGTTACCCGCCCGGCCCGGCCCGCCACCCCTTAACCTTAGGCCCGAGCCCGGCTCCAAACCGGCCTGAACCCGGCCCGAGACCGAAAAAGACATGTTTTTCAGAGTCGAGACGCGCGAGGATAACTCGCTGCACGTTACATGCACACCACCAGAAAGGCCGAGCCCGGCCCGGGTCAAAAACCACATGCAGTGCCCGAGCCCGGCCCGAGCCCGTGAAAAAACTGCTCTACCCGGCCTGGCTCGGCCCGACGGGCCGGGCCGGGCCCGGACTTTCGGGTAAGCCCGAGCCCGTGCGGTGCTCTAGTGCGTGCAACTCATTTCTGCTTCACTTACGCCGGTGCAAACAGGAAGCGGCCTTGTACCTCACAGAATCTCGACTGATTGGTGTACTAGTGATGCAGGAATGAACTCCGGTCTTGTTCAGTGCATAGTGCACACAATCAATTTCTCAGGACGCGTGAACTCCGACGAGAACTGTCAGCGCCTGCAACAAGAGTTTACTTACGCTGTACTGCGCACAACAGTAATCCTATCCATGCTTGTTGGCTGTCTGTTTCGTGCATTCTGTTGCGAGTCGGTGGAATTTCACTGCTGGCATCAACCCCTTCGTGTGTACATTGCTGGTTTGGGATTCAACACAACAGTAACTACCAGCCTTCCGTAGGGACACAATCGCAAACAAGAGACGTTTCGCGCGCAGACTTATCCTGCGCGAGCGCGGCCTAACCGGCACCTGAAGGGAAGCGGCGGAAATGTATACCGGAAATTTCGACCACCTGGGGTCTTTAACGTGCACCTAAATCTAAGTAAACGGGCCTCGAGAAGTTTCGCCTTCATTTAAAAAGCGGCTGCCGCATTTGTTGCTTCAGAATGTGGCCCTCACATTCTTGCCCAAAACCTCAGAGAGTGTCAAAGCCTTGACAAACACCGTGAAAGTTTTTTTTTTCCATATGCAGAAATGATTCGCTGTAAATTACCAACCCAAGCGGAAGCGCCCAGGAATGAAATTGTGATAGTAGCACCGGTTCCTTGTGATAGTAGCACCGGAGAACAAAGGGTGGGTAAGTGGGGCGGGGGGGTTGCGAAAAAAATTTCGGGGGGGGGGGGGGGTTGAACCCCCCCCCCCTGGCTACGCCCCTGATGGGCGCTGTCATGTTGCCACGGTTAGGGTGGCTATGACGGTTGCCGGCGGTAACTGGAACCGTAATTCTCAGTGTACGACGTGCACGCGCAAAGATCCTAACGTGTCACGTATCGCTGTACCGTATCACGTGGCGAGCAAAAATAAAAATCTATAGGAAGGAAGGAAGCAAGCAAGGAGCAGACGGAAAGACAGATAGGTTAGCCAGTTCTCAGACAGGCTGGCTACCCTGTGCTGGGGAAAGAGGTTAAGGGGAATAAAAGATTTTATAAAAGAGATGTTCTTCTTTCTGGGGTTTTACGTACCAAAACCAGTTCTGATTATGAGGCACGCCGTAGTGGAGGGCTCCGGATTAATTTTGACCCCCTGGGGTTCTTTAACGTGCACTACAACGCAAGCACACGGGCGTTTTCGCATTTCACTTCCATCGAAATGCGGCCGCCGCGGACGGGATTCGATCCCGCGACCTCGTGCTCAGCAGCGCAACGCCTTATCTAACTGAGCGCTCACACCGCGGCGGGTAAGAGAGATGTTACAAAAAAAAAAGAAAAAAAAAGAAGAGCAAACAAAAATTGCATATTGTAGCCAATAATCATCCAGTTACGCCAGGAACTATATACCGCTGCGCAAGGACATTGCCCGTGTACGCCTGATACCTTCGGTAGTGCTGCAACCAGCTTGTGAGATGGAATATAGTCCATGTAATATTCTGTAATAAGGCAAAGATTAGACGGAGCGCGTTGAACTCTGCAGCGATCGAGGTCATATCGGATCTCAGCAGCCAATGTGGGACGAATGAGTACAAACAGAAAAACTAAAAGCAGTCCCTTGTTTTTCGTCCAACGTTCCGAACTTAAGATACAAATCAAAGACACCAACTGGCACAAAACTTTCACGATTACTCACTCCGAGGGCGCGAGAAGACAAAAGGGTCCAAGCGTTCGCGACGGGCAAACCCTTGCGAAATTCACTCCGAGCGCAGTATTGAGAGGGGGTTAGGATATTGGTACGAAGTGTCGCAAGACGCAGTGTCCCACGCCGAACAACCAAGGCAGAGGTCATTGTACCCTTGCTATATACAGGCTCTGCAAAGACGGCGAGCTAGGCTCGAATCGCGCCCTCCGTACAACACTGGAATCTCCATCTCGTGAAATGTCAAGGGAATAAATGGCATAACCAGGGACAGCGCCTATGTGGCTGCCTTTCGCTGACGCGAAGCAGCTTTCGATCGAAGGCTTAATTAAGTCGCTGCACGGGGAGATACACGACATGTATTTTTGGCAGCCTTCGCCACTCGATCCACGCAGATGGGTCGTTTTGGTTCACATCCCACGTTTCTGTAAAATTTCTGTCTCTTTCTTCGTCTTTGGCTATTGTCCTTTGAGAAGCACGCAACGAGAAGGCTTCGCACAGTAGATAAATGTTTTCGCAAATGTCATTCGGAGTTTGCATAGTGCGAAAGCATAATGAGATGAAAAATAATTAACTGGTTCGAAAAAACACACACACTCACACGCACAGAGAAGGAGAGAGAGATAGAGAGGCATTTATCTTACGCCAGCAACCCTATTACAAAAGACAGAACTTCTCGGCGGGTCTAAATAGAAATCCGCCATTGTCCGCGTTTTGTCCAGCCAGACGGGGCTTGCAGCTCGTTACAGGAGCGAAATGCCGTCAGAGATAATAAATACAAAATCAAATACTCTTCCCTCGCCGTTCGTCCAATTAGGCGGGTATAGCAGCGATTGGAGAAAGGAAAGGGCAATGACCCCGACCAGCTTACTCAAGATTCCGTTTCAGGCAAAGTAATTAAGCTTCGGGTTTTCAATGTCGATAAGGAAAACCCGCACAGTCGAACGCAGCTGTTTTCGTCACTGCCGCGAGGACAACGACACACAACTGCAGAGGGCCGCCATCTCCCTTAATCAACCCGCAGTGACTGCATGCATTGCTTTACAGAGCGGGCAAGCAATCCCACACTGTTTACTTCAGGCAAGCCTTAATAACGTTCTTAATCTCCGTTTTGCATTTACGAAGCAACTACAGAGGCGGGAAGAGACACAAAACAAGAACATTAGACGAGGCGTGAAAAGCTGCCTGCGTGACGGCTAAGAGTCGCCCCGTTTCTTTGAAACGCTACACACAGACGCACACGAAAGCCGTTAAAGCGTTCTCGCAAATATTTCCGGCCCCGCCACTGTCGTACAGGGCGGAGAGAAAGAGGAGGTGGGAGTATGGCGCAGTTTGAAAGAAAGGTCGTTCTCTCTCTCTAGCTTTATGTATACTTTGCGCTGCCGGTTTCATTGTGTAGACGCCTTTGAGTTGATGCTTTTTTCTCTTATTCCTCTGACGTGTGTCTATACGTTCGGGGCACCACTGCCGTCGGCATGGCGTAGATGCGGAGAGCGCGTTGACGCCCGAGAAATGAGGCGCATGCCGATCCCGTCGCGCCCTTGGCCGAAATGGCCGTCTCGAGCTTCGTTCACTACACCCCACCCCTCCTTCAATTTCATTCGCCCTCTCTTAGGGTGCCTCGATGCCAGCGCCGTCGTTCAGGGTGGTGCCAACCTTTGACCGCCCCCGCGCCGCCGCTTTTCGCTGCGACGCCATATTGTGTCACAGCGAGCCGTTGCGATTGCTTGGTGCCTGTGCTGAGTTCGAGGCACAGTGCGCGCGGATGCTTCGCGGACGCTTCTACTTGCTTGACAGTGTTCAGCCGCATGACTGACAAGCTATCAAGTGCATCGTGTCGACATGACGGGCTGTTGTGTTCCCAAGTGCGCCGGATCGACGCGTAAAGGACTGCGTTGTTTTCGCTTCCCCCGGGACCCAGAGCGAAGGAAGAGATGGGAAGCCCAAGTAAAGTGGTATCACTGGAAGGCAACGGATAACTCCTGCATTTGCGAGGTAAGTGTCAAGAATGTTTAGACTACCGCACCGTGTTTTTCATTTAAATAAGAAAGTGTTCTCTGATCCTCGCTCACGTACCTACGTTCACTCACGAACTAAGTAAGCACTGCACCGATGCTGTCTGAGTAGCGTATGGTTTGCGAGCGCGCGTCGCATAGGCTTTTTTTTCGTTTTGATGGGCGCAGTCTGAACCCTTATTTTAAGGACTGACGAAGATGCTTAGCCGCGAAATAGTCTTACATTAGCTACGAATCGTCACGTAAGCCACATATTTTCCTTTTTCACGGGAAGCACACATCGTGTGTGTCTCTTGTTTCTTTTTTTTTCTTTTTTCGGTACTGGTTATTTGGGACTAAAGAACGCAGTTCTTCGTCTGGGGAGAGCGGCTGTTTTGTACGTGGTAAGCGAAACATTGTGATTTTCTCTGATTTCTCAGGAGATATCTTGCGGACCTCAGGGTGTTACGTTACATAGCTGATTTTTTAGACTTGTACATATTTGTAGCGTGGTGATCGTAAGCCGATGGTCATTCGTGCTCATTCCCGATCATAGTGGGTACTGTGACGGTCTTTAAATGCCTGTGCACGGTATGCCCAGGTGTAGTAGAGTTAAGGGGCATCATGGGACCAAAATGTTTCGGCGCTTTCTGGCATGGTGTCTGTTGTAGCCTGTGCATTTCTTCGAAACGTGTGAAGCGAGGTAATACAGCATTGCTTCTGCTAAAATTTATTTTTAAGCACTGTAATGGGTTCTCTGTATTTACAAGGCAACTTTTCATATAAATAATCACTTTTGTTGTTTTACCTGTACTTAGAAACACTTTGAAGAGGACCAGAACGAGGGAAATCGACAGGATGGGCGCCGTCTGTTAAAGTCAACAGCCCTACATCATCATGGACTATATTTTCGAAGTGAAAACATTGCTAATCTGTATTTGACTTTCTTAGTTTCATTTACGGTTTTTGTACGTGATATGTATGCAGTGTTGGTTATTTTTTCAATGTAGTTATCAGTGTTCTAATGGTTATTTATGAAATGTTCTGTACTCGCCATCGATGTGTTTGGCTGATGCGACGTATTCGATGGTAGCTGATGTATGTATTCTGGCTGGATATCTGGCTGGATATCTTCATTAATATTACCCGCGGTTGCGTTTTCTTGTTTGCATTCTTGTTTTCGATTTATATTGTGTGTAATAAGGTTGATGTACTCACTTGAACCCCCCCCCCCCCCATGTAATGAATAAATAAAAAAAAACTCTCTCTATCCCGAATTGTGTGTCGAGCCTACCTTGCGAATTAATTTTTTTATCTCGTCTTTCAACATAACCTTCAGGCGCCACACAGTACATGTAATTTTTCATGTACATATCTCTTTCATGATTGATTGTACTAGACATTATAAGTAAATGTATTTTGTGCATCGTTTGATTTCTTGTGTGTACTACGCAATATTGACACAGACAAGTTACGTTACATTTTTCTCTACAGCACTAACTAAACCTTATTTCACATCGCAGTTATTTTTACACCAGCTTAATCCTGTCAGCACACAGTTTTGTGGGCAAAAAAAGCAAAAATTGCGCGTAGATATCGTCAAATAATTGCAACGAACGCGAAGAGCACGCGCAACGCAAGGGAAACTAACCGCCGTGCGCGAGTGGCTGGCTACGGTAAAGGAGGCGTGACGTGTAAACCAAAATACAACAGCGCAAAAAAAAAAAAACTTCCACACACAGGGGGTCGCAAACCTCATATACCAATCATCGAAGCGCAAAAAAAAAATAGTGCGTATTTTAAACATACACACGGCATATAAATGTGATTGAATTAGGCAACTTGGGGCATGTTCCCGGCGCCATACATTTACGTCTTCGACCTTCGACGAGTTAACGGCTATTGGTTATAAAGATATGCAGATGGGACACCGATAAAAAAATACTCATCAAGGCAAAGCACTTGGAAGCGCGCCGCGAGTAACACTTTATGAACGCAAGCGTAGCTGAGTCTCAGCTCGTGTGACACAATATGGCGGTGCCAGCGGGGTTGTCTCCACCCTGCACGGCGGCGCTGGGCATCGAGGCACCCTACCCTCTCTCTTTACACAGCGACACCTGGCGATCTTTCCTATAAAGACGTTACAAAAAAATAAAAAGAAAAAGGATGCTGCGCTTACTGTTGGCTGTGGTGCTGCTCAAATTTTGTATCGAGATCGCATTTGATTGTCCGGATCTTTCACTAACTGCTAGTACTGTTACTTGCCTGCTTGTCAAGAAGAAAATAAAAATGCGATGTCGCCTCCGTCTGCGCCCCTCGCCATAATCTGTGTCAACAAAATGGCGGCTACGACGTCACCTGGTCGCTCCCGGCGTCTGCAATGCGGCAAAGCATGGCCTGCGAGATTGATTTCCATTGCTCGCTTGAGAAGGAGGGGGGTGTTGCGATGTAGACGCTACAAGAGGCACCAACGAAGCCAACTTCGCGTATTTGTTCTTTCTTGACAAACCAAGCAAAGAACAGCACCGAGTGTTATACTGAACGAACCGGACTATATAAAACGCGCTTTTGCTACGAAATTTTAGCAAAATCAAAGCAGCGGTAAGCGGACGATCCTTCTTTATTTTAAAGATAATACGGGGAAAATGTAGGTCATTGTACACAGGAAGCTGCGAATTGTTTTGATTTTTGTTTTAGAATATATTCTAGTTTGAAGCACGTGCGCAATGCAAGTTCTCTTTCTCATTCCCTTAGGTACTTAAAAGTGCCTTAGCAGGCACTTAAAATTGCCTGTGGTGTGATAAGGGAATTATTGGTCTTCTCGCCAAACCCAACTTGCATTTCTTCGCCAGGGAGGAACCGATTATAACCTCGGAAAACAGACAGGCATCCAAGCTTGTTTTGAAACATTTTCTCTTCGCATCCTGTCATGGCATACCAATATCAACACGCTTTGAAACGAGGTGATACGAAAATATTAAGAAAGAACGTTCCAACGATATATACTTTTCGCAGACATGAAAAAAAAAAATGTCACAGTTTCGCCCTAAGGGCGAAGCAATGAATGCGATAGCAACACAGCAATGTCATACGAAGTAAGGTGAGCGGCTTTGGTAGCAATATGAATTGTAGTAAACATGCGCTGATTAAGTAAGCAGGTGTGCTGCGGCGTAAGTAGACCGACATGAAGAGAGCCTCGATGACCACGAGAAGGCGCGTGTGAAACGGTGGTGTTGATGAGAAGCGCTTCCCGTGGGCAGCGCGTGCGAAGGGACACACCTGTAGCGCTGCACTGCCGATCCGGGCAGCATTGCATGTGTAGCGTGCGTTGGAAAATGTGGCCCGACTATTGCTAACTGAATGAACAAGCGTGGTGTGAGCGCGCACAAACATGAATAGATCACACTGAATGACTGCAGACAACGACTGTCAAAACGCTGGCAGCAAGCGCAAACGCCGCAGCGGCGAAGGTACGTGCGGTCTATCGCTTCAACGGAAACTGAGCGGCGAATGCACGGCGCATAAAGGTCAGAGCCGTGGGGAGATAAGAGACGGTGCGGGCGGAGCGACGAGCGCGGTTGTTGGCAGAGTAGACAGAGCCCCCCCCCCCCTCCCCCCCCCCCTCGCTCCCTCCGGCGCTGGCTTCCCGCTTCCTTGCTTGCGCGTGGGAGATTGAGTGCGTTCGCTCTCCGTGACAGCGCGCGTCCCCGCACGCTTCCGCTCGGGCATACGGCGCGCGGCGAAGATTTTATCTATAGGGAACCTCCCGGCGACGGCGACGACGACAGCGACGGCGACGCCGACGGCAGAAATCCGGTTGAAGTGTCCATATAATTGCTATCGCAATAAAAAAAAACCTACATTCAGCAGTAAAGAGACAGGCAATATGCGTTAGCAGCAAACCTTACACCAAACCTTCTGCTCCCAGTAAGGCCAACTTATTACGTATTTCCCAAGCCTAACGTGTTAATCCACATTAGCTTAATATTTTCTACGTATTTTCCTTTATAAAATCGACTCGGCCGAGTTTGAAACTCGCCTGGCGGGCGCTAACAACTGACGAAAAAATAAAGCCCATTACCGTGATGGCACCCGTGAGGCCTAACAGCGTCCGGAATGAGAATGGGCGACGCCACCTACGCAGTCGTTTAAAAGATTCGCCGCACCTTCCTCGAACGAGCGATTTCGCCGAAGAATGACACCGCAGCTGGCGTCATTCTTCGGCCCAAGTCACGTTTACGTGGCGGCGTGACTTGATTTGCGCCGCACATTGAAACGACTTTCACTATTAGGGAGAATATATATATATATATATATATATATATATATATATATATATATATATATATATATAATGGAGAGAGAGAGAGTATATAAGACTTCTGGGGGACAGAAATGGTGCAGGCAGTATACCGGGCATTTACCGGAATCAACGCAACCTAAAAAAATCGCGGTCCGTCAGGCGCGACCCATACCGTATTTTCCGGACTATGGTGTGCGCCCGATGTATGGTCCACAGGGACAGAGTTGGGTTTAAAACTAAAGTCCCTTCCTTAGGTATAGTATTCATTCCGCAGGTACCACTTTGGGCTGAAAATTAGTTTTCCTCTTGTTTTTGTTTCTTTTTCGCCAGATTATCGGCATCCATTATACAGTCGGTAATTTCGCTACGTCGGTTTCGCGAGTATACAGTCGATTTCACTACGTGAAAAGGTAAAGTTGCAGGCGCAGCCAGGAATAGTTTCTTTAAGTATGACTAAAATATCAAAAATAATTTGCATAGTGCGCGTTCAATGATTAGTCCGAACCAAGCGAAATTTAAACGTTTACACATCTATAAAATGCGGACTATATATAGTACGGTAACTTACCAATGCGTTCATGGAACGCCCGGACTTGAGCTAAGGAAATTGTTTACGCTGAGTATTTGCTGTGTGTGCCATTTTGTGACGTGTTTATTTATTCGTGATCATCGGCGACATTCTGATATATGTATATATACACACACACTACCCGTTTCTCATGCGAAACAAAGAAGCATAGCCGCACCATCCTCTGGCGTCAACATATTGTTTGGTCATGCCAATTAACAAAAATAAAAAAAAATAAAAAATAAACAGAATCCTTTGGCGGATGATAGTTAAAGTCAGGCGACAGTTTCCTAGTAGACCTGCTGAGATATGCTGCTGGGGCCTCTCGAGTTGAGAGTTGTGTGCGAAATGGAGTAAATAAAAACCGCTTAACTCGAATGAAGCAATAACGCACCTAAGCGACGCACGCTTAACAAAGCAGTGGCCACGAGGGAGAAGAATTGCTAAGTCATACCTGTTGCGAAGTTCTCGACGAGATCTGCTGGCGCAGAAGGCGGCCACGTTGTTTACGTGAAGACGACGCGGGTCTGTCGACAGTGATGACACCTGAGAGCAAAAGAAAAAAAAAAAGAAAGGAAAACGACCAATTAAGGAGAAATCGCTTTGGCACAGTGGAGGAACGCACTCTCATGGCTTTCTTCAACCGCGCGTACAACTCACGGGAACAGCAAATCGTGTTTGTTCGTATTTCGCATCGAGACTCAGCGGAGACGATCGTGCGACGAAGCTCCCCAAGCTGCGCCTACCCAAGAGGCGGCGCCGGGCAGCGCTACACGATTAGGCCTTTCAAATGCGTAAGCATTTCTGTGCCTGCCCAACGCGGAAAACGGTCCGTCTGTCACGCAAGACGAAACGCTATAAAAAAAATTAATGCATAAACCAAATAAGTTCGAAAGGAAAAACATTGGCGGTGGGGAGTTTCGATCCTACGACCACACGCTCATAAGAGAGAGAGAAATAGAAGAGAGGACAGGCAGGGAGGTTAACCATACGCACGTCCGGTTTGCTACCCTGCACTGAGGCGGAGGGGGTATAGGGATGAAAAGAGAGAGAGGGGGGGAGATAGAGCACAGTTTCGCGCGCATTTTCAATGTTCGCATAGAGTCTACACACGGTCGTCAAGAGCTGTCGACTTGATGTACTGCAACAACGCTTTCGTCGCTTTCTGTGCCATCGACGCCTACGGCCATGGTCCAAGGGTCTTCGTTTATGAAAATGGTGTAGAGTCGAGCCGGTTCAATGCCGTCCGGAGAACTTAACGCTCGACGTCGTACTGGGGACAGAGACATATTATTCTTATTATGGGGTTTTACGTGCCAAAACCAGTTCTGATTATGAGGCACGCCGTAGTGGGGGACTCCGGAAATTTGGACCACCTGGGGTTCTTTAACGTGCACCTAAATCTAAGTACACGGGTGTTTTCGCATTTCGCCCCCATCGAAATGCGGCCGCCGTGGCCGGGATTCGATCCCGCGACCTCGTGCTCAGCAGCCCAACACCAGACAGAGACATAAGACGTGTCCAATCGTTTCTCTGGTTCCACAAGAGTCGCACATGGGCGTATCCCCCATTCCAATGCGGAACGAGTAGGCCTTTGTAAATATCACCCCGAGCCAGAGGCGGCACCATACTGTCGCCTCAGAGAGCGAAATGTTTGATGGCACTTGTAGCGTCAAGGATGGGTCAATTCTGTGAAGATGACACTTCGGGCGGTTGGCAGAAGATCAATATTTGTGTGTCACAGCTTTAGCCACGATATGAAGCTTTCCTGCAGCGTCGGGCCTGGATAAGGGGATTGGAACTGGTCGGCCTTTCAGATGAGCAGACCGGGCGGTTCACAAGCCGCGTGTAGTTACCCATTGAACTAAACACCCACGCTTGCAGGAGGTCAATATATGTGAACCACATGAATGTCATGGTACCGGAGGTACAAAAGTACCCGTATGGGTTTCTTTTGTAGCTTCGAGGAACACTTGTGTGGATGACAACTGTTCCCTTTATTGAACCTTGCTCCCCCTGGGGACATTCTACAGAAATGATTTGCCAGAGTTCTACAGAGTTTGTGCCGGTGTCTGAGGTTTTTTTCCTAGCTCTCTCTCTTCCTACTTCTTGTACACCTTATGCTTCTGTATTTATTCACAAGGGGCCCCTCTACAGCGTAGCAGTTTGGAACCTCTTTCTGCATATTATCCCGTATTCACCAAACTTTGTATATGCTGCTGAGACCCTAACACCCCCACCTATGGAACATAACAGCTCTTTAAAGTGGTTTTTATTGTCTACTGTTATGTTACAAACTTAAAAAACAATGTTTTAAAAGTTATATGCCACGGTTAGATGCCATAAGCTGCGTCTCCATGTACGTCTCCATCTCGTCACGTTTGCTATGGTAAGAACTGCATTTCGTTGCTTAAACGCAGAGACGAAGATGGAACTACGTGTAGTAAATTGGCGTGTTGCTGCCGCGTCCGATATCTCAGTGATTTCGAAACACACCTCGAGGCTACTTTCGGACGCCTGGAACGACACAGAGGTCTAGATCAATTTATTGTCAAATTTCTCGAAAGCGGTTGACAAGAATACGAGTAAACCACTTCTTTACAGTTACACATGCACCGTACTTCATACCCAGAATGAATATTTTGCGTAATCACTTCCGAGTGAATCTCGAAAATTTTTTTGAAGGCAATGTGGCAATCTATAGTATACAATGGGTCCCCTTAGAATGATATATATATGGAATAAACTGAAACTGAAGACGAACAAAAATTGCGGGGAGCCAGTCGAGAAAATTCCTTCAAAGAATATTCAAGAGGAACATGAAGTAAAAGCTGGATTGGTTTGAATTGAATTGAACTTCTAGGTATTGCGTGCCAAAACCAGTTTGATTATGAGGCACGCCGTAGTGGAGAGGGGGGGGGGGGGATTCCGGGTTAATTTCCACCGCCCGGGGTTCTTTAACGTGAACCCAAGGCATGGCACTCGAGTGTTATTTGTTTCAAAGCTGCTCCCAACGGCGGCCGGTAATCGAACCCGGCGCCCGCTCTTCGTCAATTTACAGCGAAGCTGTAGATGACTATAGGAGCCTGTGATTTATTTGTCTCCGTCGAACACGATAAGCGACGAGTACGACGAACGACGAAAGGAGCAGCCACGTCAACATGCACAACGACGTCGTGCTCCGGCTCGGCAGGACCCAGTTCAAGGCCACGTCACATTTTGGTCTATCGGATCAGATGATGCCACAGCTTCGCTGGCCAACCACCTTCACAGCGTGGTTTGCAGCCCAACTTTTTTTTTATATATATCTACTTCACTGCTCCCGTCACAACATGACAGTGAATTTCAGAACACGACAGGGGCCGAACCGACGCTTCCATTCGGTAGCTCAGAGACAGAGCCCGCGGAAAATAATGTCCACGATCGTGATGATTACGTACAATGGAAAGGACTAAGTCTTAACGTTAATTCTTACCGGTGTACGAAGGTAAACGCATCGATAGCTCAATAGCATAACAGCTACTACCGCAGTAAGCTTTGCAGCTGATTCCGTTTGCTTCCCTCTGAACAACGCAAATCAAGGGTATCGCTGGCTTTGCCAGCTGACCGTGAAGGCAGGCCTATCCTTTTAAAGTGAAGAAGAACCACCTAGACGATCGGCAACGCCTCCACGGCCGGGCCCAAATGCTGCAACCACAGGCGCTCCACACCTCTTCGCCCCAGATACTTCAACAACCCCTTCTTACAATTTTTTTTTCTTCTTCGAGTATAGACGGCTCCTTCCAACGCCGCAAACATTCCTGCCCGGACCCGGTGGGGGGTGGGGTCACGGGGAAAACGCTTTCCTCAATGGAGCGTATCGGACGAAGAACACAATGGATTTCAAGGGCAGATTAATCCTCAGCGCCGGCAACAGAAGCAGAAGCAACCACGGCGGCGTGGCGGCGGTACAGAGAGAGAAGAAATGAAAATAAAGAACACAGCCTACCGAGACGCCAACAATGGCTTACGAGTGCAGAGGAAACATAGCAGCCGTTCCAAGTCAGATGCCTGCCTGCTTTTTTTTTCTTGTTTTGTGTGTATCTCTCTCTCTCTCTCTCTCTTGCATCACAGACGAAAAGATAGGGTTGAGGCGGAGCGCTATGGATAGAAACAGCAAAAAGACGACAATCGAAAAGACCAGCGCAACCGTAGTAGCTGCTCGCCGCAGTTCAAGGTCTAGTTCTTTTGTCGGTCAACGCCGAAATACAGGATGCGAAGAAGAGATGATGGCTGCAATGCATGGAGTCGACGGAAACGAGAGATAAAAAAAATTAAAGAAAAAAACGCCGAGAGAGATGAAAAAGTAGAGAGAAATGAAGAGAAGAACAACAAAAGGCCCCCCGAAACAAACAGAAGTGGGTCTATATAGACCACGAATAACACGAAAACACCAAAAAAGCGCATTGCAGCAGACGGCGAGAAGTGCTTTATAAGCGATGGATGCACGGAGAAGAAAGGCGGGGAGGGGGGGGGGGGGGGGCGAGGGCGGACACTGCAACACTGCATAGCGTATAGCAAGCCACGCGTGGAAAGAAAAAGTGGAACTGACTGACCGCGGATGCCGTGGTCTGCAGTAACGAAAGGGAACGAAGGAACGAGAACGATCGTGCGAGGCCTCGTTCTTGTGAGCGATGAGGCCAGACCGTCTCGGGAGAAGAGCGCGCGAGGTCGCGTGCGACGAGCGAAAGGCGAAAATAGAAAGCGTGCTGCAGCGCGGTAGGCGACGCGGACAACAGAAAATAAAAAAGAAAGGGAACGGCCATACGCGCATATGTGCCGAAAAACAGGCGAAAAGCTTGTTGAGGAGCAGACGAACAAAAGGGCTTAGAAACAGACGATGAAATACAGAGAAACAGACGAACAGAATATCTAGAAACAGACAATAAGAACACGGACAAGCAGACCAAAATAATGCAGGGAGTAACGACGATAGCGGTATGTATAACAAGTGAAAACAGACGTGGCTGTTCGGGAAGGCTGAGAGAATGAGAGTACAAAACGGCACGCAATGGAATAGTGGAATAGCCACGAAAATAAGACAAAAAAAAAAAGAAACAAGAGTAACAAAAGTGAAGGAGAGAAAGCGCGTATGAAGAAAAGAAACCGTCGAGTGTGTATCTAGAGCGCCAATTGCACGCACTAATGGAGGTATACCTATACAAAAAGCCCGGCAAAGCAGACGAAAACAAAATTGTGTCACGGCTATAGTTAGGAAGGATAGAAGCGAGAAAGGGTATAGGTGCGTAATTACAGCGGCAGCTCGCAACGAAAGGTGCGAATAGGCTAAGAAACAAGTGCCTGCGCAAAAAAATTAGGACGACTCGAGATAGAGAGGGAGAAATTTCATTGACACGTATATATAAAGAGGGCCCCGTGGCATCAGCGGCCGCCCTTGAAGTTATTTTTTCTTCGCACCTCATTTTCTTGCATGCACAAAAAGTAAACGCACAGACAAATACGCAAGCAAAAAGAAAAAAAAAAAAGGAAGGAAGAAAAAAGAAAGAAGAAAAGGGTTGCGTAACGGCGAGCTCGCATACACACGCGACACTTGAGGCCGACTGCAAAGGAAACCGACACAGCAGCGGCGATAGAGCAGTAGCGACTTGCAAACTATAGCAGCAGCCGTCTGGTCCCTTTCTGGGCCGCATTCCTTTCCCCAAATGGCGTGTCCGTTGGCCAAGGCAGCGGCGTATAATACGATGCTGCTGCTGCCGGCCGTTCGCGCAATGCCCCGCAGGAAAGACAGGACAACCGTGTCGTGCGGACAGCCTCTGCTGCTGCTGCTGTGATTGCCCTCCATTCGGGTCAGCCCCGGAGGGGGGGCTCCTTGCAGACACCACGGCGTGTCCCTTTGGAGTCCGCGGCAAGCTCTAATGGAGGCCGTAATGGACACGCGCTCCAGCTGCGAGCGGAGACACTGAGGGGCAGCGGTCCACACCGTGTACACGACTCGGTATATCGGTATAACGCGGCCGCCCCAAGCGCGTCAGAAAGTATAAATGAAGGGGAATGGGGGTGTAACAGAAACGGGAGCATCGTTACTGGGGTCACGATCGAAGGTGGGCAGTCGGTAAAGGGCAGTAGCAATATTTTACGCGCCAGTCGCCTATATGCGTTTGGGCCAAGCGTTCAAGGTCTGCGACCGGCCGTTAACGTATATTATAGTTTACACAGTCTGACACAGTCGCCAGTGAACGTGCAAGGCGAGCGTGCGCATGCGCGGTGCCGCCTATATAGCTTGTGGTATACGGGTCGCCTCGGCGGGACCATTTCTTGGTTTCAGCGGCAGCGCGGACATCGGAAAGCGGCAACTCTGCTGCAAAGCGGCAACTTTGCCCACTTAAGTACTAGACGACTTTTTCGCGTACGCGAAGATTCACTGGATGTGTGAAATAAGTGCGGAAATGCTAGGCTGAATAGGTTTGGAGATCAGGACTAACGTACATCTCAGGCGCAGTAATCTACGGCTTAAAACAGATTGAACTGGTAAAATCGAGTAGTAGACTTGAAGATTAATATGCAGAAAATTAAAATACAACGCTCAGTACAAAGGCGAAGGAAAGAAGAGTTTATGATTGGCGGTCAACCTCTTGAAGTACTGAAGGAGTACGTTTTAATTAGTCCAAGCCACGCATTCGCGGAGTCATTCATCGTGAAAAGCAGATCTGCACAGTATGAGAGTAGGTTGCCAGTCACGAATGACAACTTACAAGATGCCGCTGGATAGTTTTTATAACCACCGTACTCTGCCAGCGACAAGGCGCCGAACGCTTAACTTGGCGTAACCAAGGGGCGTGACCGAACAATGGACAGGAAAACCACACGACTATATAACCTCACGAACGAGAGGGCAAACGAGACGGGCGGCATCCCTGCAGTTGAAACTACACAAGGAAGCTGGACAGCTAGGTTATGTAATGCGTAATAACAGCTGGTCCGTTAAGGTAATGGTTAATGAATGCAACGACAAGGAAAATGCGACCTATAAGATTAGATACATCGCGGCGACAAGGTTAACCCGCAACATTTCGGGGAGAGGCCTTCTTCCTTAAGTGCGCTTATCACGCCGTCCATGGTGATAATGATTTGCTGCCGGCCCTTTCTGTTTTTATCCTTTCTTTTTCACTTGGCATTCCGTTACGGCAAATTAGTTAAGCTTATTGTGGACGGTTCTGAGCCGACCGTTGTCGCCCATTCTCGTGTCGTTCCTGTTTTGCACTTGGATTTTTGGCGTTCACTCATTTATGTTCCAGAAATGACGTGATTGGATACATTTGCGTTGTTCATGTAGGTTATATACGCACAGTCGATTTACAGGTCGCCTAAAGTTCCTCGTTCATTACAACACAATAATTCTCATCAGAAACGGGGAGGGAGACCTAACAGCCATTACCGTTATTGCTTACCATAATGTGACATTGTAAGCGGAACATTTAATCCAAGTAACCTATACAGAAATCGGATAAACTGGATTAAAACCAGTGATAAGGGGCTTTATAAACAGCTTCATTTCCCCATTTCTGCAAAAACCTGAACATCGTCCCAAAGCGTTTATGAAAGTGCAGCGCACCCTGCAAACATTTATATCACGCATGTCGCACTCAAAGATGGACTTCTCAGGTGAAAATGTCTCGCTTGTTCCTTGACCTGCGTTTATGCAAGCCACGTCTCTCGTATCGGATACTTTTATCGTATTATAGTCCGCTTGTTGGCCTGAATACATTAGATCAACACTCATGGTCAATGACTAATGTAAATAACACCCGTAACTCACAAATGCGCCTCAACTTCAAGCCCATGTTTGACTTGATCAAGATAACGCCTGGCGAAAACGTGCCTAAAATACTCATTGCCTTTCCTTGGGCACGTTTCACGTCAGGTGTTTATCTTGGCCAGGGTCAAACATGCATGGGCTTTAATTTAAGACACACTTCTCAACACGGGAGTAGGACCGACACCACCTAGATAGCACAAGGCATGTTCACTCCGATCCATGACGGCATGCATGCTACCTGGCCAGACTGCCATAGAATCTAATAAGGAAGCTCCCGGGTAAGCCGTCATGATTCTGACGTCACCGCTTTCGTTACGCCCTAATCGGCAATGGATTTTCGAGCCAGGTATCACGACTTTATGGATCGGAGTGAACAGGCCTTGCGCTATCTAGGTGGCGTTGGTATAGGCCGTGTGACACTACAGTCCTCGTAGCGCGTTCAGCGGCGAGTACATATACATATAGCCACGCCGCAGCGAACGTTCGTGCAGCTGTAGCAAGCTGCTTGGAACATAACGCTAGGACGAACGTCGCCATCGGGCTGTCAGGACAACTGGCAGGCCATTGCTTCAGCGTTCCGTAATTCGTCGGCCGCGCGGAGAATTTACGACCGCGGCGAACGACAGCTGGCATACAGCGATCTTGGCATCTATATAATACGCCATATACTCGGCCGGTGTCGGCATCGCGTCCAAAGCGAGTTTTTGAGGACAAGCGTCAAGCCTCACTTCTGCTCGCTGCTCACAGAAGAACAGACGACGCTTTGGAATGCAGCGCAAGAGTCTCGCGAAAACGAAGGAAACGAACAACCGGTGAACAAGAAACAAAGAGCCTATAGGTGCGGCCACGAAACGATCAAGTGCTTCCGCTTCAGTGCACTTTGCGCGGCAACTTGTTCAACAACCAGACGAGAGTCGCAAGCGACACAGCTGATCGCAAACGCCCCCCGAAGAGGCGGACTGTGCCTTTTCCCACGCAATTGAGAGCCGAGCAGACGTCGTTAAAGGGAGAGCCGCCAAGGAGAAGCTGAGCGGCGCGTACGCGAGAGACATTAAAAACAAATATAAAAAAAAATTAAGAGAGCAAAGAAAAGAAAACGATCTACACCGAACAGGAGGAGAAGCCAATCCACACACAGAAAAACAGACAGAAGCGAACAAACAGACGGAGCTAACCTTGAAGCCAATGAGGCAGACAACTAGGCCTAGCAAAGCCACCCGCTTGGGAGCATGCGCTATAACGACGCTGCATGCGGCGCTGTACGCATGCACACTTTTGCGAGGTTGTTAGCACGCAGGGTATAGGAGGAGGAGGATACGGTGTCCTGCTGGTCGAACGCCTAAGGCTTTTCAGGCGTGACTAATGCTGAACGGCAAGCCACCGCGCGACCCTGCCTCGTATCGACCGGTGTCGCTGACGTCTGCCGCGGGCAAGGTCCTCGAGGCCATGGCTCTTCGGCGCCTCGAGTGGATCGCAGCGGTTCTCGACATCCTGGCTGCCGAGCAGAGCGGGTTCCGCCGTCTCCGTGCCTCTGCCGACTCCCTGGCTGACGTCGTCACGACGCTCGAGGAGGCCAAGCACCGCGGTGACGCTAGCTATCTCGTCCTCCTCGACGTCATGAGCGCCTTCGATCAGCTGCCGCACGCCACGATTCTCGACGCTCTGTGTGCCATGGGGGTCTCCGGGAGGTTGCTCGCATATGTGGGGGCCTTCCTCAGTGGCCGTACGATGCGTGTGCGCGTGGGGGGAGCGCTCAGTCAGCCGCGCGCCGTCTCGACTGGTGTGCCGCAGGGCAGTGTACTGAGCCCCTTCCTCTTCAATCTCGCGCTCGCGCGCATCGGCGACTACATCCCTCAGCTGCCGGAGTACGAGGTCCGTGTCGCGGTGTACGCGGACGACATCGCGCTGTTCGCCAGTGGTCCCACCGCCAGGGGCAGTGTTGTGCGCGGGTGTGTACAGTCGGCACTCGACGCAGTCGACGAGTACGTGCGCGGCATCGGCCTCACTCTGTCGGCGGCAAAGACCGAGGCGATGCTCGTCCATCCACGCTACGGGGCCCACCGATCGGCGCCGTGTTTCTCCCTTCGCGGTGAGAGCCTCCCGTGGCGGATGAAAGTGCGCTATCTCGGCCTCATCGTGGACCACCGGCTCAAGTGGCAGCCGGCAGTGGCTGCCCTGCGCAAGGGAACCAAACGGGTGGCGAGTGCCGCGCGCACCCTCTTGGCCCGCGGTCAGGGCTGCTCCCCCACCTTGGCACTGCGACTCTACAATTCGGTGGCCTCGGCGAGATTACTGTACGGCCTGCCGCTCGCTGACCTCAGCCCAGCGAAGTGGGAGGCACTGGATATGGATCACCGAGCCGTTGTTCGACAACTCCTGTGCCTCCCACACACGTCACCAGTGGGCGCCACACTCGCCGAGGCTGGCGAGACCCCTATCTCCCTGCGCGCCGTGGGGAGGGCGCTGGGCCACGTTGAGCGACTGCATCGTTCGTCACACGGGCAGCAGCTGATTGACCGGTTTCGTTCCCTGCCCAACTCCGGCATGGGGCGCCGCGTCGTCGAGTTCGCCAGCCTTGTCGGCGCGGGACCGTCGTGTGCGTGGCTGCCGCCCCCTCCGCATCGCCGCCGCCGTCTAGACATTCGCATCACCGTGCCTGGGGTCCGGGGAAAGCGCAACACCGCCGCCTGCGCCCTGCGACAGGAGACGGCCGCGGTGATCGAGGAGCAGCTCGCCGGCCGCGTGCTGGTGTACACTGACGGCTCTGTACTCCGGGACGGCGCGGCTTCGGCGGCGTGCGTTGCCCCCGAGCTCTCGGCGCAGTTCCAGTGCCGTGTCCTGTGTGCTGTGTCGTCAACGCATGCCGAGCTGGCCGCCATTGACCTGGCTGCCGAGCTGCTGCTCCAGCTTCCTGTTCAGCGAGCGGCCGTCCTGACGGACTCACGAGCGGCGCTCTCCATTCTGGCCGGAGAAGATCACGGCCCCACGCTCGCTCGCCGGCTCCGGTGCAAGCTTGACGGCGTTTGCGAGCGGGGATGCGACCTCGTGTTCCAGTGGGTGCCTTCTCACATTGGCCTGCAGGGAAACGAGGAAGCAGACCGGCTCGCAAAGGAGGCCCATTCCTCGTCGGTCCCGTTGTCGCGGTTCGTGACGCGGTTTGACGTCGCCCGCCACTCCGTGGCCGGCTATGTGAGGACGCAGCACCCCGACCCTCGCGTCGCCGGCGGCATTCCCCCCAGGTTGCTGCCCCGCAGAGGCCTGAGCCGGCGAGACCGCGCTCTCATCCTGCGACTCCGCATCGGCTGCGCCCGGACGGCCGAAAGGTTGCATCGGCTGACGGGTGAGGGCTCGCCGTCCTGTGGGGAGTGCGCCGACGTCGAGACGGTTGAGCACGCCCTCCTCCAGTGCCCCGCGCGTGCATCGGAGCGCGACGCACTTGTCGCGGCATACCATCGCCTCGGGTTGCCCGCGGATACCACACGGCAACTCCTGTTCCCAGCCACACACCCCTCCATTGCCAGACACGCCTTCGCGTCGTTACTTGTTTACTTGGAGGATGCCGACCTGCGCTCTCGGCTGTGAGTCGAGCCGCCTTCACCTCCTGGCCTTGCTGCTCGTTTTTTTTTTTTTTTCTCTCTCTTCTCCCCTCTACCCCACTTTCTCACTAGCCTGTCACTATATGTCCCTCACCCCCTTCCCTGTACAGCGCTGTTGAGGTGCCCTCCCCCGAGAGGCAGTTACGGCGCTGTACTTTTCTCTTCTCTTCCTTTTAAAATCACTCACACACTCCCCCTTCAGCCTTTTAAGCTTCGGTTGTTGCCAATTTCTATTTTTTCCTGCCTCCGTTAGAGGCTTCGAGGCACGGCATGCGGCGAAGAACCTTCCTGGACGGATCCCGTCAATTCTCGAACGTTCTCGCGGGCTTCCCCCTTGCCGACGGTGAGCCAGGGCAACGTAGAGGAGGCGCTGGCCAGGAGTTTTAATGAGGGCTGCGAACGGTCGTCGCCGTGACGTTATTGAGACGAGCATGTCTGACCAAGGACTAGGGGAACGTAATTGCTCATTATGTATACGTACCCGAGATATGCCAGTCGTGAGCCGCAAAGAGTAAAGACAGGCGCGCGAGAACTCGGACGGTGGTTGTTGTTGCGAACGAGTTTATCGGAGGGCCGCGTGACAGTTGCGCGCTTATCGGCGGTTAAATCGTTATCGCCTGTCCGACAAACGTGTACGGCTCGAGGACACGTCTGCCCGAATACGGTCAAATCATGCGCGACGAGAAAATACGAAGTTAAATTACCTCCTCTGCGCTTTAGAACATGTGTGTGTATGTATAATCGCTCCCACGACGAAATATATATAGGGTGTTTCAAGTAACTTGAACCATAGTTGACCTCCCTGCCTTTCCTCTCTTCGCTTTCTCTCTCTCTCTTGAACCATAGACGTATCAACCGGGCACCCGGTAGATACGCCTGTGGTTCAAGTTACGTGAAACGCCCTGTATATAGAATTTTATATCGGTGAAATATGCGCATGCGGTGCACGTTCTGCTTCGGAGCAAGCACCGCACTAGCAACGTGTAGTATATGTAAATACAGAACGTAAGCTTATAAATGCTGAATGTCCAATTAGATTCTCTTATTTACCGGGGAGCGCTGTGGCTGGCTTCTTTAGAATGCATCGGGTTGACCAGACGACTGATGCAGGGCAGCATGCCACGGGTATAGGTATCACAGGAATAAAAAGAACAGCAGGTCGTTTTTCCAGATTGCAAATAAAATTACACTTATCAGGGAGTTTTTGTGTGTCTAGTCTACGAAAAATTTGCACCATCGGGGATTATCTTGTCCCCTATAACAGGTAATCGTCATCTAGAGCACATTTCGACTATAGTTCTCATGGACGTTCCCAACCTTCCGTGTCTTTTTTTCTTTATTTGCATTTTTTTCCCTCTCCGCTGTTCTTTGCGTCTTTCATTTCCCCTTACCCTTCCTCTAGTTCAGGGCAGCAAATCAGAATCTTATCCGGTTAACGTCCCTGCCTTTCCCATCCCGTTTATCTCTCTCTCGAGCGCATGCCCCCCCCCCCCCCCCCCCCCTTTTTTTTTTAACCTTGCACTCCCGGTATTCTTTCAGTTCGCGAACGCCATGCATCTGTCAGATCGACACAGCGTTTCTGAGAGGAAAGAAGTTAGCGCAAAGTGTTAAACGGAAGTGTACCCAATATCGATGACGATTATCGTTATCGGTTAAGTCCTAAAGGGTGTATATTTTGTTTCAGATTGTATAACTCACACCCTTACAGCCTTCGAAATGGATCTTTTGCACGTACGAACACCCTTTCTGAGGGTGAAATTACCCAACGGTACACTCGGTAACAAATATGAGCATTTAGGACAAATTGCCACAGTTGTCCAGCCCACAAAGTACTCGAGGCTCTCTATGTTCCTTCAGTTTAACTTAAGCCCTTTGGTACGCCTCACTTCGCAGCAAACTTAAATCCCCAAATTACAGCAAATTCCAAAATTGACATCCTGCAGTTCACGAGTCTGGCCTCAGATTGATTTCTGCAACTTTGATTTAACGCGCTATCACAGTATCTCCGTGTTGTTGCTGTTTTCTGTACACCTTTCTTTCTTCCTTTTCTCACTTATTTTTCTGAAGCGCATCATCCCCAAGGTATGCGGCTCTTCACGGACAGGGTACGTAAATAAATAACATTACTATCAGTATTAAATCAACATTATGTTTCCTCTGGGAGCATGGCACGGGCCGTGTGAGCCACAACGTGAGCCATAGATCTTCGAAGGTAGGCTGGTATACGTATATAGCACACACAGCTACTCCGCGCGACCCTTAACCTTATTGAGAAGCCACACATACACTTCCGGGGCCAGCGCATACTGGCCAAGGCGGGCAACATAGGAGCCGCAGGCATAACGCGTACGTACGGGCCGTCGTGACTTGCATCGGCCTGGATTCTCGGCCGAGCGCTAAGCAAGGGGATAATACGCAACGCGCCAAGCCTTTGCGGCGGTCGTCGCTTTGAAGGCGTTCATCACCCTCTCCCGCATAGACACCTCCTCCTCTACTCTGCCCCGCCGCTTGCATTACCGTCTAACTGCCAGTGGCAGTACTACGGGTACTACTGCGCGCATCGAGGAGAATCGGCACGGCTGAGCCACGACCGGGTCAACGGAGGTCGACCGCTATTCCGAGGAAGGCGATGCATCAACACGGACTGGAGACGCATTCATTGCTGGGTCGACGCAATTAACCCGAGCCTGATCCCAGGTTTTCTAAGCGTTTCACACGGTGGAGCTGAATTAAATGAGCTGAACCCGGTTACTCGGTGCCAAACGCGTGTGTGCTGGCTGCCCCATGGTATTTTTATTCATCGTCACGTAAAAAAAAAAAAAAAATTAAAAAAAAAATGAAAAAGTGCGCGAACAGTCAAGGGCGAGTAATGAACGTGAGGACAGACGAAGCGGCGTCCTTCGCCGGGTTTTTTTCTTTTTTCCCGGTTATCTGCCCGCAAAGTTAAACGAACTTGAGCAGTTCGGGATACTTTGTATAGAACAGTATAGCTGCGTGACAGACACGTACTCGGCGCGGTTCACGGCGATGTGGTGACACTAACGCAAATCGTGGCGTTACGATATACTTAAGCGATAGCAAAAATTCTCGTGGCCACCACGATCTGTCTGACCAATTACGGGCAGTCCAGAAGGCCCGCGATGTGGCTGAAGGGCTCGGCCTGACAGTCCCAACGTGGGAGCGGCCCGCGTCAACCCAGGGTTGACCTTCAGGACTCAATAAAGTTCTCCATACCATACCATACCACGAGATTTCGACAAGTTTCCTGCGTGTCGGACTGACTGATACCGTGCACGCGTGGGTGACAGGGCGCCGTCCGGTGTAACGATTGCTCCAACGAATCACCATGCTTGCAAGAAACGGTAACTGCGCACGATTCAATTACTGTCGGGCCGGACAGGATTACTATTTCATATGACGTACAATTAGGACAACACGACCGTAAATACATGTTTGCGCGTTCCCATGGAATTTGTTCTTGTGCTCCCTATATGGTGTAGTGCCTGCAATGTAAAAGTGACTGATAATGGACTTTAAAAAATTATATTCTGGGATATTACGTGCTAAAGCCACGATCTGATTTTGAGCCACGCCGTATAGCGGGGGACTCCGGAATAATATGGACCACTTGGGGTTCTTTGACGTGCACCGAATGCACGGTACAAGGGCGTTTCTGCATTTAGCCCCCATCGAAATGCGGCCGCCGCGGCAGGAATTGGAACCCTCGACCTCGTGCTTAGTAGCGCAACGACGTAGCCACTTAACAACCACGTCGGGTTGGTGGACCTCGTTGCGCCTGCCCTTTTGCTTGTCGGGAACATTGAAGTGACGTCACAATTTTCATTTTTGCGGAATGACATGCGCAACCTTTTACGCCCATTTCTCACGTGCCAGCGCCACCGTACAAGAGCCAACATGTAAACAGGCCTCAATTGCAGTGGCGTGGCGCACCGTTTAAACGGAGCCTCTCGGGACACGTCGTGAAAACTGAAGTGAAATTGAATAACGAACATTTAATTTTTTTTTTACGTTTTCTGCTTAGCTGCTGATGCCACTGCTTTGTGCGTTGAGCGTCTTTTTCTTTCTTCTAAATTAACCTTCTTGCAAGGAGTCTGTCTCGTCTTGGAACTGTACATAATCATTCGGAAAACGGGCCGGTGCTCGGGTGATCACGTGACTGAGAAACCGACGGGACGCCATATTTACCGGTGGTGGGCACAAACCTCCTCTACCAAGGCGATCCAAACATCACGACTCGGTAGGTTGTAGGAATGCATAAACACGTTATATCAGCGGAGCGCCGAAGATAGGACGGGGCATTCTGCTGGAGGCGCTATAGGAGCAGATTTCCTGTAAACAAGATATGGCGAGCGCTCGCGCCTTCCTATAGCTGCGACGCTAGCTCGAAGAAAATCGACCCATTCTTTTGTTAATTAGTTCACGCTTTTTGGCGCAGCAGGCAGGCCTGACCTAAGTGCGGAAAGAGGATGAGAAATTTCATTACGCTAGACGATAAAAGCTTTAAATGCATTTATAGAACGCTCGACAGGCAAGGTTTTCTACGAGTTAAATAATAGACTCAGAGATTAACCCTCCGTTGATCTGATTTAGGATATAAATTATTCTTAGAAACCTCACATCACTTCCTCAAACAGAAGAAGTGTCATACATATTTTAATACCTTGTCCTTGGAAATTCTTGCCCCTGTTCACAGCCGACGACAGTACGAGTATAAAAGCACTATGGTTATTTTTAAAGCATTGGGACTGAGAGAAAAACTGTCGTTGTCAGTTGCTCTCCTCGCGCTTGTGCGGACAGATTTCATTCACATCTTATTTTATGCCCTTACCCCATCCCCCAGTGCAGAGTAAGCAACCAGACAGTTCATCCGATTGACCCCTCTGCCTTTCATTTGGTGGCATAGTAGTGCGCGTCGTCTGTACGAAAACAAAGCGCTGCATGAGCGGAGGTCTGTCTGCGGCGGCGGCTTCTGTGAATCGCGCCCACACGTCACCAGCGCGCTGCCTCTCGCGATCTCCCGATTAGCGAGGCAGTCGCGCCGCCACACTTCGCTCCGTTTGCAACGTGCCGCACGGGGCAGATTGTCCGCGCCAGCCAATATACCGCGAAACGGAAACACGTAATAGAGCTGCGCTCAAATTTCGCATTAGGGAGTATCGTAACCGTCGGTGAATCGTTATCTTAGGCCAGTCACGCTTTCGTGCAAACTCACCAAACTTTCTGTTCACATTCGCCAACGACAGCAACGACGGCCTCTCAAAGAAAAGCAAGAACAAGAACAAAACAGTAAAAAAAACTAACGCGAAGAGCTCAACGCCTGCATGCTGGGCAAGCGTGCCGCGCCCGCAGAGAGAACACCTGCCAGCGAAGGTGCAACAAACCGGTGACATTCGCATCGCATTGTTCGCGCAATGCCTCCGACGCCGTCGCGGTCTGGGAAGAGAAAGCAGCCGCGTCCCGTCGTCGCCGTGTCACCCGTGTGAATCCCACGGGGCGCGCGCGCTAGCGCGTTGCCACCCCTGCAGCGTGGCGCGTCGGCGGCGCCCACTCAATCAGCTATGCGGATCGCGCGGCCGCTATACTTAGGCCTAACGCACACGCCAGCCGTAGTGGCTTTCCCTTGGAAGCGCGCCAGGCGGCAAGGTCGAGGCGACGCGGCCAGATAGCAACTTCACACGCGCGCGCAGCTACGCGTCGCTGCATCTGCTCACGCCGCAGCGATGAAAGAGGAACCCCGACGAATGTCAACAAGTTTTGTTCGGCTTAGTCGGCACGTGGTTACCGTATATAGCGTACACCCAATTAGATTACGGACAGGACTAGAAAGGAGGCGGGAAGACATATATGAATGACTGGTGATTACGTAATAACTTGAAGTTACGGCATCCAGTTGCTATAGTCAGCCGTGTGTCGAGGGTCGGGTCGCAAGTTGCCAGATGCTATGTATAAAGACTAGCATAGGTTTCAAATTTCTCGAACTAGCAACCAAACGAATAACTAGCACCCACTAGCAACTTAGCTTTTTGAACTAGCAACAACTGGAAAGCCGAATGTCCACACATGGCTGACTATAGCAACTGGTTGATCTAGTTGTTATAGCTACAAGAGTTGCCAGTTGGCTGTGTGTCACCTTGCAAAATAGTATTCAGAACCAACAACCAGACTAGCATCTAGTAATCAGTAGTAACTAGCAACCAGACCGTCGACACATGGCTGGCCAGGAACTTCTTAATTGCTATATAGTTACCCCTTGCTAGTCAGCCATGTGTCGTATTCGCCCCTTTCGGTTTTATGCGTACTCTTAGGCAGTAAGCCAAATGCAATCCCACCGAGTGTTTGGAGACGGGGTGATAGTTTCTTAGTATCCTCAAGAGTGGGCGAGCACGTACAGGCGCGTAGGCGCGTCGCAGTGGCTCAGTGGTGTTCCGCAGCCGAGCGCATGGTCTCGGGTTCGATTGACGGCCGCAAGCACCCGCAATACGAAATGGAGCGGAATGCAGAAGTGTTTGCGCAACGAGGTTGATCTGCACGTTGAAGTACCCACACTATACAGGTGGTAAAATTAATGGGTAATGTGCGAAGCCCTCCACTTCGGCGTCTCTGTGGCTCGGATATAACAACCTGGATAGCAAATGCAGACGACAAAGTAGCACGCGACGTCGACAAGCGTTTCTTCTATGCTACACTGCCTCTGTCCTGAATTGGCGTTGTTACCAAACCAGCACGGAAAGTAACGAACTAGCCCAATACC
Organism: Dermacentor silvarum; assembly: GCF_013339745.2. Lineage (NCBI taxonomy): Eukaryota > Metazoa > Arthropoda > Arachnida > Ixodida > Ixodidae > Dermacentor > Dermacentor silvarum. The sequence goes on from NC_051156.1 coordinate 100,912,656, forward strand.
TGACTTCTATAAAGCATGCATTATGTTTCGAGACGTTAAATGCCATCAATGTATCACAGCAGCAGCAACACAAACGACACATTGCATATGGAATGCCGAGTTGCCCAACGAGGTCGTCCGTGATATTTGTTTTCCTTTTTTTTTCCAGCACTTCCGCAGTCCTGCCGTGTGCTTCAAGCTTTCTATGCGTCCTTGCTCTGGTCCATAATATGACGCGCAATTTCCACGTCCGTGTCTTTTTTTCCCCCGCGACGCTGCCAACTTGCTCTCGGTTCGCGCGACACGCAACGCTGCTGACACGAAGGCCAGCCCAAGTGTGGGTGGTGTCTTCTTGGTGGATGGCGGCGACCTCGCATATTTGCAAGCGCCTGGCTCGGCCAGCATGGCGACACGGAAGCCGCTGGCCATGCGCCTCTCGCGAAACTACTACTTCCGGGAGCGAACACTTGAGATCACGGTGACTGCATGCGTGCCACGGCGCGACGCTGATATTTGGAACGCGGTGGCGGGCCGTGCGCCGAGAGAAGCCAGCGAAGTGGGTGCGCAGAATAATAATGACAGGTTTTATGTCCACAAACTGTAGTGTTGTCCATGAAAGGCGCCGTATCTCAGGATAAATTTTTCGTATTTCTGGACGACCTAGAGATCTATCTATCTATCTATCTATCTATCTATCTATCTATCTATCTATCTATCTATCTATCTATCTATCTATCTATCTATCTATCTATCTATCTATCTATCTATCTATCTATCTATCTATCTATCTATCTATCTATCTATCTATCTATCTATCTATCTATCTATCTATCTATCTATCTATCTATCTATCTATCTATCTATCTGAAGCCACGTTATCACCCTTCAATCAGTGAACAAGTTATTTGTGCAGAACTGGGCAACATATAGTTGACAAGATTTCCCATTACATCCAAATAAATAATCAAATAAGAAAGTGTGTAAATACATAAATAAAATTCACCGCCCATACACCCCGTACAGATGGTAAACCAGCGAAGATGAGCGGCCCCGGTCTGAGCCACACGTGATTTCTTTCTTTCTGTCTTTGCTTCCTTCTTTCTTACCTTCCCTTCTTACTTTCTTGTCACGTGTGGCGCATACCCGCATATCCAGTGCGCGTATATGCGCCGACCGTGATCGTTAATCATGACGTAATTGACGAGCATGTGATGTTATTGATGTCATGACCTATCAGTCATGTCAGTCATACATTCGTACCGTTCCATGCCAATTTTGGTATACATACGAAGTGAACGAGACGCAATTTTTCGATAGGTTTATTTCCGCCGGAGGGTTTCTGTGGTCGGACCACGAGTGTTTCAGCCTATAGCCATATACACCTTATTCGCTGTAATAAATAAATAAATAAATAAATAAATAAATAAATAAATAAATAAATAAATAAATAAATAAATAAATCACAACTGCCCCTGCTCCTGAAGCACAACATCATGCACGTGCAGGTGTCATATCGTGGCCGCGTACGAACGGCTACCGCCCACGCTGCAGTGGTGTTTCGCGCATTATATACGCAATACACCGAGCCAACTGTCCCCGGGTGGCTCCGTATATTGCTAAGCTTTGGTCAGACAGGCGGGCACCAACGAAACGGGCCCGTACGGTTTATGCATTGCGAGGCTTCGCATGCCTTTGGTAAATGAAGAGAGAAGAGAGGAAGGGGGGTGCGAGCGACTCGGTGTGTAGAGTGCGAGGTGTAATATGCACGCTACCGACTGCTTCCGGCTCAACGATCCGGCGCCGAATGTCTGGCGCATGACTATTATGCCGTCTACGCGTGCATACGTGGTTTCATGCGAGCCTCGTTACTATGCAGTCAGTTGGCGGGGGGGGGGGGGGGGGAGGTAATAATCCCGTGGGGGTAGTGGTAAATCACCGCACTGCAACAAGCCCATACGACTTCCGCGGAAAATTGCCGGGAATTAAAGAAGAAGGAAAATGTCGGAGAGACGGCGTTCCGCTTTCTAGAGGAAATGTACTGGGTCTTAAGTGCGCACTATATGGACCGACATAATTTTGACTCTTCTTTCTTTCGTTTTATTACTGCCCTGTTTAGGAAAAGAAAACACTTCAAAGGCGGCGGCAGGAGTTATGTGCCTTGCTCGGAGTGCGAGCGGAGGCGGGGGAGAGGGAGAGTTGAGGGAAGAGGTATTCAATGTGCAGGCAGAAGAGAAAGATGACTTACTTAAACGAGAAGAGCGATATGTTTGCCCGACTGACGGCCTCGATTGCTATTGTAGGCGCTGGATGACGAATATGATACACACAATTAAACGCCGCATATAACGACGGACACGCAATGGTTAGGATTCACTTAGCTCAACAACACGTGCTTCTGAGGGTTAGTTGGTTCATATTTACAGGTTTAACGAGAGCACGCCTTAGACGGAACCAAATAAGGTAGACGGCAGCGCGTGTCTTGTGTCTACGTACCTTCTTTTGCCCCGTCTATAGGTGTGCGCTTCTTCAGCCCGCAAGGAAAGAATTGTTATAAAGAATACGGGTCAGTTCACCGGCACTCGTGGATGTAACCTAGAGAATTGAAAGTGATGCCACTTATAAGCGGCCCACGATGAATTACTTGCGTCGCGTGCGGTGTTGGAACCGAAACTGGAAGATATAGTCGTTAAGTAGGTTGTTTTCAGGTTGCGAGTAATATCTTTCTCGTGAGCAGGAGGGCGTTCTCAAAGGACATACTAAAATTTCAGCAGCGGGGACAGGGAGTGACGTATAGACACCGAAGCACATTCTACGGCATACGTTTCTGGCTGCGCTTGTGTTTCGAACTTTTAAGTAAACGTTGCTGCCGAGTTTCCGACGTAGTACTCTAATTTCGCGCGACACCTTGTGCCCTAAGGCGTATAAAGAATTTCCTTATGTCAACCATGAAGTATGAAACTAACAATGAAACCGAACAAAAAAAGCATCGAGTCAGTTGCTTGTTTTTCACTGAGATCCAGAATCCGAGAGCATATATAGGTAAAATTACATAAGTGGGATCCCAACAACCGTGGTTCATATCCTACCTGCGGCAAGTTTTTTTTTTTCTTTTTACCACTTTCACTTCCCTTTATCTTATTTCTATAGTTTTATGAAGAACAAGTAATTGACCCCACCGCTTCCTTGGTTTCATTGTCTGTTGGCTTCATATGATGGTGACTAAGCAAAATCGGGCCGCTCCTTCCCCACATCTCGTTCAGTCTGTTCACCAGTTTCAACAAGCCTTCCTTTATTTGAAGTAGCTCCTGAGATCGCACAAACTCGTGCGAATAGCAGGTCCGACGCAATGAAAAGCTGCGTCACATTTGGTGCAACGTCTATAGCTGCTGTTGAAGGGTTCCGCTTCGTCCTGTCATTCACTCGTTCCTTATACCTGGGCTTTTTGCCATTTTCCTGCCATTCTAATAGCTGATCGTGACGTATTCTTGGATCGATCTTGCCTGCCTCTCGCGGGAAGAATAAATCTTCCTTACTCCGTTGTCGTCTCCTCTCATTATACGGTCCCTAAAGCAGCTCGGTCTTCCCCGCTGGAACCTTGTCCACGACGTTGATTGCCACGAAGGCGTGGTCCTTCCGACCTCTTCTACCATTCACTGCATTCATCCACCTCGGCCTTCTCATTTGAGCCACCTGACATTTTCATGGTAGCTAAAAAAAGTGCGCGCGACGCTAGACTATATATTTGGTTCGAGACGGCTTGTAACGGTAAACAACGCAGGAAAACAAAAAGGAGTGAGAAAGAAGCGCCATCTTTTGTTTCGTTTCTTCCGCGTTGGTTTTCCTGCGCTGCCACAACTACTTTGGCCAACCCTTGCACCGGTACTTTTTTCTATTGAACGAATGTTTCATAGTCATTGCAGCGCGTTTTGCACTCGGCTGCTCGACCAAGGGGCATCTCTCCGTTCCCAACAACCCCTGTGATATAGTTCTGATCCCCTTAGAGTCCAGAGACCCAATACAAAAAACAAAAATCATGAGAAGTGTTTGCCATTGGCTGGCCGCTTTAGCTAATTATGTGTCCAAAATCGTGATTGGCTGACGCCTGCTCTTGAGAACAATTCTAAAGCAATAACTCATTTTTTTTTTGTGAATGGACCCAGATTGCTAAGGACAGCGCTGCCGCACGAGAAAGCATGCAGTTGGCAGAGGCTGAGCGGAATCGACGTGAGCTGAATTCCTTGCAAGTTCTCCTATTCAGCGGGTCCAATACGTGTAAGAAAAAGCGAAAGAAATAAATAAAGAAAGAAAGAAAAAAAACGAAGAAAGCGCAGAACAATGCCGTACTGTGTTGCCACCGCGGGCGAAGAATTAGCACCGAGCCAAAATTGCAGACCCCCCAGCCGCGAAGCGCGCCGCGTAGGCGCGCAGGCCGCCACAGAAAGGCGGCGAGCTAGCTCCCGGCCCACGCACAGTCGCCAGAAAGAACAAAGACAAAAACTACGCAGCCGCTGAGACAGATCCGCAGAGCACGAACCTGCGCAAAGCCGAATTCCAGCGCAGTGTCCTTTGGCTGCTGGCACGGTCGCCCTCACAAGCCCCAAGAGAGACAGAAGGAACAAGGCGTCAAAGTCGGTGAGGCCGCTTTCGCCGGGAGACAATTGGACGATCGTGCTGGTTGGGTCACGCATTCCGTCACTTGCGGCAAGCCCAGAGACACGGATGCCGGCACCGGTCAGCGTGCCATCGACAATGGGGAGCAAAAGTTGTCCATTGTCGCCGTCGTCGTGGTGGGTCTTATAGACGCCCACTGCAGAATTGCCTGTCTGCTGCAGGCGGCTCGGCTCTATAGAGCAAGTTATCTTCCACAAACATTTCCTACAGCAAATTGAAGTTCCAGCGCCCGATATTGCAAGAACTAACGGGTCAGTAGCGCGTTTATAGGTACGTTAAGTTGGCTATATACATACCACGTTAACCGTGAGAGCAAATGGATCGTGAGTCCTTTATTCTATCCGCACTCGTAGCAATCGTACGTCTCAAAGTGCAGGGAACTACGGTCAATGACCGCGAATGGATTCCTCGCCCTGTCTTGCAATTTAACGTAATGAAACGTTAGGTAGTAATGGCAGTTCTTACTCTCAACGAATGGTGCGCTTACAGAGCGAATCTGCCATGCCGAATGCAGCGCTTTCCTCAGACTGCAGGTCGTTCCAAACTATAGCTGGCTCAAGACGCAGTCACTTCTGCGTCGCTTCCACGAAGCCAATGCGAGCGCTTCGACTTGCGGTTTCATTCACTGGCTCCTTTTATCGTAGTTATCGGGGCATACACAATGAAAACGACATCGGTCATCGGCGTTGTGAACAGAGCCATAGGTATAAGGAAACTGACGATCTGGTGCTACGGCCACCGCGCAGGGTCAGCTGCGCGAATGATCATCGGCGGATTCGAATACATTGCATGCAGACAACACTCCACTATCCCCCTTAGTTGACCCTCGGGCGACTTATCCAGCTTATTCTCTTGTTTTCAGTAAAGACATACGCGTATACTTCGGTTAAGTTCTACGCATACATCCCTGCACACCAAGAATTAAGCGTGCAGTCGATTACGGCACGACCGGCGTCGTTCGCAGATGATGCGGCGGGACCCATCCACGACTACCACGAGAAACGAGATGTAACAAGGCCATTGTGTATTGCAGCCGACTCCAATCCCTGCGGGATTCAAGGGGGGGGGGGGGGGGGGGGCATCGAAGAGTAAGAGAATATAGAAAAAGTCTCAACAGTCCGGCATTCAAGTCGCCCTCACAATATGCAGAGACCGCGCGCATGTCATTGATCTTTGCTCTCACAAGGGTCTCACATTATAAGCCCGCAGCGCGGTCGCCTCTGGAGCGACAGCCTAGCTGGCATCGTCCAAGCCTTCAGTGCGCGACGTCGAATTCGCTATGGCGAATGCAGAGTCGTAGAATGGACGAAGGCAACGCATCGAGGCAAGCTCGCTCGCTCGGGACCGGAAGGCGTCCCGGGCGAGCACCTCGGGACCGGCCGAAAACAATCGCCCTCCACGGTCATCAGAGCTCATCACGATCGAGCGAGAACAAAGACGGATGCGGGGTCAAGGAGGAAAGAAACGAAGACCCCGGACCGAGCAGGCCCCATACATCAAAGGGTCACGTGCATGCATATAACGCCGTGGGGTGCATGCGGAAGAAATAAAGGCGCTCTATACTCCTTAGCGAGCACAGGGAGCGAGTTCTGTGCTCTGTATGTTTGTATTCTTGTGGGTGCGCTTGCACGTGAATAGCTTCGCCGCAGGCTTACTGGCTTTATTATCTACGTCGTTTGTTAATGGAACGCTGTATATAGAGCGACAGATAATCAATTTGCACTGGCAGAATACTCTTTTTAAAAACTCACCTGGGATTGATTTGGTGGAAGAGAATGCCAATTACCCGCGGAGGGAATAAAGGCAAACTTATACCCTTAATTGAGTGAATTAATTTCGCGCCCAAATCGCGTCGACTCTATACATAAGTGTGACGTCCCAAGTTTCGAATGCACCCGCCGCGGTATGGTATGCCATGTATGAACTTTATTTGGGTCCTGAGGAATCAGTCTGGGACAGATGCGGGCCGCTCGCACGTCGGGACAGAGAGGCCGAGCCCCTCTGCCGCCACACGGGCCATCTGGACAGCCCTGAGTTGGTCCGCCAGCATTTCACTGTGCAGCATCCGCTGCCACCACCGTTCACCTTGAGAACCATCACCGGCCAACGCCGAGCAGCGCCAGAGCATGTGTTCTAAATCGAGCAAACCCCCACACTTACTGCAATAGACTGAAACCCCGTAGTACGGATTAATTTTAGTCATGACTACCGGGTGGCTTAGCTGCTATTTCGATGGCGCCGGAATGGAAAAAAGACGATCGTGTACCATGTGTTTGGTGCACGTTAACGAACATTAGGTGGTCGAAATTAACCCTACGGCGGGCCTCATAATGCTTTTGGCACGTACCACCCCAAAATTTAACGAATTTGTTTCAATTTGATTGTCACTGATTTCATCTTTACACTGTGACGGTCCTGCGCGGAGGCTGCCGAAATGTATGACGCGCTTCAGTCTTTCAAGGACATCGAATAAATCTAGGCTACTGTTTGCGTCCTGCTCCTTATATCAACGTTGTGCTCTAACGTATTTTCGTCACTTAAGTGCCTAATTCGATAAGTGATCTGCGAATTACAAGGTACAGAGATCAGATAGCTCGAAAGCTGCCAGCTTGTGCCTCGTTATATGCGCACTGCCTTGTCCATCTGCCTTACGCTGAGCTTCTAAATGTTTATGCACTGAAACGACATGGCCATAGTTATTTTCAGATTGCTGAAACTGATCCAAGCCGGTGCTGGGGCAGAGCAACAGCCGTCAAGTCTCGCAAGGCTGTATATCAATCCTGTAGCCAACGTCACTGTGTTCATTAATTCATCGCAGGAGCAAAGCATGTTTTTTAAACGCGGTAAGAAAGAAAGAAAGAAAGAAAGAAAGAAAGAAAGAAAGAAAGAAAGAAAGAAAGGAAGAAAGAAAGGAAGGAAGAAAGAAAGACCCTTGTCCCGTTCCTGTGTTTATCTTCAAAGAATTTCCTCCAGCTTACTTCAACCATCCAGTAGCCCATGCAACCCCAAACCAAATAGTTCCCCTTCGATGATTGCCAACGACCCCAGCAGCGTTCAGTATGGCGACGCGCCGGAATCCCCGCTCGGAAAAGGTCGGCAACAACCAGGCAGCCTCTTCGCAGTCCACGTGGCGCATACCATCGCGCCACCAAATAGCCCAAACTGGGTCATATTCCTTATGAAGGCTGCCTGCCTGCAACTGCATCGACGGATTTCGCACACAGCCCGCCACTCGTAAAGTGCATACTGCCGACGCCTGCACACTCCGTTCCGTCGTGCACAGCCACGACCCCGCTCTCAGCTAATCGCACCTCCGGCACGTCGTCTCGCGTGCCTCCGATTGTCCGGCGCAGCGTGAAGGCAAGACGCGACATCCGGCCTCCTCGTCCTTCCATCACATGGGAAGCGGGTCAATGTTGCCCGGCCGAATTGAAATAGGGGGGGGGGGGGGGGGGTCTTCTCTCGTCGATCTGCTTTTCGCGAAGAGGAACGACGGGTGAGGGGGTGTGCTATACAGAGGGGGAGTAGCACTGCTGCGTCCATCAGCGTGCCCGAACGAAATGACGTGCTGCCGGCCGTTCGGCACAACTGCCATGCCTGCCTGCGCCGACTGGTATTGGGCACAGAAGACGAATGTCGGGGCGGAGACGGTCGATCCGTTGCGTCAGTGAACGCACTTGTCGAGATTGAGACAGAAGCGTCGCTGCCCCGATCGACAAAGGAGAAGGAGGAAAGAAAGGATGGACGAGGAAGAAGAAGTAAAAGAAAGAGGCGGAGTTCGCGCAGTGCCGGTAAAAGCAGACAAGCTCGTCACACTGTATACGTGAGACATGCCACGAAGGCTGTACGGTTCGCAGATTCGGTTTCAGTCTGAAAGCTGAATTCTCCGTTTCCTTTCTTCGTCTTTCTTTTTTTTTTTTTTTTTTCGTGCTGGCAATGGTCACACCCAATCGCACACGTGGCGACTGGAGTGCTGATTACAAGGTGAGACAGGTGACGAACGTGCTTCGTCACAGCAGGAGAAAACAGCGCGGCGAGACCAAGCTCGCTCGCTTGCCAGGGGTCACGGGCGAATGCTAAAAAATATTACAGTGCGATGTAGTATACTCAAACAGGCAACACACGAGACGCGCTTTGCTGTTTGGTGATCCTGATATTCCCACGCGTTCGGCTTCTTCGTTTTTTTTTCCCGAATTATGACTGCTGTCGAACTGTCGCGCCCGGTGGATGTCGCCAGCCTGCTCCTCGCTTTCCCTTTCCTGTCAATTGTATATATTTTCAAATCAAATAATAATACTAGTAATAATAATCCAGTATCCGAAACATTCATAACGTTGTTTCGAATTCTATATCAAACTATAGCGTCTATATAATATCTATTCTATTGTGCCTGATCCAACTACGTGCGTGCCTCGAATAGCGTTGTACATTCATGAAATGTACAAGGGCGCCAGCTATAAGTTAGGAATGTGCGGTGAGACATGCGCGAACAGTAGACCACGGACTTGAGCCGTGAGATGAGATTCTACGATAGACGGCAGGTGCACGCCGCTATCTTGGCAATTTGGGTTTTGCTTGTCTTTCTGGGCTGAAGTTCGTCCAGCGAATATTCAACTTATTAACGCACGCTTTTTGCACTACTCGCTCTTCCCCGTCCCTAGAAAGTGACAATATATCGTCGCGCGGTAACCCAATAGGAGAGGAGGTATCCCGCAAAATAACGTCATAGGATCTGCGTCCGTCATCCCTGTCTTAGTCCTGGAACGCCGGCTTGTACAGTCGTCACGCCACAGGTCGGCCAAGGCCCACTCTTGAAAATTTTTCCGCTCGAGCGGCCTATTAGAGAAACTATAGTTCGCCTGGATGTTCCCAGCCTCCACTACTTTTTTCTCCGCTACTCTTTCCGTCTTTCGTTTCCCCTTACCCTTCCCCCATTGTAGGGTAACAAACCAGAAACTCTTCCGGTTACTCTCCCTGCCTTTCCCGTCCCTCTCTTTCTCTAAACAGATGAAACAGCTTCAACACACAAGTTTCGCCATACAAAATTCAGTAATAGCGTTTCTCTCCTTACAAAGAGAAACAATACAGTGCTGCCTAAGCCAGTCAGCATGCTCGAGGGACCGCGCTCTTTATCCCCATAAATCCGTGCTTAAGCCGTAGTAAGTAAAGAACCTGTGCTATATATAGCTCACCAAGACTGCAGGCGGGGCCACGAAAGCCGTGGACCGCGCCAGCCAATAAGACAAGAGAACCGGAAGAGCTCTTTCGTTATCCTGCCGCTGATAGACCTCCGCTCGATGCCGACTGAATGAATGAAGCGTCGCGAAAGGATTAGTAACGCACAGGGGGCGAGCCCTCATCCACTCTACGGAACATGGAGCCGGCTTTCGTGAACCGACTGGCTGGCGCGTGCCTTTGCATTGCATTGCACGGGCCTGGGGGGAAGGGTATTCTGTGAGAATCCACCTAGTGGACTGCGACGAAATCGGCTGCTGCTGGAAATCAGACTAGCTAGGACTAACCTCCTCGCTGGTACAGCTCCAGACAATTAGTCCACTGGGTGGACACTTACCCCTCCCCCCCCAGTTGAGACGGATTGTGTCAATCGCCTCCGCTAAACAAGTCCTCTGATCAGCCCGTGGGACGGGGGTGGACAGTGCTCTGACCGAATAAGTAACAGTAGCATGGAACACGTAGCAAGAACTGTCATTAAAATTTTTCAAAGAGACGAACGTTTCCACGAAACTCTTGAAGCCCGAGTTACCGGCGCCTCGTGCTAGATCTTGAGGATCAGCACGACCTTCTCGGATCCGCGTAGATGAACGTGTATCTAGGGCCACTACAGCCTTGTCGCGGCTAAGTGCGGAAAAGAAAAGAAACGAGCGAGACACTTGCAGAAAGTCAGGTCTATAATTGCAATAAAAATACCTCGTTATGACCGCTGAACACTTAGTTCCAAAATGTCATACGAAGTTCCTCTAAAGCCTCTTTCGGATGCACTCGGCTGAGGTTAGTATAGTTGCAGCAGCAGTAATAAGCTTCATTTTAAAGAAGCGTTGCGATGTATTGGGGCGCCTCAGTCCAGGAGTGCGCTGCGCAGGCAATAACAGTTAAGCGAGGTTTAGACACCCTAAACGAACTCGCCAGGCTCAGCACCGCACGCGATGGATATATACGTGACCCGCACGTTTATACGCCGAGTTGCTTTTGCCGGCTCCCAAATGCAATAACCTCAAGAAACGTGATAGCCATCGCCAATGCTCGTTTTCATTCCTTTATTCTTTTTCTCTGCGCTTCTAGCGGCAGCCGTCTGTTATGAGCCCTCGCTCAAGGCCTTCTGTATATGATGCCCCTTTTACACCGAGATTACTTATATTCGTCATCATTAGAACGCACAGCGCGTGCGCGACTTGGGACGTTCCCACGCTGCTCCGACGGTAAACGTGCTAAGGTACGCTTAAAGAAGAAACACTAAATCAGTATAGACCAATAAAGCCTTCTTTCATAGCTATATTTAAGTTATTTTCGCGGTAACGGGTTGAATATTAGGAGAGAAAAAGAAAAGGTCCAAGTTCCATTTTTCGAATTTCCCGCTAAAGCCGAGCACCGTGACGTCAGTGGACGTCACGGAATTGTTCTCTTTCTTCCTTTTCTTCTTTTTTCCTTTTCATTTCTGTTATTTTTTTGTTTTGTTTTCTTTTGCTTAGCATTTGGGCTGCTGTGACTCTGTAAAGTTTCTTGAAACGAGGCATGTGGTCAGTCTTTGGCTCTTTTAGAATGCAATGTCGCCCACATCGGCGAATAAATGTTTCACAAGGCTCGAGCCGACGGCGTCAAAATCATGACGTCACGCGAGCTAGTGCAGAAATTTTAGGGCGGCGACGCCAAGAATATTTTTTCCCCCTCTTTCCTGGCTCACCAAGCCTCGACTCGCGGTATAAGAGTGGGCTTTATTTTGGTATGTTGGAGGCTAATTTACTAATACAGGTAAAAAAAAAGTTTTTTTTTTCGCCCTAGTGTTCCTTTAACATTTTGCTTCTATCATTACTTGTTCTAATTATTTTTACGGTGATCACTATAGTTCTGAAATTTAGTACTAAGTACAGCAAACTCTGCAGTCCGACAAGGCTAAGATACCGGGTGTTCAAAATTAAGTTTTACGGAATTTTTAAAAATCGCCTGTGGCAGGTAGCATAATTGTTATCGTTGAGCTGGGTTATTCGAAGCGGCGGACATTACTAGCACGAGAAATCGAAACACATATTCAACTAATTAACAAACATTCACTAATTAACTTTAGTTAAATACTTTACGACACATATTGCAATTTACGAATTGTAGCCGGTGAGCTTGTCAGTTGTATCCGCTTAGCATATTTCCAGGATGACACCAGTTTCGAGATATTATTTCCCAAAGTGCAGGACGAAATAACGGGCGTTCCTGTTACTTTTGTGCTTCAATGTATAAGACAGCATTTTGGTAAAAAAGTAAGTGGTACAACAGTGCATTCTTACGGCGAGTTTTATGGTGCATGCATATCTCCAAACTGGTGTCATCCTGGAAATATGCTAAGCGGATACAACTGACAAGCTCACCAGCTACAATTCGTAAATTGCAATATGTGTCGCAAAGTAGTTAACTAAGAAGTCAATAAGTGAACGTTTGACAATTAGTTAAATATGAGTTTCAATTTCTCGTGCTACTAATGTCCGCCTCTTCGAATAACCCAGCTCAACGATAAGAATTATGTTACCTGTCATAGGCGACTTTTAAAAATTCCATAAGGCTTAATTTCGAACACCCGGTCGAACATCTTAATCGGCTAACCGAGAAGCTAATCAGGTTCTTCTTAATGAGAATTAGTCGGACCTCATTAATAACAATTAGGAGGCCCAAAAGCCCTCGCGCGCTTCAATTTCGTATCCAAGCAGTTTTCAAAAACTAACGAAACTTAAGCTTAGCGGGACCAAAACAGTGCAGCGAACGAATCTCGGCGTGGTACGCGAAATCGCTCCATTTGTTTTGATCAGCGAAAGCGTGGTCAGATTGAGACGGCGGTGTGCGTAAAAAGGAGCGTGAATTCGCCACTTCGTGGGAACAAACTAGAGCCGGGAACACCATGCCAGGCATTAATGCTGAATAATAGCGCGATCGATATAACGGGCGCGTTTATCGCGCAAGGAAATCGATTTCGTCGACACAGTGATCCAATTAAGTCTAGCCTCCGTCTCGTCCTCGGTGTAGTATACATTTCAATTTAGCTGCAATCGAAAGAAATGCTCGCTACACGTCAGGTCAGGGGCACTTGCTGGAATAAATTAAAAAAAAACTAAAAACAAGAGAAACAATAACAAATAAGAGCAGGAAAAAAAAGACGATGCAAGCTATTGGGACACTGAACAAGCAAGTTATACTCTGTAATTGTTGAGACTAGGCCCAGCAACTATGAGCTAATTAAGTTTAATTGTGCCGTGTAGACTTAGCCGCTCGTTTCGACTCAACAAAGTGCGTAAACAGAGAACCAGTAACGTTTCGCCCAGCTTTTTGTAAGCTGGGTGAAAAGTTCGAAGTTCTCTCACACGGCCCTGTCTCATCGACAAGGACTTTAAGATGTAGGTGACGTAGCAGACACATGCGCACCTTTATTTTAAGACCTTATAAAATTTCATTCTTTTTTTTTTTGCGTTGACGTAAGCGCTACAACCACATTGTACATTTATTTATATTTCTTTCTTATTGTGTATAGTTCTTTGTATATTTGTGTAATGTAGGTAGAATGCTTTTTTTATCTCTAAGCCAATGGGAAACCTTTTTATTCTTTTTTTTGTCTCTTTTTTATGTATACTGTTCTCTCGCGTATATGTTCTTTATATGCCTGTGTGTTCAGCTATGCAATTTTAGTATAGCGGGCTTTTCAGTAGCCAAACTTCCCACATCTCTCGCAGTTAATAACAACTGCACGGCCTCAGCCAATCCTGGTCAGGCGCTCACTGACCGGCGAACTCTTGATAAATCCGCAGAAACATCGATCATGTGCGAGCAGGACAATGCAAATCAGAACGGCAAAATTACAGTATTGCATTACGCAACGCAGGAAGCATCTGCGTGGTTTAGTTTTGAACTCCGTCGTGAATTCGAAGGCGTTTCTTGCAGAGGAAGAAAAAATAAGCAGCCACACGTTCATATCTGACGTCGTTCACTGAAAACCCATTTCACACCATGTTTCCGTTCAAATAGCATACTCCAGAGCACGCTTCGAATCATAAACGAACCACACGCATATGTCTACGACGCTCGCTCACCGCTTCTCCTCTCCCGGCGTAATGCACCGAATTCCTCCTTTCCTTCCGGTTTTCATATAACTCCGGCTTTATGCCCTTCAGTTCCAAACGGAGTTTCCGTCGCTCATCCTCGAGCAAAATGCCCGAACCCCCCTCTGTCATATTTAATCTAACTTTAAACAAATCTAACTCGCCGGACAGGTGCCACGAAGCCATCAGACCCCGGTCGGCATCGTTACGCCCGACGAGAGTACACAATTCCATAGCCACGCCCCCCAAGAGAGACACTCCACAGCACCATCACTAGCTGCCTCCTCCCACCAAGGTCACCTTCGTCGCGCAGCGTGCATTAGGCGGCCATTTTGTTGGGCGCGACGCCGGTAACTTTTGCTCGCCACAAATCGTGCTCCCTCGAGTGACTTCGCGAAGTGCAGATGGGGTTATATGATGCGCGCCCGCCCGCTGATGGCCAAACCGTGTCCTCGGCCGTCCCGTATAGCGTCGCCCCGCTGCTGCCATCGACGCCGACGCGTCGTCCTCTACGCGTCATCGATTTCCTTTTTCTTAATTTTTTTTCCTTTTTTTGACAGGGGGCGGAGCTTCGTTAGGTCGTGGGTTCAAGGTCGAACGCTCGCGCCTAACCGTCATGCGACAGGAGCACTTCCGTTGGCATGCCCGTCAAGCGGCGCCAGTGAGCCTATTCTGCGAGTGTTTCTATCTTTCTTTCTTTCTCTTTCTTTCTTCTTTTTTTTTCAGAGTGTTGCCGAAAGAGCCGTCGGTCAGGGCTGCGCGGAAGCCAACTTCCTTCCCGTGCGGTTGTTCCGCAGTTTTTTTTTTTTCTTTTTTTCTCTCCCGGCAAAGTCTGGCGACGCTCAGACACAAAGCACTCTGATGCATGGCTTCGACGTGTCGATTCTCTTTCTCTCCTGGCAATCAGACGTCCTTCGACGAGATCACATTCTGGAGCGTTGTCAGGGCTGATGGCGTCGTCGTGTAATGCCAGAGGACGTGTGTAACCCAAGAAGGACGGTCCGTATGCCATATAGGCAATGATGCAGCCCGAAGAGAGTAGCAATATAGCGCACGGAAATGAAGACCGCGCCAACGACCGACGAAAGCCCCTGGTGCCCTGCCTGCATTTTGTTATGCCGTGACATTCGCCGTATAGCGCCTTTGCGTTTCTCCTTTGAAATGTCTGCGCATTCAACTGTCCTCTACTTTTTGCTATCCGTACAGCCTCCCGCATTTAGAGCTATATATCGCGCGAGCGTCCATCGCAAGCGCGTCCATCACGCGAGCGTCCATCACGCGTCATTTTAGCGCCGTTAAGCTGCGATAATCAGCGAGCTAGACCGGCAGAAGTACTCTCGAGTGCCCCAAGCACTCTCCTGTGCAAGAGTCATCTAATGCGATGTTCCCTTCAGGACAAAGTACGACCATATTATAGTGTTCTCGCGCGATATAGCTAAAAATGCGGGAGGCTGTACATCGAACATCTCGTATTGCAAGAGATAAATCAGTCTCGCGAACGGGAGCGAACACAAAAGGAAGCCGTTCCTTTTATGAGCCGTCGAGCTGAATCGCCGGTCCCGCTTCGCACAAAACCGGCGTTAACCTTATCGGTCGCTTAGTTTGGCCGTACAATACCGTTGGGTGCACAGCAAGGCATCCTCATTAAGAGGACAATTGCCTAGTCTGAACAGGAACGCAGAAAAAAATATAAATCTTACCGACAGGAACGTTTCGCGAATCCCCAATTAAGACAGATTAAGTTAAGCCCGCACGGTAATTCTGCACCTAGCATGAAAAATACGTCAGTATTGTCGTCAGCAGAATTTCGCCAAGCCTAATGCAAGACGAGATTAATGTACAGTCGCGCCCCCTTAAATCCCGCGCCGAGACTGCGTGACGTCACAGATTTCAACAGCATGTATTTGAGGCTAGTCAACCGTACACCAACAAAGAAAGCTTACATTGTGTTCTGAAGTGCGCCAACACTCAAGTATGCAATTTTCGCACATCTTTCTTGCACATAAACGGCCCAATTAGATGCGCGAAAACAACGAAAGACTTGTGACGTAACACTGACGTCATGGGCGCCCCGCTTCTAATGCGGAAAGATAAGTTTTACTTTTGACATATCGCGCCAATCAATTCTTTCCCATCACATAAATGTAAATTTAGTTTTAAATAAACAATCATCCAGCACATATTAATTTCGTGTTTCTATACTTATAGTGTCTCTTGAGGGAACAGCATCTTTATTCCGCCACGAACGCTTCTTCCAACGGGGTAATTTCACTTCGTGCACACTTTACGTTCCTTGGGCCACCTCTCCTTTCTCTCGCATTACCCCTCTCCTCATTCAGGGTAGACAACCAGGACTATACCTGTGGTTCTCGATCTAGACGTCTCTCTCGATCCCTCAGAGCGAAGTTTTCCTTCGCTTTGCTACCACAGTTTGAAGCGCTTATAGCCTCGGCACGTACTTTCGCACACTCAACTGCAAAGGAGTGCGGTGGCCAGATCCGGCCCACAAGCAGCACTCGCCCCCGCATGGACCACAGCCGGACGCCGTTCGGCACAGTTCCAAGCCCTCGCGACTCCGCTTCAGAGGGTAGCCGTGCGCAGAGCTGGCACGTATACGAGTATACTTGCTTGCACATAAACGGCTGTAAGTATATAGTCCGCACAAAGTCGGTATACGACGATGCGCTACTGAGAACTGTGCGGCAGCTACAGTGTCAATCAAGCACAATGCGTGTGTGAGAGAGAGAGAATCAGTTTATTGTACTAAAGGAGGGTGGACGTTCTTTGATGGAGGAGAGACGCAGACAAAGTACAAGCGCACCTATAGGTGTGTGCCCGCACGAAACTCATCGGAAGCGCTTGAGCGCAGTTCGGTTAGCGTATAGCTCGCTCGATTTTTTTCTTGTTTGTTTGCGCCGTCACGCTTGTGTGCGCTCTCTCGGATCGGGAAGGACGCAACGAAGCGCGTGATTGGGGGACGAGCCGCCGCAGTTTTCCCTGCCGTCGCCGGCAAAGCCTATACAGGCGACTGCCGTGTCGGTGCGAGTACACGCGCGTATGCGTGTGTCCACGAGCCCGTGGCGGAGGTCGGCCAGGCACAATGCAAAACGGCGCGTGCACCCGTTGTTTCATGCCCGTACATGCACGAACAACCGGTATACGTAACAGACAGCACCGTGCATGCCAAGTCCGTGGATGTCAAAGGCAGTGCGCATCGCAAACGAAGCGAACACGCTTGAACGGTTCCAGTGACGTACGTTAAACATACCTGACGTGCGTATATATACCGACTCCCCGTGAAGCGCCGTGCTTTAGTATCGGGTAACGCACGCGTCTATGTTCAGTGATTGCTGCGCATGCGTTGGGTACATATGCGCCGCTTTATATGCTTGCACGCCAGAACTGCTGAGGCTCCATTTCCATACTGTGATTTTCTACGGAAGATTTGTTGTAAGTTTGTAATTTCAGACGTTGAAATTCGTCACACTAAGTTAAAACTAGGCTTTGTGTTCTATCTGCTACACGGCGACATTGACTTCTGAATTTGCTTGAATAATAAAAATATTCAAGAACTCGTGGCACAGCACAGCCGGCCTTTAACGAGCGCCCTCGTTCGTATACGTGTATAAAATGTGAACGCTTTATCGCGACCGCGGTAACCGTTTTAGAGTATATTATGTATGGCAGTTTGGAAGCCTACGCGACGTACTCTGGTGCTCGCGACTGAGGTGACGCACTGGTATAGCTATCGTCAGGCTAGGTTCGACGAGCAAGGACATGCGGTGTAGGTGGCCACCCTACGTGTAAGCTTTTTCACAAATTGCTCGATGACTGGCGTCTGAACAGTAGGGGCGCAGTGGTAGAACTGAAGAGAGGGAAAGAAAGGATGTATAGAAAGGCAGGGAGGTCAAACAAAAAATAGTTCTAGCTGGCTGCTTTGCACGAAGGAAAGGAAGAAAATGGATAGAAATTAGCACAAACGAGATAAACCGCGTAGACAATCCATCAGTAGCAACGGTAGCTGGCAGAGTTCTCAAAGTCTTCCTACGTAACAAAGTTATGTAGGCCTGTGGACCTCAGGAACTTAAGCAACGCAGGCATAATAACACTCTGCGCGGAGTTCTTTTTATAAGAGGTGCGCACACGCACAGTCCAGCAAAGTCCAAATCGGGAGTTTCCCTTCTTCAGTTTGACGTCGTGAAGAGGTCTAGAGGAAGACGTGTATTCGCACGATCACACTAGTGATCGAATGACGCACGCGAAAGCTTTCATTCAAGTGTCACATTAGTGCGAAATAGCACGTACGGGCAGGGCTCTCTTAGTATATGGGTATCAGAGCATAAGCGGTAGGCTTATGCATCAGACATTATGCACGTAACGCTCACTTGCGACGCCATTGTTCTAGCGAAAGCGAACAAGAGAATAATATTCGCGCTTGAACTGGTTAGTGCTGCTGTTGTACTTTAACTTGCGCACGTGTCAGCCCCGGTGTCCTTTCGGCGAGGAAGACAAAACAAGGCTAAGCTTATGCAGAGGCAGAGAAAGAAACGCGAAAAAAAAAAAACATTACAGCTCAGGGGCTGTAATTGCAGAGGTGAAGATAAAAAAATTATAGCTCCTCTGTTCTTAGAAACGCGGAAATGGTCTTTTTTGCCTCGCCACGAGCTCACAACTTGAAGGTTCGAGTGCTATAAGACTGCCTGCTACGTGGCGACACGCTTTCTGGTTTAGCAAGGGCGTATAAGCGCAAGCGGCACATGCGTCAGAAGACCCTATTAAAACGTCTTCAGGACGTCTAAAACGTCGCGTCTTATTACAGCGTTTCCTTAAAACGCACCGCTGGACCATTCCGACGCAGCGCTATTATACTACGCTCATCTGCCACCGTCAACGACTCTGTCAGGCGCTAATCGCGAGTCCAGATTGCAGTTTCACGCTCTCTAACAAGTTAGCCCTCAAAGCGAGTGCGTTAACGATGCCCGTTGACTTGACATCTACATGCAGAAAGGGTGAGAGCCATGCATGCGACTGCTCGCGCCGGTACCATGCACATTCATTTCATTTATTGCACCTTAAGGGCGCGAAGCCATTAATAGCATAAGGGGTATAGATGCACGGCAAAATGAAGCTTGGTGTGTTCGTAGATGAATAAATTAAGAGAGCTTTGTTGCATTGTGCCACTGAACGGCACGTATACCATTCTGCTGCAGTAAAACAGGGCAGGTAGCAGGCAGAGGATTACCGCACGTACTGCCCTAATTCTGCCGTACTGCTCCGCGATACTGAAACGCGGCATGACAAGCTAATATACCAGAATGGACGTCGGCATGAGGACAGCAATGAACTCAGCTTCAACAAGAGGTCGCCACCTTTCAGCGCTCAGTTCAATTATAGAGCAGGCCCAACTTGATAGCAATGAGCGACTGCACCTCTATATCACTCAAGTATGCGCTGTAGCGAGGCGACACAATGAAGAGACGCCGGTTTCCCAGAACAGCTCTTTACTTTGCCTCGTCGTCTTGTCTCCCGGTAGCACCCGAGCTCACACGCTTGTGTCTGTTTGTTACAATAGCGCAGTTCGTTAACAGAAATTACCTCGATCCGCGTACGGCCATGTCTCCCAAAGAACACGAGTGCTTTCTGACTCGCAGCCGTAACCACGCACTGCAAGTACCTACTGCACCGTCCGGGGATCAGCGGCGTCCAGGCCTCCGCCGCGGATCCAGGCCAGCTAGGACAACACCGGTGATATTGCTCGGGCCATCTCCATGCTGTCATAACAGGTCCATGATATATGGCAAGCTCTTTCACTTCCGTCATCGGTTGCGCTGCACTTAGCTCAGGCCGAGACGGCGTTTTACCCGAGTTCCATGGTTTTCAGGACGACCCTAGCATCTGGGCCCGCACCATGGACTCAGTTGCTCTGCGACGGCGTGAACTTACGTAAGATATATGCTGTTTGTACATAAGGATGTGGGAAGTAGCATAATCATCCCCGAACGTATATTGGCTGTCTTTCTTTCATTCTTTCTCGACGAGAACCCCCTGCAGAGACGGTTCCATAACATGCCGTGGTTGAACTTGGTGCCAGAAGACGTCACCCCCGGCGTTCCTGCCCCCGTCTGCGCTTCCGATGTTCCCGCATCTCGCGAACGGGGTAACGCGTATACCCGGACTGGCTAATAATATCTCCGCAGCTAGGTGTATCAGAGCGAGTGAACGAGCGGGAAAACAGGAAGGGCCGGAATGAAAACAAGCGCGTCGA
The DNA here is from genome assembly GCF_013339745.2 of Dermacentor silvarum. Lineage (NCBI taxonomy): Eukaryota > Metazoa > Arthropoda > Arachnida > Ixodida > Ixodidae > Dermacentor > Dermacentor silvarum. Next base: position 100,932,882 of record NC_051156.1, read on the forward strand.
CGAAGTTCGGGGTACGCACGCTGCCGCGCGCCCCTGAGCGGAGATCAAGGCTGCTCGACGACAGCGAGCAAGCATGCGCGGCTTCCGACTACAACAATGGGGAAGTGTGGCAGGCCGGCACCACGCAGGCATAGACGCCAAGGGCGCCCAGGTATGCACATCCGCCGGGCAGCCGCCAGGGGGTTCCGCACGGGACACAGAATGGGCAGCCAGGCGTGCAGACGCCGGAGAGAAGGACGAGAGAGGCTGTGCGTTCTATTACTGGCCGTAATGGCAGACTGCGGCCATCTCAAGTCTCGTTCCGAGTTCTGACGAAGTTGGCAAGAAAAGACAGCTTCGGGAAGACAGCATCGAAGTAAAAAAACGAAGCGGGCTACTTCGCTGTCCAAACAAGGTGGCGGCTGAGCATGCAGAAGGCTCGGAAACTCGACGCAAAATTGGGCGTCACAATGAGGGTCACTTTCTTGGCGTACGCCACCGGTGCGTCTCTAAACTGGTAGCTGGGGTGGTATTCTACAAGTGTCCATCTAGTGGACATGTCCATTTCGTCTGCTGCTGAAGTGTCGATTGGCGGGGGGGCACCTGTCTCCTTCTGACGCGTATCCCAGCCCAGCCAATGAGAACTTCGGCAGCAGAAGAAATGGGCATTGTCCACTATAGGTGGACACTTGCAGAATACTACCCCTGGTCTATACGCTACCGGGGCGTCACAAAGAGGCTTAAGCGGGCCCACGCCGTCGTCCGTACCTTCTCAACGAGAGCTGCTTTTGCAGGACTTGCAAGCACATCCCAAGTTACATCGTAGCAGGCATCTACATCGTTCTCGGAGCACTTCTATACATGATGACAGGGCACGCTAAATCATTCTGGGAGCAGCAGACGTGCAAGCACGCACTATGGCTTCTTAAATCCCATCACTCTTTCCGGATAGTTCGCTTGCTATGTAAACAGTTCATGTCTTAGTGGGCCAATACGGTGGTCGTGTAGACGTCACAATACTTCACAATGACGTCACGGGCAAATTGCTTGGTTAGAATAGAGACGGGCCCTCTTGTAGGAGTGTCGACTTTGTCAGCATCTCAGTAGAATGTCATTTGACGTCGATACAACAATGACCTCGGCCTCTGCTCTTCTGCTGAAACGCCAAACGTAACAGGGGCCACATTCTCAGCGAGATGGTGCGGGAGCATTCGGGCAGCGTCGCCACTTGTGCTTCGTTCTCGCGCATTTTCTGGCTTGCCAAGATTCCATTCATAGTGCAAGTCATTTTGCCATTACGAAAGCGTAATTTTACCGATGCTGCTCAAAACGAATTCCTCTGTGTCCCCTTTAAGCCAAATTTCATAACGTCTGTTTGCGTCGTAGGTACCATCATGACGTTCCCTAGGTAGCATCATAATGTTTCCTAACGTCAAAAACGCCCGTGTGCTTGCGTTGTAGTGCACGTTAAAGAACACCTGGTGGTCAAAATTAATCCGGAGCCCTCCACTACGGCGTGCCTCATAATCAGAACAGGTTTTGGCACGTAAAACCCCAGAAAGAAGAAGTTTCCTAACGTTTTTCTTCGCAGAAGTTGAAAAAAAGAAAGTAGTCTGAATCGGTTATGCGATCGCAGGCAAGGTATATGCCTTGGTGCAAGTTCTGCGCACGCATAATACAAGTGCAGTTGCACGGAGTAATTTCATTGTCAGTCTATTAACTTCAGGTGTCACGGCTTCGAAGGCAACCGGTCATGGATCCCGATCCCGAGAGGCCACGAGAAACCGGCACGCGTGTTCGAACTTAGGGCTTTTTTGCTCCGGCGTAAGAAACCCCGGGAATGGCCTCGCCGTGCGACTATATATAGGCGCGGACTATAGACGCAAAGACAAAAGGATGCATCGAGTGAAGAGAACATTACCTCTCCCGAGACGTTCCTACGGGCCCTATAGTTAAGGTCACGGAGCATGGTTAAGGTTACTCTGCCAGTTAATGGTACATCACTATTTCGCGTTCGCCTCTCTGCGTTCTCTTGCTTACCATCTCTTGCTTTCCTTTCTATGTTTCATTTTCCTCGTTGGGCTGTTATTTATCCTCGATCCTTGTGCAAAGGCACCGAACCAAGGAATCATCATCCTCGTAATTTTCACCATCTCGATGGCCACACTGGTTGCCATGCCGGCAAAACAACGCAACCACAATCTGTGCTATACGCTCGAGAAAAGAACAGGAAGGGTCCAAGATGCCACGGAGGTCTCGAACAGACAGATACACTAATGCACTGCGGCAAATGACACAAAAGATGACGCACGCGAAAGAGTTATGATGCTTTTGAAGAAGACGACAACGACGGTCCCTTCGCGTTTCGTGCGCATACTCCCGTAACACAATATACTCATAGTAGAAGTGGCACGCATACGCAGTATAGTGGTATGTGTCACGCGAGTGTATACGCATCGTCTCCAGTGACGAAGGCAACATCGTTTCCGTCGCGCACATAACAAAAGTAATCTAGGAACGAACGGTGAAGTATTGTGCGTTTGGGAAGACAGGATGAGAGGGGAGGAGTACGACGGCGTCAGCTCGCCGCCGAACCGAAGACGAGGAGGGTCGATTTCGCCGGCCGGCCCGCGGGGTCTTTTGTGGATCTCCATGCCGCCGCCGCCGCCTCCTCTTTTGTGACGAGTCCGCAAAGGACACTCGCGAGCCTTTTGTCGTTCGGCGTATTCGTTACGCAGCCGAGACTGTCGAGCGTGAACGCACGCGTGCGGCTTTCCCGGACAACTTTCGAGATACTTTCGGCGAAGAGCAGTGGGACGAATCTCCTTTTGCAATCCGAGATTAGAATGCGCAATCGTCGTTGCATCTGCGATGACGACCGCTGTGACTCCTAAAGGTGCACTGATATATAATGTCCGAATTCTTTTGCGTTAAACTGAAGATACGCGCGCTCGCTAAACCCTAGAAAAAGAAAGAACTATAACAATTGTTTCCACGAACTAGTTTCGGTTTCGGCACATAGGTAGCGGAGGCCTTGTGACGTCATCACACACCGGCTCGCTCCGTTGCTGCCACACGCGAAACGCTTTTATTTTATTTATTTGAATTATTTTTGATGAACAACGTCCTCATGCCTAGCCATAATGCTATAGAACGTCAGAAAACTTTTCTCTGTGTCATGACGTCACAATAATGTCGATGACGGCAGATCCGGCAATCCGAGACTAGCTTTAGTATCCCATTAAGATATCTCAAGCGCTTCCCAACCTTCACACCTGCTGAGTGCCTTCCTTTTGCCTGCGAGAAACATCTGGAACAGTTTGTACGACTTGGAAAATATATTTTTCGCTATGTGGTTGAACAATCCGGTACAATTTCGATAACCCTGATTTCGTTTTGACCCGCCGCGGTGGCTCAGTTAGCTAAGGCATCGCGCTGCTGAGCACGAGGTCGCGGGATCGAATCCCGGCCGCGGCGGTCGCATATCGATGGAGGCGAAATGCAAAAATGCCCGTGTGCTTACGTTCTAGCGCACGTTAAAGAACCCCAGGTGGTCAAAATTAATCCGGAGCCCTCCGCTACGGCGTGCCTCATAATCAGAACTGTTTTTAATTGGCATTTAAAACTCCAGAAAGAAAAAGATTTCTTTTTTTCTTGTACCGGCAGTATAAGCACGGCCATTAATTTTCCCATCAGGTCCCCACACAAATGCGGCTAGCACAACTGGGAATCAAACCTATGACCATGTGCTCAGAAGCAAAACTCCACAGCCACTGAGCCGAGTGCTAATTATGATTGAAAGGTAAGAAGACAGTCAGCATGTATTGAGTGGCTGTCTGGTTACCGCGTCGCAGCGTCCACGTTGTTTAACGAAAGAAAAAAGAAGTAGAGAAATGTTCAGTATGAGCTGTAACACGGTGCCCGTGGTTCAAACAGCCCCAAAACTGCGCGGCGCCGCCGACATATAGCCTGAACGGTAAGAGTAACGTTCCGATTACAGTGGGTTATTAAACAATTTTTTTTGTATGTCGGCGTAGCCGTGTAGTCTTGTAGGCCCTTCGACCACGGGCACCGGACTACAACTCATATTGAACGCGACTGTACATCTGTAGGCGGTGGACGTCAATTTCGATTCAAAGCGGGCTTCTATAGCTGCGCAATACAGTCGGCGTCAGAAGTTAACGCACCGTGCGATCCGAGAAAAATATTAATATTCCCGACGCCTGGGTATGCGGCCCGGTACTCGCTTTTGCACCTGTGGCTGTACCAGTAATGAACACACACGCACTCGCGCAAGCTCAAATAAATTGGACGATAATGCGTATTGGTAGCTCCAGTGGCCCAGCACAACATAATTTGATGCTGACGTTCTTCGTGACGTCCTTGTGTGAGCAGAGTTAAGCAAAATAGACCAAATCGATCAAGCCGTGCAAAGCAAACAAGCAGCGAAGTGGGGAAGACCGGCATTCGGGAAGTGCGCACATTTTTTTGGAATTGAGCCACTCAGCCAGCGGCCGCATTCAATTCCGTCCTGGCAAGGGGACAACTCGTCAAGCTAGGCGTATACTACGCGAGAACGAATGCAGACAAAAAACACTCGAGCACCCGTTTTTTTGCATCTACAGTATGCATGTATAGCAGTATATAAAGACCTTACAGACGGCTTGAAAGCGCTCTCGCCAAATCGCAGAAACGAGGGCGTCGACAAGGCCCTTCTTACTGCAAAACGGTCCAGTATGCTTTTACGTACATCATCAAAAAGAAACAATGATTCAGCGGGACTATGTGCTAAACATTCGCTGCGGCGTATATTGCAGATGCCTTGGATATGTGTGCATGGCACGAGACGTGAAAGCCCCGGAACATTACGATCACCCCCCTTTCTCCGCTCTCCCTCACTAACCACGCCTCTTCTTCATGCATTGCCATTGTTCAAATGATGTGTGGTTCTCAATCGTATTTCAATAGAAAGTGTACTGATAACAGCAAAACGTCAATAAGAACACAATGGAAATTTGTGTAACGGCTTCCCCCAGGGTGGCACAGCGCATCCTCCTTTACAATATATACGGACAGGGACGCCCTCAAACATGCCTCCACTGCAGTGCACCCAACTGTACAGTTATAGCCTATATTTCGCGAGTCTTCTCGGTGCGCAAGATACTACAGTACAACGCCGTAAAAGTGGCGCTAAAAGTGCGCGCGCTGTCGACACAAAAGCATCCGGGTCGCAGCCGACGAGACTCGAGCCCGATCGATGGGAAGAAACGCCGGGCTATTCTCGGGGCGCAACCGATGCTCTTAAAAGACGAACGACACCAGGTCGTACATGAAAAAACGCGCACGTGAAAACATTGCCCTTTACAAAAGTCGTTATATTCCTGTGGCGTTTCTATTGAGTTTGTTGCCGACAACAGTAGAGTTTCTGTTGAGATGCAATTGAATATCATGCATAAGTTTAGTAAGGGGTCACTTTAGCAAATGGTGGCCACCCGTCGTCCAGACATCAGCCGAGCCAAGCTAAATCACGCCGTGAGAATAGGAGAAGACATACGAGGCCGCCTCAAGCCGCCTTCCGAACTACTCCAGCCGAGTTATAAAACAACGAAAGAGGCATGCGTACCAACCGGTTTTTCCCTTACGCTCCTGAACCTTATTTCGCTCTCGAGGCCAGGCACCGCGGTGTACGAGGTCCTCGATGGGCGCGCTAAAAGGCGCGGGCAAACGCGGCCGCACTGGGCCACCGAAGTCAAACCCGGAAGGCGGCTTGAGAGACCTGCCTGCAAGCGAAACGCGTCGAACAGGCATGCACTTCGACAAGCAGCTCAGCAGCAGCAGTATGTTAGTGGCACGGAGACAGGAATCGGCGTCGTTATCGCCGACGTACATACGCGGTACCTCGTGAACAGGGATGTCTCTAAATGCCGCCCGCGGGTTGCAGCACTCGGCGCAGCAAAGCACGCTTCCAGGTCCTTTTCCTGTCACAAAAGCCGGTACGCGATCCGCAAACTTCAGGCGACAGTGTATACAGGGGTTCGTCCTTGTCTGACAACATCAAGAACAACAACAACAGAAGAAAGTTAGAGATGAAATGGCTGGTTTGCTTCCCGCTACCGATGTCTGCTGCCCGCAGAGGCCCGAGTAGTCTTAAAATGTACCTGACGGAAGAAAAGCAGCGGAGAGTTTTCCAGGCCGCATTGTAACTGTGTATAGCCGACGGCTGACACCTGAACCACGAAACGAACGTCGACCAGCAGGGAGGAGAGGAAATGGGATAAAAAGCAGGCAGCACATGAGAAAGTATAGAGAGACGGGGAGAGAGGGGTTATTTAGGGAAGAGCGAGGAGAAGGGAAGAGTGGATAGTTACAATATTTACAAGAGCTGCGGAAGTTTCCGCTGTCGTCGCCGCGCTTGCTATTACATTTCTGATGTAATAGCCTTGGAAGCGTGATGGCGAAAGGATGGGGCCAAACATGCACCACAAACGAAAGCGATACGCAAGGCTCCACATACAGCTGATAGCAACGCCCGTGTCACTATCACGCTTCCTCTGACTCATCTTGCGTTTTCTGCGATGTAGGCAACAATCAGTCACTTCTGCTCGCCGTTGTACGCTCTTTACCTGCTGACCACATGAACGGACAGTCGATGGCCACCGTCTAGATGCGCTCGCGATTAACGCTACTGTGCGCCGCGATATGAAGTTATGTGTTAACCAACCCGTGGCAGAACGGAGCCTTTTAGAGTTGTTTCATTCGAGAGATTGCTACTAAGCATTTGGCATTCTATAGTAGTGCAGAGCACCGGCAGGGCCAACAACTAAATGTGAACGACACCAATCTACTACTCACAGAAAAGCTAAAACAATGGCACATGCCGCTGCGGAATCGGTTGGACAAACATATAAACAATACCCGTAAGCCCCGAGACTCCTGTCAAAGTATTTACATTTCCCTTTTTATTTCGTTCTCAAATGAAGACATGTAATCCCTCACTGAGAGCTACTCAAGGGCATTGTCATCGCAAGGTTTTATCCCTTTCGTTTCCCTCTTTCACTCGACGAGGGAACACTGTAGTTCTTTTAGCCAATCAGCATCTTGGATCAGGTGGCCATATCCCGCACGTGATGTGTCGTCGTTTCCCGCCGGGCTCCGCCTCCAATCTTGTTAGGTCGCCCCCGAACACAGGCAGCGGTTGACACCTTGGGAACCGAACGTTGATGTCGTTCCCCCGGGATTGCCAGACGCGGGCCCCTTTCAAGATTCGCCTCTCCATAGTGGTCAGTTCGCGGAACCAGGTAGGGCGGTGGCTGTCTCGAAAGGCAGCAGTCGGCGTAGCGTCGTCGTGGTTCGGGCGGCGCTGGTAATTCACGGGACCGCACCAAGGGGCGACGCCGCCGTTTAGCCACGCATGAGGTAGCCCGGAGACCAACTGCTAATCCCTCAGTCCCAGGTGACAATTCTCGGCCGCGAGAAAGGGCGCCAGGTTGGCGCGTCTGAGTCGGCGCCGGCCTCCTTTGTCCCGAGGGACCGCCAGACACAACAAAGTATATGCTAAGTGGGCACAGTACATTAGTTGCACAGTACAATAGTTAAGGACAATGAAATTGAGTAAAAATTTGTGCTCATAATCTGCGCACACACAAAAAGTGTACAATGGGTAGACGAAAAACCTAACCATTTAACTACTACACAGTAACAAGCGCAAGAAAATAATTGCAAGCTATAGCAAAAATTCACCTGAGCTATGGGTAAACAGAGGTACACCTCGTGAAGATGGCATTTCTTTTTTTTTTTTAGCAAATATGTTGGAGCTGATCATAAGGGCAGCGAAGAACTCCATGGAAGGGCAGCATGCAGAAGATTACATTTGAGCTCATGTCGTAGTTGTAGCTTTTTTAGCCACGCGTCTGCAGTAAAACACGCAATTTCGGGAAAAGCGCGACGGGCTTCTCTTCGCAACTCTTAACGTCGTGGCTGTACGTGATCGACAAGTACTTCTCGGGTAATAAGTAAAAAAGAAAAAAAGAAAGAACTAACAGGAGGTTCAATATGGAAGCGACTTCCGGCAACACTACTTTCTTCTGAACAAGGCAAACATTGTTTCGTAAGGAAACAAAGCGAGTCGCCTCATTCCAACTTTTACGTGTACGAGAGCAACTATGGGGAATAGGAAAACAAGAACAAAAAGAAAGCACTGGTGGCACACTTCCAAGTATAACTCGCGGGCAAACGCGTCCGTGCACACACGGAGGCGAAAAAAAAAAAAAAGAAGACAAAACCGCGGAGACGGAGACAAAGACAAAAGCCTCACACTCATCTTCGTCTCCGGCGGTTCGCCAAGCTCCGAAATAAAAAAGAAAGCCTCCGGCGCACTCATCTCAAAACAACGGACGGCGCTCATTCGCAGAACAGTGAGCTCGAGGACAAGCAAGTTATAGCCGCACCGCGCTTTGCGGAAGTGAACACAGAAGCGACAAAACACTCTTCTCGAAAGACGCGACAATTAAGGCGCGAACACAGCTCGCACCGTCCACGTACCTATATAGCTGCGAACACGGCACGAACTGCCGGAGCATGCCGCACTCCGTTCACAAGCATTGTTCGTCGCATGCGGTAGAACAAGGGTGTGTGGATACGTAGAGCTCACCAGTCTCGTACTTCTATTACGTCGAGCGCAGACAGGGACAGACTTGTGGGATGGACAGAGCGATTTGCCACTCCGCGGCCAGCCGTTTATGCGCGTTCCGTGTTGCATAGCCACCGCATCGTTTGTTGTCACGGCGTTTCTTCCGGTCGCCGGTGCGTTGTACAGAGAGGCAGATATTGTTTCCTGCGCCATGTAACGCTGAACAAGGAAGCCCCCCTTTTTGGCTCCGGTAAACGCGCCGTCGCTTGCGTGTTTGTCTGTATTGCCCATCGGCTGCGGCGCGCGGTGCACTGTGTGTAGTAGAAGATCGTTGACCGAGAGCGCCCAAGAGAGTCTGCGAGCTGCGCCGGGAGTTTCGAGAGGAGATGCGATCGATCCACGATGGACGGAAGCGTCGGCTGTCTTTCGGTTCGTCAGGGCGAGGAGAAGAAGCGCCGAGCTTTGTATACTCAGTGGCCGCCGGCAGCGACCGCAAACTCGATAAGCGCGGAAACGAGGCTAACTGGCAAAGATATCTTAGCGAGAACTATAAGGACCTGCAGTAGAGACTGTATACTCCCGCGTTTCGTCGCTATTTCATGTCCGGCCTTGGTGAATTAGCGAGGTGTGGAATTGGCAGAGATTGTGTATACTTCCTTTTCTACACTGCACTACTGCAGATAGTATTTTCCCACACTGCAGTAATCTCGTCTTGGGATTGCAGTACCTCTAAATTAATTAATTAATTAACTAAATACGCATGTGACACAATCTTAGAGATTGTCCTCTGGCCAGCTAGCATGTTATACCGTAACCGCATGGACGCCCAACAGAGCAATAACAACTGGCATTGTGTGCGCAAGACATGCTCGCCCAGAGTTCAGAGTGTACAAAACGGACAGTTTTAAGTCAAAGTGAAGTGTTTCTTAGAGCGACAGCTACAATACAATGCGGTCGTCAAGAAGGCTGCCTTACGCCACTGTCCTCCTAAAGCTTTCGCTATCTTGAAACTGAAGGGCACTGTATACTGATAAGACAATAAACTGCACTTGTGTGTCGTCGATGTCTAAAGGAATGCGGCTAGAGAATGCCCCGGCATAAAACCGATACGTATTACCGACAGCGAGAGGCAGTACAACGTACCAACACGGAGAGCGCCCGACGGCTTTCTCCGCACGCGATGACGCCGGACATTTAGCGGAAGACCATCATACAGACGACAAGGGCCGACTTATGCTCAATGCGCACGCTGTTCCGCACGATCTGCAAGGCTCCGGTCCGCCTGGCCGACGGCGGTGCGGACGTCTCGAAAAACGTTCGTGAACTTTTTACCTTGTGCGGGGGATCGGCACGTTTGCTCAGATCAACGGTGTCTGAAAAAAAAAAAAAAAAAAACACATTCCGTGCTTGTTTACACGGCGACATACCGGCTCCGGCCGTTCCGAGCGCGAGTAAGTTATGCGTGGGCTGCGTATCGGTGGCGCTACATAGCGAAATATTTGCACGATTGAGGGGGCTTGTCGCGCCCTCTCAACACCGAAGTGTGCGAGTGCGCTGGACTCGGGACAGCGCAAGCGGGAACCGGGTCCGCACACCGATGCATACTTTATACACGCTTACGCCTGACAAGCAGTGTGAATTTCAGCTCATGCGGGAAGGCATGCGCACACAGCCAACATCACCACCTACCTATTGGATGGCGGCGTTGGCATATAGCTCGCGCGCAGAGCTTGCTTGCTTGCTCGTCTGAGCAGCGGCGGCGGTAGCCTTGGGATCGACGCCGCGTTTTGCGAAGCGCGCGTCTGGGACGATGGAAGGAGCGGCGCCTGTTTGTTTGAAGCGGCCTTTCGAGGCCGCGTTGCCGAATACGCACCCGCCCTCGTTGAAGGAAAGCTTCAACGCAGCCGCGATGGTCGTGGCATCGGTGTAGCGCTCAGCCAATTGAGCGCAGTGTATGCAGCCCACGTGCGGAACCGAAATAATATGTCAGAGCGCTGTTTATTTTTCTTCTTACCGTGCGGCAGTTCCTCCAAATCAAATGAAACATTCAGCCCAAGAGGGCACGACAAAGGTTCGTGTGAACTCCTTCGAAAGGACGCTGGCATTCCCGCAGTCCGGGATCACCTGAACAGCAGTTATATAAATACACGTTATACATACGACTGCACTCACAACAATGGCGTTGTGGGTCACTTGCGAATACAGTGTCAGAGATGGCTGTCGCGGACCAAGACGCAGGTGCGAGCCCTCGATTCTGTCGGGGACGAAGTGTGGCCAGCATGTACAAGGCGCGACGCGCGTGGTGGTTGGAGCAGGAAAGAGAACTGAATTGCGCGAAGTTTTACGCGCCAACATCACGATATGATTATGAGGCACGCTGTAGCTGGGGGCTCCGGGTTAATTTTTGACCACGGGTGCTCTTGCATTTCGCCCCCATCGAAATGCGGCCGCCGCGGCCGGGATTCGATCCCGCAACCTCGGGCTTAACAGCGCAACACCAAATCCACTACGCCACCACGGCGGGTCAGCGGGAGAGAGAGCGGCACGCATGAAGGACACCTATATACAGCAAATGCCAACAACGTCAGCAAGTGATTTATTCGATGGGGAGCTGGTTGATTAACGCATTGAACGTTAATGGTGTAGCGACAGTCGGCACTGGCTTACTCGAAATTGCACAAGGTGCGCGCGCATGAACGGTTGTTCTTACCTCTTTTTTTTCTTAAGCCTTTCACTTCCTCTTGCTTACTATTCAGTTTTCTTTTTGTGTGTTGCGATATGTGGCTCTAAAGAGCCATACGTTCCTATTCTATTTACACAATAAGCAATTAAACAGTTAAATAAACTGTAAGGCGAGCACTTCAAGTTTCCTTTGATAAAGAACCATCGCCTATATTCACGCGTTACTTCTGGCCTTTGTTTTGACGTACACGTCAGAACTCTCCCTCTACAGGAAGTCCTCGGACGCAGGATGCATGTACTGTAAGTGTTCCACACGGAACACTTACAGTTGGCCGCTACTGAAAAAACAAAACACAAAGTCCAACCGGCGTTCAGGAAACAGAGGAACCAATTATGACTGGACGCATACGACAAGCGACTTGAAAACAGACCTTCGGATTAGACTCTGACAGGCCCGACTCTCTCGATGATGAACTACACACGCGAAGGGCTTTGGGGACACACACGGCTTCGCGGCCATGCGCGCAGCGTGATGTACGGAACTGCAGCAACGGCGGCGTCATCCTTGAAGAGGAGGAGGAGACACATCATGACAACGCACACAAGGAGGCCACGCGCGCCGCCGAAGCGGAGCTAGCTGCGTGTGCCGACTCTGAGTGACTGACAAGCGCGGCCCGCATGCCCGGACCACCGCCGTGACGTTGGCCCCCGCCCGCCTCTGACAACGAGGAACCTCGCCGCCATGGTGGCGGCCGCGTCTTGTGTGCGATGGGAGGCTGCAGGGAAGAGTGAGAGCAGTGACAGCCACCGACCCTCTCCCCCAGCCCCTTTTCGCTCCCATTCCTATACACTGCGCCGTCTTTCAGAAAGCTGGTTATATGCTGTTGCAGATACGTCCTCGACTTGTGAATAGCGGCGTGGCTAATTAACAGCGGTGAGAAAGTCGTACATAGCAACTGGGCGAAACGGTCGACCCTGTCATTCGCCTCCAACACTCCCTCACTTTGTTTCGAGTGACCAGGAGGTGTCCAGTCTAAGAGCAGGTTCCATCCTTGACAGTCTTACTACCGCGGGACATCCTTAGGAACTTTCGTCCCTTGCGTATACATATATGACAGGTATTCTATAATGCGTTAATAAATCAAAACCAAAGCCGCTTTGGTGTTTCGCTTCCGGAGTCAAGTTCCAGCCAGAAGACACGCACCTGTAGGCCTCAAAAACAGGGGTGACCAACGTGGCGTGGCCGCCGCACTGCATTACTAAGTAAAACATTGCTAGCCACTGTTCGTACTGGCCCAGTTAATAGCCACTTAGGCTATGGGCCCAAAAACGAGTATATCCGAATTTGCCCTAATGCGATGCAATAAAAATTAATTGGCTGATCGATTGCTTGCTTGATTGACACTGCAGGCCGGTGGAAGTTGGGATAGCGATAAGCGAGCAAACTTCGTAAAAGCCACGTCCTCGACGTCTTGCAATGGCTCGTGGTCGGGAGAATGGAGCTCGCGATGCGGCGGTCGTGGAAGGGCGGCGGTGGTTAAAGGGAAATCACGCGAGCGAGAGCTCTCGACAAACGCGCGCGATGGAGGGCGGTAAACAACTCCATTTCGCGCATACGTGTCACGCGAGCATTGACGGCTGGCATGCACGATTTCGCCACAGCGTGCAGCGCTATCGTATATATACACGACCCTTTCCCAAGGACGTTCCTCGACCAAGAAAAGTGGCTCACGCCTGACAGCGCGCGCTCGCCGCCCCGATGTGGCGGATGGATGCGTAAGGATGAAATGATGCAACCCGTTTCTGCAAGGTAAGGCCACTCGATGCGATGGCATTCGAGCATCCTTGTACCGCCTGCTTGCACATTCGTGTTTGCAGATTATACCATTCGAGATGGAATTCATGTTGAGTTCTTGAAGATATGCATACACCGGCGAGGATGACTTAGCGGGAAATTGAAGAAAAGTGAAAGCTATAACGGCCAAGTATTGCAAAAAAGGAAAAAAAGAAAACAAAATGTCATAGCAGAAAATTACAAATTACACCTGTTCATCGCATGGCGTACGTCCACTAACTACCGGGGGCTACCTAATACGGCGGACAAACAGCGTGGCAAAAGAAATGAAAGTGCAGCTGCATTTTTTTTCGACAGCAAGCGCTGTGAGAAAGACTAAATGTCATCTTAAAGGCCAAAGATAAAATAATTTGACAATAAGAACACAAGAAAAAGAAAATGCACCATAGGAGTAGGACGTTTAACTAGGCAAAAAGTTGCAATCGATAAGGATATCCTGGAATGACGTGTAGTTAAAGAATCACTGTGGGCTAAATACCAGACTCGAGGCTTCAGAAGAAAGAATAACGGGAGTTGCCAGGTCCAGGCGAATTTAGCGCAGTCCTTTTTCAACTTATTCGATTTTTCCTTTACACTTGTCTGTGTTTCAATTTCTTCTTCTCCGTGAAGACAATGCATTCAGTTAACACTTCTGCAAGCATGGTCTGCTAAGGCTGCCACCAGCGAATATATTCATGAAAACGTCCGCGATATGCACTCACGTCATTATGGCACACGCAACATTAAAAGGACGTACATTCAGCTGCGCACAACTTGGAATGGTGCGTTGGACGAGCGGTTAATGCCCTATTGTTTCTGAATTACCCGGAGCAACCGGGTTCTGTTGATCTCGGTTTCAAAGGGCGCTGCTCTCGAAGTCGGAGTGCATATCTGCGACTGCTCGCAGACTTGGTTACGTAATCCAGAAAGACAAACTGGAACGCCTACGACTATTGAACAGTTTATTGGCCCGGTGAGTAGTCGCTGAAATACATGTTTGCCGCTAAATGAACACTGTGTATGTACGTTAAATGGACGCTTTTATGTGATCAACGTACGACACAAGCGACATCATACGACACAAAGGACAATTTTTCAACCTTCATGCGGGTGGGTAAACGGTAGATGCAACTGTGGTTTTCGCGACTCGTTTGAAGATTCAGTGTACAGTACTCGTGAAGCGCTGCAAGAATAAATTTTCTCAAGTGCTACTGTTGGGCTATAATCATTGCTAGAAAGCACTTTCGCTTACAATTTCTAAATATAGCCGAAAAGAAAGACTACGCGAATCATCCGCGCCTCTCGAATTTCCGCACGCCGATCCCAAATGCTTTCAAGCGACGTCAGGGACCTCTATGGGTGCGTGGTTATAGGTTAGTGAGAAATGTGCGTACGACTCTGCGGATCAGCGTCACACGCCGTCAGGCATACGTGACACCGTTGCGAAAGACGCTGCTACCGGCGTTCAGCATGGTCGGACATCCGGGCACCTTCGTAATCACGGAGAGCGCCGAGAGCCCGCGGCCAATCTCCTCTCGCGCACATACACATAACCGACACTGCATGCCGGCGTCTTTCATCATCTGCCACCGTCGCGGGTGAGGACGACAGCATGCAGTGCCGGGTCAACCGCATCACGTTAGGACCGGTCACGTCTTCCTCACGTATTACACCGCGTGGCCTCTCTCTCTCTCGCCCTAACCCGCCCCTGTGTGACGTAGGTACATGCCTACACACGCGCAGCGCGCGTCACACTTGGTGGCACGCGCAGTCGACTCGCGAACTTCCTCGGCCGCTCGGGCGCGGGATCCGCCTGCTCGCTGGCCCCGTTCGGAGTGGGGGGATGATGGCGCCCCACGAAACGGGACGGGCCAAGGCGCGTCCGTTGTAGTTGTGCCGAGAAGAAGCGCAAAGGAAAGGAGTCCTCGCTGCCACACATCCTCGTTCGATCCACGCGCTTCCCGTAGCGACGGACTGCACGCTACCACGCAACGCCGTATTTCATTCCTCGGTCAACACTGTTATGTATAATCACATACATGTTGTTGCGCATGCGCCCGGCTACTCCCCCGTATAAACGCGGCCGGAATTGCTTCAATAAATTCAGTTGAAAGTCGGCGTTCTTTCCTTTCTCTGTTTCATTCCAAAAAATTATTGCGCTGTAGCTACGTTATTCAACGCCGTGTATATACTGCAGGCTGGCATTTCGGATGCCAGTGCACTCAAGCTGCCCATTTAGTGACGACAGCACCAGAGCGAAGGAAGCACATATTGTGTATAGAAGACGCTACGTTATCACGTATACGGTGCCCTCTTTCGCAACATTCATCTCGAGGCAGGAATTTGTCTCGTTCTGTAAAGGTGTAGCCCAACGGCGCAAGCGCCGCGCGTCACCGTAGGCTTGGACATGGTGCCGAAGGCTCGCGGTTTAGGCGCTCTACCGATTTCGTGGATCGTGCATGCAAAGCTTAGCTTTTCAGACATGCCACGAAACGTCCTCGTATCTGTTGCTGTTCAAAACGTCACCTACTTTGCAGGCGCAGTCGCGCAGCACAAGGTACACCGATGACCCGATTAACACCCCTGCTGAATAATTATGGGCATCAACAGCTGTTATATACAGTATATAGGCGGAAGGCGAGCACTCCAATGGATACAAACATGTAATAGATTTTCGAGCACGCCCGAGACACAAAGGGCCGGTCTCGAAGATGAACTATGAGTGGAGCTACTCGGGCCACAGCTGTGCACAGCTGTAGCGACAGGGTTCTCGGGCGAGGGCGCTTACGACGCTCGGCGGCCGTCGCTACGCTCGACGTGCGCGCCAGCGCGCGTAACGCACGCCTGGGCGGACACGCTGCCTGCGCTAGCTACACGCTCACGGAGGCGGGCACAGCGCTGTGGAAGTATGAAAGAGAGAGAGAGAGAGAGAGCTTATTGGAAAGAAGGCTTGAGCAAGCGCACTTTAATCGGTCGGTGAGGGAAGCGGACAGTGGCATGGTTCGTTGCGAGCACCGTGTCCTGTAGCTAAGGCAATGTACCCTTTCTCCAGAGAGGTTCATGGGAGGGACGCGTATATATATATATATATAGGGAAAGGACTGAGACGGGAAATAAAAACAATTTAAGAACACAAAAAAGAAGAAAGCAAGCTAAATGAGTGCCGCTGCTGCATGCAGCAGAAAGTGCACCAGGCGTAACGGACCGCCATTGCCGCCCGCTCAAGGCGGCGGTGGTGGTTGAACGACTGCACAGCAGCATGCAGCGGCACAGGCGGACATCGCAGGCCAACGCGCGCAAGCGTGTGTGAAAAACGCAAGTCCGGCCAGTTCCGTGCACTGCTTCTCAAGTGCGAATTAAGCTACAGCGAGGTACTACATCAAAACGACGGAAGGAGACTACATGTATAGGCTATATATACAGGGTGCCCCAACTATGATGCACCAAGATTTAAAGATTTGTAAGTGCCACGTAGCTGGACGGAACCGAGGTAATGTTTGCCGTCGCTTGACGACACTCACGTAATCTTTTGCATTCCGGCTAATTAAATAATTAGTCCTAGTTAATTAATCAACTTCTCAAACAATTAGATGAAAAGTGTCAATGAGACAATTCTAAAGCAACGCGAAAAACTCCCGATACAGCTTTCTGTTGCTCAATACGTGCTACATGAAAGTGTTTTCCCGAGCGTGAAAGAAGCCGACAAATACACGCAAAGTGCGTTGAGCGGCCAGTCGCGCGGCAATTTGCAGCGGCAAAGTGCCCGGCTTCAGCGCCAGCGGTTGATGCTCGATACCTGCTGTGACTCGCGCTGTTGTCAGGCATAAGAAACGCATAAGGGGGGGGTGCAGTCTCAGGCTTGTACTAGTGCATTTCGCCCGTTCCTTGTCGAGCAGTAAGTTCGAAAAGATGTCGTTAGAATACCCGCATCACACAGGAATGCCTACTTAAATTTTGTGGCATTCTTTTACCACGATTTCCTATAGTATAGTGGCTGATCGTCAGAAAAAAAAAGAGAGAGAGAGAGAAGAACCCTTCCGTGACCGCTATAGGCTATGCACATGTGCCGTAAAGCGAAACCATAACTCTTCCGTCCAATGTGCTCAATATATGCTGTTGTACCCACCTTACCAGCAGCTGGCTACCCAGAAAGTGGAACTCAACGGACCTCGCTACGAGCACACATTTGAATCGTCCGTACAATTTACAGCTGAACTATAGGTTAACTCGAAACAATATGAACGCTCCGAAGCAGAAAGGATGATCAAGCCGCTACTGCAACCTACCCGTTAGGATCGAAGGCCGCCAATTAAGCTACACATATGCCGGGTGCAAGAGGGAAAAAAAAAAGAGAAAAAGAAAAGAAGGCTTCATCCACAACTTCGAACTTCGATTCAGAGATCACACAATCAGTAGCAACATTGTTTAAAAATGGGCGTTGTCCCAAGGCTTCCGGCGAGTTGTCCAAACTGAATCAATTATGTTTCTCTTCAGCGTGTACGCAATTCGGCAGACCAATGTAGCCGGAAAGCCGGCGAGCTTTCCGGCTTTTCTTTCCTTTTCTTTCTTTTCTTCAGATGGCCGAGCGAATGGACAATACCGGTGGCGGCACCGTCTCGGTTCTGCCCACTCCCCCCCTTCCTTGGATGTGTGTGTGCGCGCGCGCGCATTTATGCGCGAGAGCGTCCTTTCATGGACGCTCCCCTGGACGCCGTCTAGCGTGACGGATCTCGGCGTAACGGTCGCCGCCGTCGTCAGAGTCGGACGACGACGACGTACAGCGAGTGCAATAGAGAGAGAGAGGGTACGCGGGCGATGACGGCGTCTTCACGGAAGCGAGCGCCACACACCGCGACGCAAAGGGGGGGTGGAGACGCCCCCGCGTCTTCTTCCACGAAGGCGGTGGCGCGGGTGTCCATAATGCTCTTCTTCCACGACTCGTAGGAAAGAGGGCTGCAGTCGGAGAGAACAGAAGGTGAAGAAGACGGTCGCGTTCGCAGAACGCGCGCACTCGAGGCAGCCACGTCAGGCGGAAGGGCGTATAAAGTCGCGCGACGGACTGCCGTTCGCGTGAAAGCAATATAACGGACAGCGGAATGGTGCGTTCTTTTTACACAGGACTGTTCCTGACCTGATGGGTTCAGCGGAAACCCGCTAGGTGGAGAGAAGTAATCAAACGGAAAATGAGACATCCACCCAATCGTAGCAATCACTACAAGGGAAAGTCGCTGATCTTACGTGTATAGAGAGTTTCCCACAAACCTCACTAGGGGCAGCTTTGGCGCTAGTGTCAACGGGAGCGGCAAGTACGTATATCGTGGTTTGGCCAATTAACGTGAGAATGATTGTGATGGTTGTTCAGTGCTATATACATTAATTCGCCCAAGAGAACGTCCTCCTGGGTTTCCAAAGGCGTTGCGAGTTTGAGAATTGATCGCTTTCGGCAAGATAGTGCGTTATGAATGCAACAATGCACAGTAATCTTGCGTGCGCGCTCGAACTTACTCTTGACCTCGCGCGCTCAGAAAAAAAAAACGAATTCCTGGAAATTAAGGAAGATGAAGATCGTATACCGAGTGCTCGCGCGTTCGAACTTCATTCATCTTGCTTTTTTCTTCTTAAAGCTCGCGCGTGAGTCTTCAATTGGCGTCTACAACCATTTTGGTTCATTTTTATTCCTTCCACGTCAATCGACATTTTTATTTCTTCGAGTAATTTTCACGTAATACCGCAGCAGCCCATGCGTGCTAAAGGAAATGAAGTAGCAGCAACCACGTTCTTGTAGCCTCTCCACCTGATCCCCTATAGTTAAATATATATAGAAAGATGAAGCGTTAACGCTAAAAGAACGCCTCAAGCCAAAACCACGAAAGTTAGGCAAGTCCGTCTACTATTCGTCATTCATAAGGTAGCTGAAGCCTGCAACATCTAAACGCCATAGTTCCCTCTAGTAGGTAATTCTTACAGGAAACTATGGCTATACGACATGACCTTCGAGATCGCACGCAGCGAGCGCCGCCGGATCTCGGAGGCAATTGTTATGCGTTCTCGACTTAATACGTCAGGAGTCGTTACTGGCGCTTATCAGCAGCAAAGTATGGGAATTCCGACCACTGTGTAGCGCTGGCTATCCAAAAATCTTAGCCAAGAGAAAGAAGAGAACGAGAAGCAAAAAAAAAAAAAAAAAAACTTCGTATGCAAAGGCCTACAGAAGGTAGGCACGCAATGCGTGCCGAATATGCAAACCAAAATGATTATTCGGCACTCGAGTTTAAACGGTCAAAGGAATCATAAAACACACGCACTAACGACAAGTTATCAGAATGCACAAAACTCACGTACGTTATACGTTTTCACCGACATACACAGCATAGCGCGTCAACTGGCAGAAGCATCCCTTTACGTACTATACGCATACGGTACAAAAACAACTCGTTTCTTAAGTTGATGAAGCTTGACGTCACATAGAGACGCAGGGTTCAGGACAGGGTTTAGGAATGGAGGACTCCGGTTTCGATCTTGGCCAGATGGGCGCTCGCACAGTACGGTACACAAGTGCTTCTGTATTCCGGCCTCAACGGAATGCGGCCGCCGCGGCCTGGATTCGGACGAACCCCAGCACAAACCTCGACAGTTCCAGCACCCAGAGAATCTAGCGGCAAGCGAGACATGCCCTAGTGACACGTCGTTGTGCTTCGTACAAGCGAGCGACAAATTTATAGACGTTGTAATGCATCTACGCAACCGGCCGTTAATGAGCGTCTTCGGTGCTTGTCTTCCGGTTAACCTCCTCGCCCTTTCCCATCTCATTTATCCCTCTTTCCCGTCATGGCAGGCGTAAGTGTGCAAACGTGCTTCCCTGTGCGTGTGAGCGAGGGGCATTTAATTGCAAGCAACGC